>NC_044976.1:113534766-113851898 GCF_008728515.1 Papio anubis | reverse complement strand
CAGTTTTATTTTTGGTCATTGCAATATTTTGACAGTTCAGGAATTCACTTTGAAACTTTCAAATGACTATCTGCATTAATATATTTCCTAGGCTATGTGAATCAAATTGTAGTCTCTGTTTTTTACATATCTTTTGTCCTCTAGGACCCTTTACTGGCTGGCTGCCTTAGCTTAACTACTTTACAAAGGATATCTTTCCTTTTCTGTAAATCAAAATAAATACAGAGACTGCACTGAGCTGCTGCCCTCCTTTCGTGAATTCCTTAAATCTGTGCCACATATTTCTGTTTCATTTCTGCCAAAAAGACTGGAGAAAACCAGAAGTAGTAAAACAAATAATACCTATGTAAAAAACATGATTTTTTTTTGTTTGCATGCAAGAGTAATATTTATCATCAATTATCAAAACTATCAAGAAAGTTAATTCAATCATAGGCTGAATAAAGAAAGAACATTTTCTGTAATAAGAAAGGTGATTGATAGTTCCCTAGATTTCATTTATCAGTCCAATGTAGAGTGTTATGATATGCAATTCAGGATATCATACCTGAAGAGTGATATTCACAAAATGATCAAGGTCTAGTGTCTAGGAGGCTGATGATCTGAAGTGTGTGACATTTTCAAGAATAGTAAGAGTACTAAGGCTGAGCCAGAAAAGGAAATAAACTGTAGGAACATTGAAGGAGCACAGAAAACTTCATTCTAAAATATGACTCCCTGGTGTAATGAGTGTTTTAAATTAAAGGCCCTTAGAAATCAACAGATTCTGGAGGAGATTTTTCCCCTGTCTACATAAAAACTGAAGGGACCCGCCAAAGAGAACACTGTTTTTCCTTCCTCTTCAGGTTTTCTCATTATCTATTACAGAAAAGAAGACCAAGAAGGTAATCACACCTGAACAGATGCATTCACAAGATAATGTCCCTCTCTCAGACTCAATTTCCAAAGAGAAACATTTACAAGTTAATCTCTGTTGCTAGACCCATTCATTCTCCCTAGTAATCATTTATTGCCTTTCAACAGAGTTATCTATAGTCCCCATCTTCCCCCTCCACTCTGAAATAAAGCTATATAAGTATTTGAGACTCATTGGGATATTGGGCAATTATTCTGTGACTCTCCCCTGCATGCACATTAATAAATTTGTATGTCTTTTCTCCAATTAATCTGCCTTATTTCAGTTGATTTTTTGGCAAACCTTCAGAGGGTGAAGTGGAAGTTTTTGTTTGGCTCTGACAACATGATTAAGAAGGTCCTGTCATATGGAAGAGAGTAACTACTATTAAGAGTCTTATAGAAGAGATTCATGCATAGTGTAAAGATTTAGACTTCTAGAACATCTTTGATTCATGTTTAAGCTATAATGTTACAAGAAAGGTTTCCAGATCTGGACCCTCAAGAGAGGATTCTTGGACTTGCTCAAGAAAGAATTCGGGGCAAGTCCACAGAATAAAGTGAAAGCAACTTTACTAAGAATGTAAAGGAATAAAAGAAGGGCTACTCCATAGGCAGAACAGCAGCTTGGGCTTCTTGGCTGATAATACTTATAGTTATTTCTTGATTATATACTGAACAAGGGGAGGTTTATTTATGAGTTTTCTGGGAAAAAGCTGAGCAATTCCCAGAACTGAGAGTTCCTCCCTCTTTTAGACCATATAGGGTAACTTCCTGACAGTGCCATCACGGTGCTGTGGGAGTGTCTTTTAACATGCCAATGCATTACAATTAGCATATAATGAACAGGGAGGACGACCAGAGGTCACTTTCCTCGTCTTGTTGGTTTGGTGGGTTTTGGATATCTTCTTTACCACAACCGATTTAATCAGCAAGGTCTTTGTGACTTGTATCTGGTGCTGACCTCCTATCATCCTATGACTTATAATGCTTAGCCTCCTGAGAATGCAGCCCAGCAGGTCTCAGTCTCGTTTTACCTAGCAACTAGTCAAGATGGAGTTGCTGTGGTTGAAACACATCTGACATTTACAAAAGGGCAGCTTTTCAGAGCTACCACTGTGTCTGAAGTTTCTCAAAATAACCTGCTCAAAATATACAAAAGAAGTATTTTTTGAGGTGGTATACTCTGATCTCTTATAGTCATATTTTGATGTGTGTTCTGAGCCCCAGCAGCTCCTAGCTCTGCCACATATTATTTATATAGTTCTGGGCAAATTTTTAACTTTAGAGAGTCTCTATTTCTTTATCTATTAAAATAGGAATGATCATATTAAGCTGCTGTGTTTTATGAAAATCAGGATAAGGTAAGTACCACCCAAATACTCCAAAGCTATTCAGGCTTCTAGGGTCCTTTACCCTTTTCTTTTGTCAAAGCACAATTTTCAAAGCTAAAAGCAGACTTCTCATACATAGAATGTACATGTGTCAGAGACCTTTTTAACTCATTAATGATGGAAGCATCAGAATCATAAAACTGGTGCAAAGGAGCCTAGTAGAGATAGAAATATTTATGGTCAGAAAGAAATAATAGTAGAATAAGATTGCTAAATTAAGTAACGACACTGGCTAATAATCCACAGGTCAGTAAGACTGTAACTTTTGGCAATTATATTTCCTATGGGTGGAAATAGTTTTCATTATTATGAGACAGAAAATATTTGCATTGCAGTCAGATAAGAATCATTTTCAACATATTACCTTCCCCCGACAGGGTTGTAGAATCTCTTAAGCAGTAGTACACAGTGTGTGAAACAAGTGTGCATGCCTCCAGAGAATGTGCTAATCCTTGGGTGGACCTACTAGACGGTACTCCAGAAGGGGACTTACAGGACATGTGGTCATCCTATTGCCTATTTCCAAGTGTTGATCTTTTTTTGTTAACATGCTAACAGGCAAATGGTCTCAAGTTCTATCTCACAAAAGTCTGGTTCTGTTTTCAATATTCAGAGGACTCCTGGGGGGCTCAGATTCTTCTGGGCATCACTCTTAATTTCCTGCCTGTGATGGTTAGGTTTATGTATCAGCCTGGCCCAGACTGCAGTAACCAGTTAATCTATTAAACATAAATCCAAGTGTTGCTTTGAAGGCATTTTGTGGATGTGGTTAACATCTACAATCCATTGAATTTAAATAAAGGCAATTGCCTAGATAATGTGGGTAGGCCTGATTCAACCACTTGGAAGGTATTAAGGCCTCAAGAATGAAACAGGTTTCCTGTAGGGAGAAGTAAATCTGCCTTAAGGCTGTAGCATCAGCTCTTGATGGAGGGTTTCTGGTCTGCTGACCTGCCCTATAGATTTTGGATTTACCAGCCTCCACAATTATGTAAGCCAATTCCTTGAAATAAATCTGCTAACTCATATATGTGTGTATGTATATAAATATGTGTACATACATATACACACACACAGTCATGCACCCATAATGATGCTTCATTCAATGACAGACTGCATATATGATGGTGGTCCTCTAAGATTACAATACCATCATGTTTTCACTGTACCTTTTCTATGTTTAGATACACAGATAGTTACCATTGTGTTACAATTGCCTAGAGTATTCAGTACAATAACATGCTGAACAGGCTTATAACCTAGGAGCAGTAGGCTAAATCATATGGTCTAGATGTATAGAAGGCAATTCCATCTAGGTTTGTGTCAGTATAGTTTGTGATGTTCACACAATAATAAAATTGCCTAATGATGTGTTTCTCATAATGTATCCTTATTGTTAAGCAATACATGACTTCGTGTGTGTGTGTGTGTTTGTGTGTGTGTGTAACGTATCTCCTCTCCTACTGGTTCTGTCTCTGGAGAATCCTGACTAATACAATACCCTTGCTGAATACCTGACACCAGCTTCCCATCCCCTTCCTTCACTATCCCCAAACCCCTTACCTCCTGTGACTGCTGTCCTCATCTGCATCAGTTTGCTGCATTCATAGGCACTACCACACTTTATTAACTCACTTTAGCAGATGCTTTGGGAATAACAGAGGATAATACAATAGAGCAGGAAATTGGACTACTGGGTTTCATTGTTCTTAATAGCCATCTGTGATTAGCACAAAGGGATTTCTCACTGGTCATCATTTTCTTAATTCCAAATTGTCACTATGTTGGAATCCATCCTTTCCCCACGTCTGTCTTTCTTAACTTTTTTCTTGGATCCTGGGCCTCTAAACTTCAATCTCCTCCAACCGCCAATGGGAAACTCAAAATTGCCCCTGGGGGTTTATGGTGGTTTACGCCTGTAATCCCAGCACTTTGAGAAGCTGAGTTGGGTGGATCACTTCAGCTCAGGACTTCAAGACCATCCTGGGGAACATGGCAAAACCCCATCTCTACAAAAAATACAAAAAACTAACTGGGTGTGGTGGAGTGTGCCTATAATCCCAGCTACTCGGGAGGCTAAGGTGGGAAGATCATTTGAGCCAGGGAGGTGAGGGCTGCAGTGAGCTGAGATTGGGCCACTGCACTCCAGCCTGGGAAAATCAGAGTGACACCCTGTCTCAAAAGAAAAATAATTAAAATAAAAACAAACTCAAAATTGCCACCAGTTTATTATACAAAGAATACAAATTTCATGGGGGCAGGAATCTTTGTCTATTTTATTTCCTGACATATCCCGAGCACCAAGAGCAATGGCACACAGTAAGGCACTGCATTCCACGGTTGCAGTTACCCATGGTGAGTCGAGGTCTGAAAATATTAAATAAAAAAATTCCAGAAATAAACAATGTATGAGTTTTAAGTTGCACACTATTCTTAGTAGTGTGATCAAATTGAGAGGAGGGGCCAGCTGGGCTTCCTGGGTTTAGCAGGGGTTCAGAAAGCTGTGAAACTCACTCATTTCCTGCATAGGACTTACTTCAGTCCTGGATGAATAATATTGAAGATATATGCTTAAAATATTCCTAACACCAGGATTTGTGCATGTGTTTTCTTCCCCAAGAAAGCTGTAAACAGCGAAAATTTTGCTCTAAGTTTCCCTGTGTCCTCTCTCCCTTCCCCCTCCCCCGAAACTAAAGTAAAAGGAATGTTAACTGCCAGTTTTTCTGTGACCAGCGGACCTTGTCTATACTTCCAATTCCAATCCCTTGTAAACAACTTTGTAAAGTCCTGTAAGATCCTGTCTCCTTTGCCATGCCACTGCAAGGTGATAAAGTAGATAAAACCTAAGTTGCAATTCCGCTTTTCCCCAAAATCTAGGACATGTCACAAAATACTTTACTGCCCTTGTTTCTTGCTCTGGTAACATCTTCCCGCTGCACGTATTTTCCGCCTTAAAGAGTTTAAAAAGCAATTGTATAATCTAACTCTGGCTACCCGTTTGGGACCTCTTCCACCCTCTGGAAGCTTTGTACTTTCACTCTGCTCAATAAAGCCTACAGCTTTTTCTCTCTCTGGGTCCGTGTCTCTATCACTTGCCACCGTCAACCACCATACCAATTTTTTGGCGTGGCTAAGCAACAACCTTAGGCATTACAAAATCTTGCACCATCCTGCTCTGTCCTTGCCCCATCTTGTCCCGTCCTGCTCTGGATGTGAGTCTTCCCTTTGTCCAGCTTCTCCACACTGCCTATGCTGCCTGTCCATTAGTCACTTAGTAGCTGTCTTCATTATCAGATGGCTTGTTGTGGTAGCACAGTAGTTGTGTTCAATGAACTCTTATTTTACTTAGTAATGGCCCCAAAATACAAGAATAATGATGGTAACAATTTGGATATGCCAAAGAGAAACCATAAAGTGTTTCCTTTAAGTAAAAAGGAGAAAGTTCTTCGTTTAATAAGGAAAGAAAAAAAAATCCTATACTGAGGTTGCCAAGATCTATGGTAAGAATCAATCTTCTGTCTGTGAAATTGTGAAGAAGGAAAAAAAAATTTGTACTAGTTTCGTTGTTGCACTTCAAACTGCAAAAATTACAGCCACTGTGTGTGACAAGTGCTTAGTTAAGATGGAAAAGGCATTACATTTGTGAGTGCAAGACATGAACAGAAATGTGTTTCAATTGATGACAATCAGGTTTGGTACTACCTGTGGTTTTGGGCACCCACTGGGGTTCTTGGAACGTCTCCTCCTATAGGAAAAAACTACTGTACTTGTTGAATGAATTGAATGAATTAAATGAATGCAAAACTTTCTTCTCTCAATGACTGTCATTCTAGTTTAGTGCCAAATGGCCTATTTACATAGCTGAAGAAGTCTACTAACAGTCTGTCTAAAATGAAATGTCCCCTACCTTTTTCTGGATAATTGGTAGTATGTAGGTGTAATGGTCAGTTTTATGTGTCAATTTAGCTTGGCTACAATCCCCAGTTATCCAAACACTAAGACAGGTACTGCTGTGAATATATTTCATAGATGTGACTAAAGTCCATAATCAGTTGACTTCGTAGGGGAGATTATCCTATAGATAATTTGGGTGGGCCTGACTCAATTACTTTAAAGGCCGAAAGAGCAGAGCTGAAGCTTCCCTAAAGAAGAAATTCCACGTGTGGAATGGCCCCTTCAGCCCATGCCCAAGAGTTCCAGGGTGCTCTCCTGATAGCCTGCCCTGTGGATTTCAGATTTGTCCAGCCAACCCCACAATTGCATAAGCCAATTCCTTGCCATGAGTCTGTTACTACATATCTTCTGCTTATCCTGTTTCTTTTATTGAGTCCTGACTGATACAGTAAGTGTTGGGTTGGTGGCTGCAGTGATATTTTTTTAAATGATTCTTTTTCCTTTTGTGTTAATCAGCACTCTCCAGAGAAACAGAACCAACAGGATATCTAGATAATAGATAGATAGATAGATAGATAGATAGATAGATAGATAGATAGATGGATAGATAGATAATACATGGATAGAGATGAGGATATGCTGTCTGCAAGCTGGTGAATAAGAAAACTGGTAGTGTAATTCAGTTTGAATTCAAAGGCCTGAGAAGCAGGGGAGCTGTAAGTCTTAGCTGGAGAACTAAGAGCTCTGACGTCTAAGGGCAGGAGGAGATAGATGTCCCAGCTCAAGAAGAGAGAGTTCACTCTTCCTCTGCCTTTTTGTTCTGCTTTTGCCATGATCGGATTGGATGATGCCTTCCCATATTGGTGACAGTAATCTCCTTGACTCAGTCTACTGATTCAAATGTTAATCTCTTCTGGAAATGTCCTCATAGACACTTTCAGAAATAATGTTTTACCAGCTATCTTGGCACTTCTTAGCCCAGTCAAGTTGACACATAAAATTAATCATCATACTTTTTTGTGTTTAAAGATCTTGGCATGGTGCCTAATAATATAATGAGCATAATATAAATGGTAGCTGTAATTACTATTCTAGTACTCAGAGAGAAAACCATCTAAAACAGATTTTACTCATATTTTAGTGGTCTTTGAAATTCTAATTATTTATGCCAGATAAGCTGCCCACACTTAATTAGAGAATGATTAACTGAGGGATAATTCAGATCACTGCTAGCAATCATCTTCAGTCTGACACAAGTTCAACTTTAGAATAAGTTTATTCCTTGATAAAATATGCTTCATTGGGCCAGGCGCGGTGGCTCAAGCCTGTAACCCCAGCACTTTGGGAGGCCGAGACGGGCGGATCACGAGGTCAGGAGATTGAGACCATCCTGGCTAACACGGTGAAACCCCGTCTCTACTAAAAAAAAAAAAAAAAATACAAAAAACTAGCCGGGCGAGGTGGTGGGCACCTGTAGTCCTAGCTACTCTGGAGGCTGAGGCAGGAGAATGGTGTGAACCCAGGAGGCGGAGCTTGCAGTGAGCTGAGATCTGGCCACTGCACTCCAGCCTGGGTGACAGAACGAGACTCCGTCTCAAAAAAAAAAAAAAAAAAAAAATACTATGCAGCCATAAAAAAGGATGAGTTTGTGTCCTTTGTAGGGACATGGATGCAGCTGGAAACCATCATTCTTAGCAAACTATCACAAGAACAGAAAACCAAACACCGCATGTTCTCACTCATAGGTGGGAACTGAACAATGAGATCACTTGGACTCAGGAAGGGGAACATCACACACCGGGGCCTATCATGGGGAGGGGGGAGGGGGGAGGGATTGCATTGGGAGTTATACCTGATGTAAATGACGAGTTGATGGGTGCAGCACACCAACATGGCACAAGTATACATATGTAAAAAACCCGCACGTTATGCACATGTACCCTACAACTTAAAGTATAATAATAAAAAAAGAAAAAAAAAAAATATATATATATATATATATGCTTCATTGAGTAGGATCCCAGCGGGGGAACCTATAGCACTGTGTAGTAGATAGCTGTCATTTACAACTGCCCCCATCTTTAAACAACACACCCCACACTTCGGTATTTTCCACATTGTGAATTTTACTTTCTCAAGTAAGAATTTTTTTAAAAATCCTTATATTTCTTAGCCTCCTTTGCTGCTAGAGGACAGACATGTGACTTAGATCCTGCAGGTCAGATTTCCCTGAGCGTGGCTTGGTTTAGAATGAGTGCTAAAAGGCTGGGCCTGGGTAGAGGCAGAGGAAGTGTGGGGGTTTGGGATGGTGGCGGCTACAACTTCCTCATCACAATTTTGTGGCTCTAAGAGATGTTCCTGGAAGTCTGATCTAGAACTCCATACTCCAGTTCTCCCAACAGTTCCGTGAGTTATCCAGTATCTTACAGTAAATCCCTTGCTGTTCAAACTGACAAAGTGGTTTCTACCAGCAGTAACTAAGCACCTTGACTGATACAAATGACCTGGGACATAGAAGATGCTTTACACAACTCTGTTGGATTGATTATATATTTTATATTTAAATGTATTTTAAAATTGTAAGTGTAAATTATGCAAGTTGGTAAAAATTTTCCATGAGTATAAATGAGTATTAAGTAAAAAATGCCTTCCCCAACAACTTTCCAGTCTGCTTCCCCAGAGGTCACAACTCTTAATATTCACCCTCATGACACAAGTTGACCTATGTAACAAACCTGCACATGTACCCCTGAAGTTACAATAAAAGTTTAAAAAAGAAAAAAATTTAGTGTATATGTACATACATACCCTTAATTTTTTAAAAACACAAAAGGAACATACTACACTCTTCTGTAATTTGATTTTTAAAATTTAACAATGTCTTAGACACCTTTCTGAATCAGTACACATAGATCTATCTCACTCTTTTTAATGGCTGTGTGGTAATTTAGTGTATGAATGTGTCTTCATGTATTTAAGCAGGCCCTATTGATAGACATTTATGTATTTCCAGCTTCCTGCTCTTAGAATGTTGCTATCAACACATTTTATAAGTTGGTAGGATGATATGTCTATGGACACATACACACACACACTCTCACACACTTGCACATTTGTGCAAGTTTATTTATAAATTCCCCAAAGTGGAATTGCTACACAAAGGGCATACACATTTTAAATGCTGATAGATATTGCCAAATCAGCCTCTAAAAATGTTACTGATATGTGATTTACACTCTCCTCAAGGATTAATGAGCTTTAAACTGTAGCAGCTGGAATTTTGTTTGTTTGATTGTTTTTAGAATTTTGCCTCTTAAGCATTGCTTTTTGGGTTTATATCCTTCCTCAAACAAAAGAGCAGAGGCAAGGGGATGAAAATGAATCAGAACGGGAGTGGACAGACAGGCTCAGGGCTAAGGACTGACAAAGTTCAAGGCTCAAGGAAGGAAGTTTGCACTTGCAATGTGGTGACCAGGAAGCTTCTCAGACAGGAGAGCAGCCTGCATGGGTTTCTTCAAACCATCACATGTAGTACTACAGACACAATAGGCTTAATTTGGTGAAACATCTTGGTACACATCACATAAATAAAAGCAACCCACACTTACATAACACTTACATATCATATCCCAGGATGTGGTCTAATATTCAGTAATGTGAACAAAATGAGCTATGCATGTTCCACAACTTTGGTGCAATACCTGGATTATATGAGTGCTACAAACCTTCCCATATTACCCATATTTTTAAGTTCGCCAGTTAGGGTGGACAAATAGCATTGACAATCAGGCTCTGTTGCCTCTTGCTATTCAGGAAAATGAACTCTCTTCATAATCCTTTCAAGCAGTTCTGACTTCCTCAGGTGTTGCCTGCACATGCTCAGGAGACTAATCCTTTTGTGTACACTGTGGAATCATCTTTAGAGCCTCTTTTACTTCTGTGGGTGACTTTGGTGGTGTCTTCTGTGGCTGTCAACACTCAAATAAGCAATTATGCTATTTGTAGATTTATTGTAGAAATGGCCCCTTTGCAGTTGTAGATATCTACTTCCCCACCCTTTGAATCTGGGCTGGCTTTGTGGTCTTCTCTGGCTAACAGAATGCCACAGAAGTTAGGCCTGAGGCTAAGCCTCAAGAGCCATCACATACCTCTCTCTCTTTAAGATCCCTGCTTCCATCATGAGAACAAGCCAGTTCTGAGCTGCTAGAGGATGAGAGCTGCTAGAGGATGTGGAGCAGAGCTGAGTCAGTCTAGTTGGCCCAGCTGAGCTGCAGACATGTGAGAGAGCATAGCTAAAATCAAGAAAGCTACAATTGACCTATACTGAACAGAGACCTGAGCCCTGCTGAACTCAGTCAAGACTGGAACTGTTCAGTCAATTCATAAATGTATAAGTAGTAGTAATTGGTTATTGTTTTAAGCCACTGAGTTTTACGGTTATTTGTTAGGTAATGTTATTGTGGCAATTGATAACAATATGTGCTACCAATGTCCATCAAGACTGCTACAGTGCCAATGGCCTTTCAGCTGTTGGTGCTTTTCTGATGTCTATGCTGTGATTGCAACTGAACTGAATCAGATGTGGAAAAAGACAGGGAGGACCTGTAGAAGCCAGTATAGCTATATCAAGTACCTCTCTTTGAGTTTAGACTTCAAAAGAATAGCACAATGTGCAGCTGAGCTAAATAGGACATGTTGACATGAACCTGTGTCAGGAAAGTTAAAACCTCAAATGTACTGAATTATAAAGATAAACCATAACAAAATAATTTTTTAAAATACAAATTCTTATTAAAGCAGGAAAAGAAAAATCTAATACGTCCCCATTTGGGCCTGACAGTGCAACACTGAGTAATAGAGAAACAGTGGAGCTCCTTGGATCTTGCTTTGTTCCTGCTTTTCTTGTCCAAGAGAATGACGTCCATGCTGAAAATTAACTATCAAGAAAGGATAATGGGAGTCTTTGAGGAATGACAAAATTGTTAGTGAGCACTCATGTGTTCTACATTAGAGCTGGCCCGCTGGCCCAGGAAACTGAGAAAAATTGCAAAATGTCAAATGTAAACTTTGAAATATACTTGAGGGTTATTTCTGTGGTCTAAAAAGACTTCCCAGAAATTTATTAATTTTAACAAATAATATTTTATTAAAATGACACATTTAAACATCCCTGCTCCTGCTTATGTCTTTAGGCTCAATTTATAAACCTTATTCATTTATTTATGCATTGAAAAATATCAGTTGACAGCCTTTGGTCTCGGCACTGGGAACATCAGGAACAAAACAGACAAAATATCTGTGGTTAACCCATACACATATTCATAGTATGAAGCTTCCATACTAATGGACAGAAGACAGAAAATAAGCAAAGTAAACAAACAAAGTGTATGCTATATTAGAAGGTGGAAATTTCTTTTCTTTCTTTCTTTCCTTTTTTTTTTTCGAGACAGAGTTTCGTTCTTGTTGCCCAGGCTAGAGTGAAATGGCTCAATCTCAGCTCACTGCAACCTCCGCCTCCCAAGTTCAAGTGATTCTCCTGCCTCAGTCTCCCAAGTAGCTGGGATTACAGGCATGCGCCATCATGTCCGGCTAATTTTTTTGTATTTTTAGTAGAGATGGGGTTTCTCCATCTTGGTCAGGCTGGTCCCAAACTCCCAACCTCAGGTGATCACCTGCCTTGGCCTCTCAAAGTACTGGGATTACAGGCGTGAGCCACTGCATCTGTCCTAGAAGGTGGTAATTTCTATAAAGTCAATTAAAATAGGGAAGATGGAATGGCATACGTTTTAAAGTAGGGTGGCAGGGGGACCCCACTTCAAATATTTTAAACTGCAGTTATGAGTTTAATATACTTGATTTCTTTTCAAATAAAGTAATTGTATGAAAAATCTTTTCATAAATCTAATAAACTAAAACATGGTTTATTAATAAACTAAAACATATGGTTTCTTAGGGTCTCTCAAATGTTGAAAAACTATATAAACAATACAATTTCAACCCAAATTTACAAGTCTAAATCAATTAGTTACACATTTCAATTTTTTCTGTGGCTCTGTTTATTTTGCGTGACATATGAGTTTACTTTCTCTGTGTGATTTCTGCCTCCCCACAAAGGATATTAACTCTGTAGGTCAGTAGTGTAGCTAGAGAAAATATCAGTTTTTCCTACTTAAAAATGTTCTACTTAAAAGAAAAATCTTATTTAAATAGGCTTTAGAAACCTGATCATAAATGTCTACAATATAATATGCTAATGAGGTATAGTATAAAGAATGTGCAAGAGTACTTTTTTCTTGCTATCTAAATCTGAAAATAGCTGTAAAATATTTATTTATTTATTTGTTTTTTGTAGAGACAGGGTCTTGCCATTCTTCCCTCAGGCTAGTCTCAAACTCCTGGGCTTATGTGATCCCCCTGTTCCTGCTTCCCAAAGTATTGGGATCACAGGCATGAGCCTGGCCATAAAGTAACTTTGGGGACAACTTTTCTTTTTTAAAAAAAGGTAGTTAAGATCAGCTTACCTTTTGTGAAACTATTATTTCCCTTTTATAAATTCAAAAAAAAATCTCTTATGGGAATCCAAATAAATTTCCTTTAAATAACTGGATTGGCATAATTTGAAAAAAAATAGACTATGTAGATTTAATTTAATTAAATACTGTATATTAAACTTAATCATCATGTTGACACAGTGAAATATCATTGACTATATTGAATAGTAAAGCTACCCAAATCATAAGCCAAAGCCACATTAATAAAAGCATAGCCCAAAAGACAATTTTATTTGAGATTTTGAAAAAATATTTTCTTACTGAGACATGATCAGACTCAAAATAGGCCCAATACTTACAAGATTCTTATACACATATGTTGCATTCTAGGCTTAGTATTTTCCTTTCTCATCTTATGACTCATCTTCATATATGGTCATATTGGATGGTCAGATATGTGTAAAACACTAAGAAGAAATACTTAAAATGAGAAAAATACAAAGAGTACAAAAACATCACAATGCAATTCACTTGGGTCCTACAAGATTCATGGGTTTATAATGTTTACAACAACAGTATAGCAACAGGGAGGTAAATGAGCACATAAAAATTCCTTCTTAAAATGAAAATTTCTCAGGGAATTGCTTTCACCCCAGGAGGGCTCATTTGCTCAGGTACAGCGGTCGGGGGAAGGGTAAGTCTGCAGAATGTCATTCAGGAGGGAGAGGCTGAGGCCAGTAGACTCTCATTTTCTCAGTGCAATACAGCACTCACCAATTATCAACAGTGCCAAACCCTGAGAATGGATTCATTCAAATGGACTTGATCCTGCTGCACACTACCACATGGGGCTGAAAGACCTTTAATGAAACTGCAAATGGGCTGCTCTGTCACGATCCATCACTGTGAGTGCTAGCATTGGCTTACATGATCAGATTTTAAAAGTGATACTTCTTTTTGTTTAATCAAGATATAAAACCTGCAACAACAGCGCTAGGATTCCATGGGACCCCACTTGAGAAACCCTGCTCTAAGGGTTACCATGAAGGTTAAATGGGTTAATGATATATTCAAAGCTCTCAGAAGATTATTTGGGCTGGGTCTAGCAGCTCATGCCTGTAATTCCAGCACTTTAAGGCTGAGGCAGAAGGATAGCTTGAGCCCAGGAGATTGAGATCAACCTGGACAATATAGCTGTCAGGCCTCTGAGCCCAAGTCTGCACATATACATCCAGATGGAGTGAAGCAACTGAAGAATCACAAACGAAGTGAAAATGGCTGGTTCCTCCCTTAACTGATAACATTTCTCCACTGTGATTCATTCCTGCCTCATCTTAACTGATCGATTAACTTTGTGAAATTCCTTCTCCTGGACAATAAGTCTCAGAAGCTCCCTGACCCAGTACCTTGTGACCCCTGCCCCTGCCTGCAAGAGAAAAACCCCCTTTGACTGTAATTTTCCACTCTCCCCAAATCCTATAAAACTGCCCCACCCCTATCTCCCTTGCTGACTCTCTTTCTGGACTCAGCCCACGTGCACCCAGGTGATTAAAAAGCTTTATTGCTCACGCAAACCTTGTTTGGCGGTCTCTTCACATGGACACATGTGACATTTGGTGGTGAAGACCCAGGACAGGGGGACTTCTTCAGGAAACTGGTCCCCTGTCCTCGCCATCACTCTGTGAGGAGATTCCCCTATGACCTCGGGTCCTCAGACCAGCCCAAGGAACATCTCACCAATTTCAAATCAGGTAAGCAGTCTTTTCACTCTCTTCTCTAGCCTCTCTCGCCACCCTCCAATCTCTCTGTTCTTCCAATTCCAGTTCTTTTTCCTCTCTAGTAGAGACAAAGGAGACACATTTTATCAATGGACCCAAAACTCCGGCGCTGGTCTTGGACTCGGGAAGAGTCTTCCCTTAGTGTTTAATCACTGTGGGGATGCCTGCCTGATTATTCACTCACATTTCATTGGTGTCTGATCACTGCGGGGACACCTGCATTGGTCATTTACCCACATTCCCTTAATGGCAAGTCAATTGTGGGAATGCCTGCTTTGGCTGCTCACCCACATTACAGCCCAGGGCTACTCACCCCCTCCCCCAACTTGTCCATGTCTCCACCTTTCTACGGGCAACCTTCTGCCTTCCATTCCCCCTTCTCCCTTAGCCTGTGTTCTGAAGAACTTAAAACCTCTTCAACTTATGCCTGACCAAAAAATCTAAATGCCTTATTTTCTTCTGCAATACCGCTTGGCCCCAATACAAACTTGACAATGGTTCTAAATGGCCGGAAAATGGCACTTTCAATATCTCTATCCTACAAGACCTAGATAATTTTTGTCGAAAATTGGGCAAATGGTCTGAGGTGCCTTACATCCAGGCCTTTTTTACACTTCGTTCCCTCCCTAGTCTCTGCTCCCAATGTGACTTGTCCCAGATTTTCCTTCTTTCTCTCCTGTCCCCTCCTTTGGTCTCCACTCCAAGCTCAGAGTCCTCTGAATCCTCCTTTTACACTGACCCCTCTGATCTCTCCCTTCTCCCCTGGCCGCCCCTCGCCAGGTCCCAATTCTTCCACAGCCTCCGTTCCCCAACCCTATAACGCTTCCATTACCTCCCCTCCTCACACCCAGTCTGGCTTACAGTTTCATTCTGTAACTAGCCCTCCTCCACCTGCCCAACAATTTCCTCTTAGAGAGGTGGCTGGAGCTGAAGGCATAGTCAGGGTGCATGTGCCTTTGTCTCTGTCGGACCTCTCCCAGACCAGTCAGTGTTTAGGATCTTTCTCATCAGACCCCACTAAATATATATAGGAATTCCAATATCTAACTCTGTCATACAATTTAACCTGGAGTGACTTAAATGCCATCCTAACTTTTACCCTCTCCCCAGATGAACAGGAAAGAGTTTTTTCTCTAGCCCAATCTCACTCTTATAACTGCTGGCTTCATGAGCCAGACCTCTAGGAAGGCATTACAGTGGTTCCCCAAGAGGATCCCCAATGGAACTATCAGGCAGTTTCCCCAGGTATGGCTAGGTGAGATTACATGATTTCCTGCCTAGTTGAAGGGCTTAAAAAGGCAGCTTACAAAGCTGTTAATATGACAAACTTAAAGAAACCACCCAAGGTAAAGACGAAAACCCAGTTCAGTTCATGGCTCATTTGGCAGCAACCCTGAGATGCTTTACAGCCCTAGACCCTGAAGGGTCAGAAGGATGTCTCATTCTAAATATGCATTTTATCAGCCAGTCAGCTCCTGACATTAGAAAAAAGCTTCAAAAATTGGCATCCGGCCCTCAAACCACACAACACGAATTAATCAATCTCGCCTTCAAGGTGTACAATAATAGAGAGGAGGCAGCCAAATGACAATGCATCTCTGAGTTACAGCTACTTGCCTCTGCAGTAAGACAACCCTCAACCACGTCTTCAGCATACAAAAACTTTCAGCACATCCAAGCCACAGCTCCCAGGGGCTCCTTCAAAACCTCCTCATGGACCTTGCTTCAAATGCCAAAAGCCTGGCCACTGGGCCTCGGAATGCCCACAGCCTGGGATTGCTCCTAGACTGTGCCCTGTCTGTGTAGGCCCCCACTGGATGTCGGACTGTCTGACTCACATCGCCACCACTCCTAAAGCTCCTGGAGCTCAAACCCAGTGTTCCTTGGCTGACTCCTTCTCAGATCTCCTTGGCTTAGCAGCTGAAGACTGATGCTGCCTGATCGCCTCAGAAGCTCCCTGGGCCACCATAGACACCGAGTTTTGGGTAACTCTTACAGTGGAGGGTAAGTCCATCCCCTTCTTAACCTATATGGAGGCTACCCACTCCACATTACCTTCTTTTCAAGGACCTGTTTCCCTTGCCTACATAACTGTTGTGGGTATTGTTGGCCAAACTTCTAAACCTCTTAAAACTCTCCAACTCTGGTGTCAATGTGGACAACATCCTTTTATGCACTCTTTTTTAGTTATCCCCACCTGCCTAGTTCCCTTATTAGACCAAGACATTTTAACCAAGTTATCTGCTTCCCTGACTATTCCTGAACTGTAGCCACATCTCATTGCCACCCTTTTCCCCAGTTAAAGGCCTCCTTCACATCTTCCCCTTGTACCTCCCCACCTTAATCCATGAGTATGGGACAGCCCTACTCCCTCCTTGGCGACTGATCATGCACCCCTTATCATCCTATTAAAACCTAATCACGCTTATCCCGCTCAACCCCAATATCCCATTCCACAGCAGGCTTTAAAAGAAATAAAGCCTGTTATCATTTGCCTGTTACAGCATGGTCTTTTAAAGCCTATTTAAATTACCTCTTTGTTACCTTACAATTCCCCCATTTTACCTGTCCAAAAACTGGACAAGTCTTACAGGTTAGTTCAGGATCTGCACCTTATCAACCAAATTGTCTTGCCTATCCACCCCGTGGTGCCAAACCCATATACTCTCCTATCCTCAATACCTCCCTCCACAACCCCTCCACATCCCATTATTCTGTTCTAGATCTCAAACATGCTTTCTTTACTATTCCTTTGCACCCTTCATCCCAGCCTCTCTTTGCTTTCACTTGGACTGACCCTGACATCCATCAGTCCCAGCAGCTTACCTGGGCTGTACTGCCACAAGGCTTTAGGAACAGCCCCCATTACTTCAGTCAAGCCCTGTCTCATGATTTAGTTTCTTTCCATCCATCTGTTTCTCACCTTATTCAATATTTTGATAACCTTCTAGTTTATAGCCCCTCCTACAAATCTTCCCAATAGGACATGCTCCTCCTCCTCCAACATCTGTTCTCAAAAGGACATCATACATCCCCCTCCAAAGCCCAAATTTCTTCCTCATCTGTTACCTATCTCAACATAATTCTTCATAAAAACACACATGCTCTCCCTGCTGATCATATCTGGCTAATCTCCCAAACCCCAGTCCCTTCTACAAAACAACTCCTTTCCTTCCTGTGCATGGTTGGATACTTCCACCTTTGGATACCTGGTTTTGCCATCCTAAATAAACTATTATATAAACTCACAAAAGGAAACCTATCTGACCCCATAGATCCTAAATCCTTTTCCCACTCCTTTTTCCATTCCTTGAAGATAGCTCTAGAGACTGCTCCCAGACTAGCTCTCCCTGACTCATCCCAACCCTTTTCATTACACACAGATGAAGTATAGGGCTGTGTAGTCAGAATTTTTACACAAGGACCGGGACTGTGCCCTATAGCCTTTTTGTCCAAACAACTTGACCTTACTGTTTTAGGATGGCCATCATGCCTCTGTGCAGCAGTTGCTGCCACCCTAATACTTTTAGAGGCCCTCAAAATCACAAACTATGCTCAACTCATTCTCTACAGTTCTCATAACTTCCAAAATCTATTTTCTTCCTCACACCTGACATATATACTTTCTCCTCCCTGGCTCCTTCAGCTGTAATCACTCTTTGTTGAGTCTCCCACAATTACCATTGTCCCTGGCCTAGACTTCAATCCAGTCTCCCACATTATTCCTGATACCACACCTGACCCCCATGACTGTATCTCTCTGATCCACCTGACATTCACTCCATTTCCCCATATTTCTTTCTTTGCTATTCCTCACCCTGATCACACCTGGTTTGTTGATGGCAGTTTCACCAGGCCTAATTGCCACTCACCAGTAAAGGCAGACTATGCTATAGTATCTTCCATATCTATCATTGAGGCTACCACTCTGTCCCCCTTCACTACCTCTCAGCAAGCCAAACTCATTGCCTTAACGTGGGCCCTCACTCTTGCAAAGGGACTGCGCATCAATATTTATACCGACTGTAAATATGCCTTCCATATCCTGCACCACCATGCTGTTATATGGGCTGAAAGAGGTTTCCTCACTATGCAAGGGTCCTCCATCATTAATGTCTCTTTAATAAAAACTCTTCTCAAGGCTTCTTTACTTCCAAAAGAAGCTGGAGTCATTCACTGCAAGGGCCATCAAAAGGCATCGGATCCCATTGCTCAGGGCAGTGCTTATGCTGATAATGTAGCTACAAAAGCAGCTAGCGTTCCAACTTCTGTCCCTCATGGCCAGTTTTTCTCCTTCTCATGGGTCACTCCCTCCTACTCTCCCATTGAAACTTCCACCTATCAATCTCTTCCCACACAAAGCAAATGGTTCTTGGACCAAGGAAAATATCTCCTTCCAGCCTCACAGGCCTGTTCTATTCTGTCATCATTTCATAACCTCTTCCATGTAGGTTACAAGCTGCTAGCCCGCCTCTTAGAACCTCTCATTTCCTTTCCATTATGGAAATCTATCCTTAAGGAAATCACTTCTCAGTGTTCCATCTGCTATTCTACTACTCCTCAGGAATTATTCAGGCCCCCTCCCTTCCCTACACATCAAGCTCGGGGATTCGCCTCTGCCCAGGACTGGCAAATTGACTACTTATATGCCCCGAGTCAGGAAACTAAAATACCCCTTGGTTTGGGAAGACACTTTCACTAGATACATAGAGGCCTTTCCCACAGGGTCTGAGAAGGCCACTGTGGCCATTTCTTCCCTTCTGTCAGACATAATTCACTTTCTTCCTCAGCCCTATCCTCATACCAGACACCAGCCCTCTAGGCAACTATCTTCCAGACCTCCAGCAGGCTAGACAGGAAATTTTCCAGGCTGCTAATCTTCTCTTGCCTTCTCCAGATTCCCAGCCATATAAAGACACCCTAGCTTGATGATCTGTTCTTATTAAGAACCTGACCCTCAAACTCTACAACCTCAATGGACCAGACCCTAGTTACTCATCTATAGTACCCCAACTGCTGTCTGCCTGCAGGACCCTCCCCATTGGGTTCACCGTTCCAGAATATATCTGTGTCCGTCAGACAGGCAGCCTGATCTCGCCTCTTCCTCCTGGAATTCGCAAGTACTCTCCCCTACTTCCCTTAAACTCACGTGCATTTCTGAAGAGCAGTAATAATCCTTATGAACCTAATACATCCCTTCATTCTATTAGTTCTATTCGTCCTTGCCCTACTTTTTGCAACAGGGCTTTACGTAGTCACCCTACTATTTGGACTGCACCGCAAAAACTTGTCATCCCTACTATCTTCTGTCTAGTCATACTCCTATTCACCATCCTCAACTACTTGTAAATGCCCTGCCCTTGTTTATACTGCCAGTTTACCCTTTTCCTCAAAATCATCATAACTGATATCTCCTGGTTTTACCTCAAACCACCACCCTTAAGTCTCTCTTAAAGTGGATAGAAGATCTTCAGTGGCAAGGTACACTCCAATACTTTCACCCTGATAAACTCCTATTCTTTACTTTTATACTCACTCTTGTTCTCGTTTCTGCTCTTATGATACCCTGTACCTCTCCCCAGCTATCTCCACCACACTATCAATCTCACTCACTCTCTCCTAGCCATTTCTAATCCTTCTTTAACAAACAATTGCTGGCTTTGCATTTCTTTCCTCCAAAATTGCCGAGGCCTCAACTTACTCACTGCTAAAAAATGGGGATCCTGTATATTTTTAAATTAAGAGTGTTGTTTTCACATAATCAATCTGGTCTGGTGTATGACAACATAAAAAAATTCAAGGACAGAGCCCAAAAACTCACCAGCCAAGCAAATAATCATACTGAACCCCCTTGGGCACTCTCTAATTAGATGTCCTGGGTCCTCCCAATTCTTAGTCCTTTAATACCTGCTTTTCTCCTTCTCTTATTTGAACCTTGTGTCTTCCATTTAGTTTCTCAATTCGTACAAAACTGCATCCAGGCCATCACCAATCATTCTATATGACAAATACTCCTTCTAACAACCCCACAATATCACCCCTTATCACAAAATCTTCCTCCAGCTTAATCTCTTCCACTCTAGCTTCCCAAGCCACCCCTAATCCTGCTCAAAGCAGCCCTAAGAAACATCACCCATTATCTCTCCATACCAACTCCCAAAACTTTTGCTGCCCCAACACTTCACCACTATCTTGTTTTTTCTTATTAATAAAAAAAAGACAGAAATGTCAGGCCTCTGAGCCCAAGTCTGCACTTATATATCCAGATGCGTGAAGCAACTGAAGAATCACAAAAGAAGTGAAAATGATTGGTCCCTGCCTTAACTGCTGACATTTCTCCATTGTGATTCATTCCTGCCCCACCTTAACTGATTGATTAACTTTGTGAAATTCCTTCTTCTGGACAATAAGTCTCAGAAGCTCCCCCATCCAGTACCTTGTGACCCCCGACCCTGCCTGCAAGAGAAAAACCCCCTTTGACTGTAATTTTCCACTCCCCACCAAATCCTATAAAACTGCCCCACCCCTGTCTCCCTTGCTGACTTTCTTTTTGGACTCAGCCCACGTGCACCCAGGTGATTAAAAAGCTTTATTGCTCACACAAAGCCTGTTTGGTGGTCTCTTCACATGGATGCGTGTGACAATAGCAAGAATCCATCTTTTTAAAAAAAAAAAAAAATTTCTAGGTGTGGTGATGGCACACACCCGTAATCCCAGCTGCTTGGGAGTCTGAGGTGGGAAGATCACTTCAACCCAAGAGTTGAGGTTGCAGTGAGCTATGATCATGCAACTGCACTCCAGCTTGGCTGACAGAGCAAGATCCTGTCTCAAAAAAGAAAAAAAACAGTATTTTGTGCAGAGTGGTAGCTATTACTATACCAGGAACAAAGGAATTTAAAATGGAAATGAGATTAGCATTAGTATCAAAAATTATAATATAGCAAAGTCATTGTTTTAATCAAGGCACATACAAAGCTCTCTGGACACACTGAGAAGCAGTGCCTAAGTACTCTAGGTAGTTAGCTTTATTGGGTAGATGGCATTTGGCTTAAATGTAAAGAATGATGAGGCCCTTTCCAGGCAGACATTGGAGAGAGAGGGTGCTCTAGACAGAGAAATTGTTCTGGTGAGTAGTTTCAGTATACATACAACAGATGATCATTAGCAAGGGAAAAATAAGAAAATGTATATGTTGTGTTTCTATTTAGTTTTCAGTTGACACAGGTAATTATTTCCACATACATTTTTGCCTTGATCAGAATTGTTGAAGTTTTAAAATATTTGCTAAGTCTTACTCCCTGAGGTAAACTAGACAATTTGTAAAATCCAAACGAATTTTAGTTTACTAATGGCCACCTTCAGAGCAAAAGTATGTACTTAGTAACATTCGATTGGGGAAAAGACAAACAGAAACACCATAAAGTGGCACTTAAATTGGCATTTAATAATTTGCAGGGAACATGCAAACTGTATGGAAGTGATGCATTCTAATAATGTTTCAGGAAATTCATTACTGTATTACAATGTTCCTACTGAATTTTCAAAAACACTTTATAGTGAACAGACTTGATGCTATTTCAAGCACAACTTGTTGGGATTTGAAAGCAAATCTTCGTTCTTGAGAAGAATGAGAGAGATTTAAGGAGGTGTGGAAAGAATGTTGAACTGAATCCAAACTCTCTTTGTAAATGTATTTTGAAAGAAATAATTCAGCATTGTTTTAAAAATCACAGTTTCTAAAATGGGGAATAAGAATTGGCAAGTCTCAGTCTCATAAGATGCAGACTTGGCCAAAATAGTCTTTCCCTCTTTGAGGGTTTGGTTTTTTTTTTTAAAGAAACATTTTAAGTGAAAACTCTGCTGCTGGCATTAGCTTCTGAGTTCTTTGGGTAGAGTCCTTACTCTGGTTGAAGAACAAGAAAAGATTCACAGTGGAATTCATATCACAGAAGGTGGCCCCCCAGGATGTGAGCTGAAACCAGAGTGTCCTCCTTCACTGCCATCTTCTCACCACCTGCTGTGGTAACACCCAGCCCTACATCCATAGCACCATGACGACCCTCATCCGAGACCAGAGACAGCACAGTCTCAGCAAGTCAAATTTCTCGTGCCATCCAAAGGACATCAGTGACATGAGGACAGGAGGAAGGGCTAGTGATGTTTGAGGATAGTAATTATTTGACTTCCCACAGATTATTTTGTCCAAAACTCTAAGGATCCCATTGCAAAAAAATTACTGCACCAGGAAGAGTAGATAGAGGAAGAAAAGGGAATAAGTGTTGAGTGAGAAAGGACATGCCATGGAAGAGAAGGGAGCAGAGGCAAGAAGAGGGCTGAGGGGAAAGGGGAAAAAGGGACTGGGAATTCCGCTGGGTCAGAGGACCTTGTCAAGACCACCATTTGTTCGAAGCACGCTCTGCCCCTAGATGGTGCTGTGTAGTTAGCAAGTTCAGGAAATAACCTCACTTAGCGCAGAATCCCAACTTTCCCTGTGGTGCCTTTATGTATCAGGGCTTGTTTGCATCAGTTCCTCACACAGCCCCAAATTAACTTGTGCATACTCCTGGCTGCTGTCCTGTGTCCTTTTTCTTCCCCTCCATTCTCCATGCTCTTTTTCATCTGCTGCGTGCCGTGCTAGGTGCTCCTTGTATCTTACCTCCTGCATGCTCATGAGAAACCTGTAGGATAGGCAGCCTTATCTACTTCAAAGATGAAAATAATGAGACCCAGATACATAGCGTGAGAAGCCCCAGCTCTCTGAATCTTAAATTCAACAGCTAGAGCCAAGGTTTGAATCTCGATAAGTGGGACTTGCAAAGTCCATAAGCCTGAGAGTGGGAAATCTGGTGCCTAACCCCTGTGGCCATCCCTGTGTGTCTCTGAGCCTGGTTGCTGTCATCTTTACTGGGCTCTAGCCAACGACCAGCCTGTCGACCTTCTGACCCCTCAGTCAATCAACAGTCTTGATTCATTGTGTGAAGACCACTTTGTGTACAGAGCCTTGCTTGAGCCCTGTGGCAGTGAAAGTCACAGGTGGCCTTCCCGGAGGGAGATAGGCTGCTGTGAGTTATTACTCCCCCAGGAGGAACCCAAGGTGAGTGTTTGACTCACTGGTCATCACAGTGACACAGTTGGGTGTGAGTAATCAGAGACCGGGAGGGAGGGGAGAAGGGAAAAAAGGAAGAACCAAAATAACCAAAATCATCATGACTGTCTTCTGTTCTGACCATGAAGGTATTTTATTTTCCATGTAAAGTTACACCTCTCAGAGCATGTGGAAGCAACAGGCTAAGAATCCAAAAAATAAATCCTGTTTTCAAATAATTAGTAATCAGTAACTAAATTGTACAATACTCAAAATAAAAATTACCAGTCAATGTTATTTAGCTGGTAATAATAATCTTTGAAAAATAAAACATGACATTTTGATTCCATGTTCTAATTTATTTTAAATGGAGAGAAACTGAAAAGAGGGCTAGATAAGGAGGACACAGAAGCAGAGGAATGACAGAGGAGAAAGAAAACAAAAAGGAACAAAAACAGGTTCCCTGCACCACCTGGGCACCTGTGTCTTTCCTCATGACCCTGTGGCCTTTATTCTTGCTTATTTTCCCTTGTGCCTCCCTGACTCTTCTCTCTATACATATATTTGAAAATAAATACAGAAATAAAATAGAATTCAAAGATGATTCCCTTCCCCTCCCACAGCATATTTCCAGCAATTTAATGACATAGTAATTTTCACTGCATTGAGAAAAAAAAAGGATTGATCCATCAATTATCAATTCAGGCAACAAAATAAAATTGAGATAATTGTAGTCTGGATTAACCACTTTAAAAAAATTACAAAGCTGTCAAGTGAGCTTTGTGTAGTTGAGTAGATACAGAAAAGAGGAAAGAGTGTTGTGAAGCTGATAGTAGTGATAACAAGAAGATGCCTTTTTAAAAAAAAGTCTTAATGTACCTGGCACTGCGTTTGGCAACTGGCAAGAATTAAGGGAAAGAGCAGAAAAGGATAATATATTATGAATATGTTTTCTTACCTGTAAGTCCTTCAGGACTCATCAAAACAAAGGACAACCTCATCTTCCATGAGAACAAGAAGAACCGCTTCTGTTACATCTGGTAAGTTCATCTGTTCTGGGAGTAGGTACAGCGAAGTGTTCAGAGAAATAACCTTCTCTAGGCCTTTCTGTAAACTGGATTTTATTAATGGTCTTGACTTCATAAAGTAGAGCAGTGTGAGAGGCAGGCATCCAAGTGAGTTAGTATCTGACTGTCAGGACATGCATAGGCAAAAATCCTTGAGTCAAGCAGCTGTGACCCATGAATAGGAGGCCCTCAAAATCCATTTGGTTAGAATGTTAAGACCAAGCAAGAAAACAGTTAACTTTACATGTCAGTGCTATTGCAACCTCAATGAGATTTTATCTGTGGAGTGAATGATTAGGGGAGACCAAATTTATTGTCATTCAGAGGAAGTATTTATAAACTTGGCAGAGCCACATGTGAGAGTAGAACAAAGGCTGCCAAAGAGGTTCATAAATTGAGATGAATGATCTGCAAGTATTTTCCATTGCCTACATATGGTTATATATACACTGTGCGGCTCAAGCTCAGGATTGAATTGCCTCGCACAAATGCTGATGCTGTCTTCTTTGTGGATATGGGATGGGGTGGGGAGCTTGAATCAGTGTCAGAGTTAGAACTGGGATGGAGAAGAAAGGGTGCTTTGAGGAAGAAGCTGCATAGTTCGGGAGGAATGGAAAAAAGTAGAAGACTGCAATGAGGAGAGGTTGCTGTGGGGGCAGAAGATCCTTCATGGTAAGTTGCATGAAGGGGAAGAAAAGCCACAAGGGTTAGAGTAGAGGTAAAGATGCAAGAGGAGATAGAATTGATGTGAGGAATGACACCAAGGAAATAAGAAGAGCAAAAGAAAAGGGAAAGGATTTAGTAGAGTGAAGAATACTCTTCGCCAATAAGGTAAGTGGGCCAAACCTGGCCCACAGCCTGACTTTGCTAATAAAGTTTTATTGGAACAGTGATGCTCATTTGTTTAGTAATCGTTTATGGTTGTTTTCATGCAGCAGTGGCAGAGTTGTGCTAATTATAACAGAGACCATATCTCACAAAGCCTAAAATATCTA
Organism: Papio anubis; assembly: GCF_008728515.1. Classification (NCBI taxonomy): domain Eukaryota; kingdom Metazoa; phylum Chordata; class Mammalia; order Primates; family Cercopithecidae; genus Papio; species Papio anubis. The sequence goes on along the minus strand of NC_044976.1, from coordinate 113,826,300 downwards.
CTATCTGGCCCTTTATGAGAAAACTTTGTGAGCCCTGGTCTTGATTATGGAATGTACACTCCTCTCTGCCACTCAAATGCTACTGCTGTCTGCCAGGGTTTATTTGTATTAATGGCAAAGCCTGATTCTACTCTACATGGCATCTATTTGTATTTATTTTGTATAGGCTTTAAAGCTTCACCAGGTTACTCTTGGGAAAATGAAGTTACAAGGTATGCTATTGTTTTAGTGCATTCTCGTGTTGCTATGAAGAAATACCTGAGATTGGGTGACTTATAAAGGAAAGAGGTTTAATTGACTCACAGTTCCATATGGCTGAGGAGGCCTCAGAAAACTTACAATCATGGTGGAAGGCACCTTTCCACAGGGCGGCAGGGGAGAGAATGTGTGTCCAACGAAGGGGGAAACACCTTATAAAACAATCAGATCTCATGAGAACTAACTACCACAAGAGTAGGATGAGGGAAACTGCCCCCATGATTCAATTATCTCCACCTGATGCCTCCCACAACATGTGGTGATTTTGGAAACTACAAAATGATTTGGGTGGGGAAACATCCAAACCATATCATTCTGCCCCGGCCCCTCCTAAATCTCATGTCATCACAACTCAAAACATAATCATGCCCTTCTAACAGTCCCCCAAAATCTTAACTCATTCCAGCATTAACTGAAAAGTCCAAGTTCAAAGTCTCATCTGAGACAAGGCAAGTCCCTTCAACCTACGAGCCTGTAAAATCAAAAACAAGTTAGTTACTTCCTAGATACAATGGGGGTACAGGCATTGGGTAAATACACCCATTCCAAAGGGGAGAAATTGGCCAAAACAAAGGGGCCACAGGTCCCAACCTTAGGGAGCTCTGCTATTGTGACTTTGCAGGGTACAGTCCCCTGCCTGGCTGCTTTCACAGGCTGGCATTGAATGTCTGTGGCTTTTCTAGGCACATGATGCAAGCTGTCAGTGGATCTACAATTCTGGGGTCTGGAGGATGGTGGCCCTCTTCTTACAGCTCCACTAGGCAGTGCCCCAGTGGGGACTTTGTGTGGGGGCTCCAGCCCTACATTTCCCTTCCACACTGCCCTAGCAGAAGTTCTCCATGAGGACTCCACCCATGCAACAAACTTCTGCCTGGACATCTAGGCCTCTCCATACATCCTCTGAAATCTAGGCGGAGGTTCCCAAACCTCAATTCTTGATTTCTGCGCACCTGCAGGCCCAACACCACATTGAAGCTGCCAAGGCTTGGGGCTTGCACCATCTGAAGCAATGGCTTGAGCTGTATGTTGGCCCTTTTTTAGCCATGGCTGGAGTGGCTGGGATGCAGGGCACCAAGTCTCAACACTGCACACAGCAGGGGGTCCTGGACTCGGCCCAGGAAACCATTTTTCCTTCCTAGGCCTTGGGGCCTGTAATGGGGGAGGCTGTCATAAAAGTCTCTGAAATGCCTTGGAGACATTTTCCCCATTGTCTTAATGATTAACATCTGGTTCCTCATCACTTACGCAAATTTCTGCAGCCAGCTTGAATTTCTCCCCAGAAAATGGGTTTTTCTCTTCTATCACATTGTCAGGCTGCAAATTTTCCAAATTTTTATGCTTTGCTTCCTCTTGAATGCTTTGCCACTTAGAAATTTTTTTCACCAGACGCCCTAAATCATCTATCTCAAGTTCAAAGTCCTGCAGATCTCTGGGGAAGGGGCAAAATGCCACCAGTCTCTTTGCATAGCAAGAGTGACCTTTAATCCAGTTCCCAACAAGTTCCTCATCTCCATCTGAGACTGCTTCAGCGTGGAATTCATTGTCCATATCACTATCAACATTTTGGTCAAAGGCATTCAACAAGTCTCTAGGAAGTTCCAAACTTTCCCACATCTTTCTATCTTCTTCTGAGCCCTCCGAACTGTTCCAACTTCTGCCTGTTACCCAGTTCTAAAGTTGCTTCCATATTTTCAGGTATCTTTACAGCTGTACCCCACTACCCAGTAGTAATTTACTGTATTAGTCTGTTCTCATGCTGCTATGAAGAAATACCTGAGACTGGGTAATTTATAAAGGAAGGAGGCTTAATTGGCTTACAGTTCTGCATGACTGAGGAGGCTTCAGGAAACTTACAATCATAGCAGAAGGCACCACTTCACAGGGTAGCAGGGGAGAGAATGAGTGTCTGGCGAAGGGGGAAGCCCCCTATAAAACCATCAGATCTTGTGAGAACTAAGTGACTATCATAGAAACAGGGTGGGGGAAACTGCCCCCATGATTCAATTAACTTCAGCTGGTCCCTCTCACGACACATGGGGATTATGGGAACTTCAATTCAAGATGAGATTTGGGTGGGGACATGGTGAAACCATATCAGCCATAAATGACAGAAGCCGCACACACACAGGGAGAATGCCATGTGGGGACTGGTGATGCTTTTAGAAGGCAAGGAACACTGAAGGTTAACAGCAAACCATCAAAAGCTAAGGGAAAGGCATGGAACAGGTTCTTTGTCTCAGAGACCTCAGAAGGAACCAACCCTGACACCACCTTGGTCTCATACTTCAGGCCTTCAGACTTTGAGGCAATACATCTCTGTTGTTTAAGCCACTCCGTTTCTGATACTTTGTTACAGCAGCCCCAGGAAACTGACAAACACAGACACACAGTCCCAGGTAGAGTTTCTTTGCTGGCACTGACCATCTCACAATGGACCACCTTCTTTCCCATGTGGACACTTACATCCTTGATGTGTTCTTCATCCCAGACATCATGAGCTCACAGGTGTCTACAGAGCTTTGCCTTCTTCCTCTCAGAAAACCTCAACTTGACTGGCAAGCCTTCTAGTGCCTGGTCTTCAGCTCTGGGATTGCCTGTTTCCAACAGTTCTTCCTTCCACCAAACCCCAGAACAGTCACAAGCTTCCTTTTCTATGCCATCAAGCAGAACAAACAAACCATAAATGCTTTATCATCTTTCTACAAACTAATCTTTAGTTATTAGCCTACTCTGCAAATGCCCTATTGTACAGAGGCATGGTTGCCAACATGAGGGTCCTGGGTCCCCAGTGGGCTGGGAATTATAGCCACTGACCTACAAAACTGTATGTGCATCAAACTTTGTTTGACTTAGTGCATTTTTTAAAAGTCCTGTATTTCTACTACCATCAGATCATGATTTTTATCCTCAAATATTACAAATTCAAGTAATAGTTTACATATTGGTTTATGTAGCTGTTTGACATTTAAAAAGGAGGTCCTTATATGTAAGCGAAGCCTGTATTTTAATAAATTTTCCCCTTTAAAATTATTGATCCTCCCATATTTGTGGGATGAACATTCTAAACATGTATAGGGTGTACTCTACTGGGTCCTAGGACAAGAAAGGAACAGACACACCCTGTGTTCTCAGTAGCTCTCAGTCTACTGGGAAAGGCAGAGAAGAAAAGCAAGGATGAACTACAGAGAAGCCAGTACCATAGTAGAAGCATGTGGGTGGGAGAACAGAGGTGGATGCTCAGCACAAAATGGTGATGTGAGTAAAAAGAGTTGGAACAAGTTCTTAGAGTCATGTATGTTTGAGTTGTGAATGAGAGCTAGTCTGGTAGTAGAGCAAGGTCTTTCCAGAAAGAAGAGTTCACATTTTGTGAACACCTGCTATATTCCGGAATCATGCCAAATGTATTCTGTACATTTGTGCCTTCACTGTGACCTTCTAAGACAGGTACTTTACCTTCTCAGACAAGTTATTTACAATTTTTAGTGTGCTAAAATATGCATAGCATAACATTTACAATTTTAATCACTTTTAAGTGTATGGTTCAGTGGCATTAAGTATATTGCCATTGTTGTACAAATAGTTCTACCATCTACCTCCAGAACTTTTTCATCTCCCCAACTGAAACAATGTTCCCATCAAACAATAATTCTGCATTCCTCGCTTCCCCCAGCCCTGACAACAACTTTTCTACTTTTGGTCTTCATGAATTTTACTACTCTAGGTGCTTTATTTACATGGAATCACATAATAGTTGCCCTTTTGTGACTGGTTTATTTAACTTTGCATAATATCTTCAAGGTTTATCTATGTTCTGGCATATGTTATAATTTCATTTATTTTTTTAAGGCAACTTGTGCTTGAATCATCCTGAAACCACCCACCCCCACCTGTCCCTGGCCCATGAAAAAATTGTCTTCCATTAGACCTGTCCCTGGTGCCTAAAAGGTTGGGGACCACTGCACTAATCCATCCATTGATGATCATTTGGTTGCTTCTACCTTTTGGCTATCATGAGTAATGCTTCTCTAAGCATGAATGTACAAATATCCTTTCAAGTCTCTACTTTCCGTTCTTTTTTTGTTTATATCCAGAAGTGAAATTATTGGATCATATAATAATTCTGAGATTACTTAGGAAAATCTGAGCACAGCTTTTTAATTCTTTGAGGAACCGCCATATTGTTTTTTACAGTAGCTTGCCGTGTACATTCATACCAGCAACACACAAAAGTTTCCATTTCTCCATATCCTCGCAAACATCTGTTCTTTTCTTTTTTTTAAATAACAGCCATCCTAATGTGTGTGAAGAGGTATCTCATCCTAATGTGTGTGAGATAGGTACTGTTATCTGCACTTTTTTCAGATGAGGAAACAAAAGTTTGGAAACTTGCCAAAAATTCTATGGCCAACTAAAGGCAGAATCAGGATTTAAACCAGAGCCCATCCTATCCAGCGCTGTGTTCTGAAGCACTACTGAAGCTGCCCATTAAGGAACTTGGGGAAAGTAGAGGGATGGATAGGCGGGGCTGTGAATAAAGATGGGGCTGTAAGAGTATGCAGAGGCCAAATCATAAAGACCTTTGTGTTTTTTTTCCTAGAGAAAGTTTCAGTTCTTATAAATAGCTTGCAAGCATAAAATGTATATAGTAATTATATTAATCCAAGGATAAAGAAAAGGAAACATGAGATGAGTCCCTAAAAACTCCATTTCTCAGAAATGTAATCAGAATAGCTGTAGGTTAAGGTCTAATGTAAGAAATAACTTATTTTTCCATCAAAGCACAACTGAAAATAACCAAGAATAATATGATGTTGGCTTCACATTTTTCCGTTTGTATTGAGCAAGGATATTTTGGGGCATCTTATGGAAAATATAACTTCAAGGGTTAAGAGAGCATTCATCAGGCATCTCAGCAAATTGTGAGCCAACATATGAGGAATCTGTGCATGTGCAAGGCTAAGTCTCCAGCACACAGTCCTGGCTGAGTGACCCAGAGGAAGGAAAGACCACATTGTGCAGTCTTGGGGTTCACACTGTCCAGGCATGTCCAGACAGTGAGCATTGAGTGGTGAGGGAGGAAAAAGGGATCTCTACTTTTCAGGGGCTGAGGCAGAATCTTAGAGGATGGAACACATGGAAAGAAGATGCTGAGGTCCTGGAGCCCAAGGACAAGGAGGCTTCAACAGAGAGGGGCTGCTCCTGAGAACAGCAAGGGTATGTGCTCTCACACTGACCTCCAGCTGGCCACCCCCTCCTGTCTCTGCCCAATGCCCCAGGGACTTTACCAGAGCCTGGAGGAGTGACCATGAGGAGGTTGTGCTTTATGGCCTAGTAATGGAGGGTAACCAGGCTGGGCAGAGATCTGTTCACAAGTATAGCCCAGCAGTGGTGGTCAGAGACATACCAACAATAACATGGGAGACCATGGATGGTCAAGCTAAGCAGTACCGAGGCCTGCCGTGCCCCAGGTGCTGATACACTAGTCCAGAAGGAGCAGTGGACATCACTGCCTATGAAAACCTGGGTTAAAAGTGGTACCTCTTCCCCACCAGGGACACAGCTGCTTTGGGTTTAGGGCCCTTACAGAGCTTGCCCTATATGTCTCTCCCTTTGGCCGGCCCTCATTTGTATTCTTTTCCTACAATAAAACTGTAACTGTAAGTAGAACTCCTGAGTTCAGTGAGTTGTTCTAGCAAATTATCAGACCTGAGAGGGTAGTGGGAACCCCTTAGTTTGAAACCAGCTGGTCAGAAGAGAGGGTGGTCTGGGGACCCCAGAGCCTATGACTGGTGGACTGAGGAAGACCACTTCCTAGACCAGTATTGCTGCCAGTAATCTAGACCAGCACAGTGGCCGAACCCAATGTCCCTCACCAAGGTGGAAACCTTTGACTGTAAGTGCAGAGAAGGAGTAGATGGGGGTAAAGAAATAAACAGGTTATATAATGAGGGAAATCTAATATTACATTAATATATTGAGAATGCTAGAGCAAGAGGTGGTACTGTCTCTTAGGTCAGTTATTGCAGGTGCCTGAAAGGGTGAAGCCATGTACCGTGGAGACCACTCCTTTTTTTGGAGCCTGATGAGGCTGAATGGAAGCCTGCAAACCTGAGTGGCCTTGTTATGGGAGACATTTGGGTCATATGATATGATGATAGACTGGACTAGTTATTAATGACTGAATGAAACTCTAGTAATATGCTCATATCTAGACTATTATTTTTTAGGTGACACCCACCATACTGCAATACAGTAGAACACCAGCGTTGTTATGAAGATTCTATTGGCTGATATTAATGGTCAAACGTATTGGGAAATCGAGTTAAGTCTCCTGTCCCTCCCCCACACTGGCTCCTCCAAATCTTAGGCATATATAAGAACCATGTCCAAAGGCTAGGAGTGCCCTGTATAGAGCAGAATTAACTTTACCGGCCTCTGTCCAGTTCCTGGGAGGTAACTAAACCCTTGGAATTTCCTGGGTAATTGGAGTGTCTGCCCATCCCCTCGAGTCTGAGTCACTTGTTATGCTTCAGTGACTGAAATTTATCTTTATCTGGATCTAGATGTTTTTTTGACGGGGGGCAGTGCTGAAGGTGAAACTCTATTTCCAACCAACAGGCCTAATGACTGATTAGGAGAGGAAGGAGCTGATGATTTGTTTTGGGTAGAAACAGGCACAGTGGATGTGCTCCTGTGGATGGGTGGGTGCATGGGGTCAGAGGGCCTGGGAGAGGGTTGGTTGGGGGAGGTGGAAAGGGAGAGAGCCAGCACCACAGTCTTTGTCATGTAAGAGTCAGCATCACTGGCCCTCTATGGAGGGCAGGCTCCTCTCTCTACATTGTCCTAGGCACTCGATTTAGCGCATCCCAGGGCCTCAAAGACTCAGGACCCTGTGGACACAACCAGACATCAAATCAAGGATGAAGATGGTCAGAGCCCTTCCTCTTAGGGGCCTTCACCTCTTACTGAGGTCCAGGTGAGATAAGGCCAAGAAGAAAGCAGAGAGACAGAGGGTCTGGGAGATGGTTTCAGGCAGGAAGGGAGGGCAGAGCTGGCGGCAGGGCCTCCAGGCTGTTCTGTGTCCCAGCTGGTTGAGGCCTCCATCTCTCCAGTCCTGAAGCAGCACTGCCAAAACTAGTCCCATGAACTTGATATCTGTGGGTCTCAGTTTCTCAGTTTATAAAAGGAGTGAGGTTGGTTTGTTTTGGCTCTAAGATTGTCTGATTTGGTCTCATACAACTCTAGCCACTCTGCCTTCAGAGTGGGGACCAGACTGAGCAGGTGGGGGCACAGGAGCACTTCCAATAAGCTGGAGGTGGGCTGGGGTGTCCTGTGGGCTTGTGGCCTCTGAACAGAACCAGGAGCATCAGACTATGTTGGGAACTAGGGGAGCCCAATAACACATCTCCTGTGGGCTGAAGGCCCTTTGGTTTCTGGACACCTAGAGAGAGGGGAGCTTATGGCTACTGATCTTAAAACCTCTGGAGAAACCACAGGGTAATTGAAGAAGCATGAGACATGTTTTGTAAGGAAGGAATAAAATAGTTTGAGAAGTTTTTAATCTCTGGAAAGAAAGAGACTTAGGGAGGACCTCAATGGGGTCTTTAAACCTCCAAAGTGTAGAAACGGCTCCTCATCTGTCCCAGGGCAAAAATGAAAGGAAGTGGGCTAGCTTTGCTACTGGGGGGATTTGGGTCACCCATAGGAAGAGCTTAGATGCAAGGAAGAGTCAGTCGAGGAGAACTGATTGTGGGAGGTAAGGGTGTGGAAATAATTCTCAGAGAGCAGCACCTTTGTAATAATGGCAATAATAGCAGCCATCGCCGACTGCACCCAGGTCTGTCATGTGCTATGCTACTGAATTATATGCTACTCTCTTGGTCCATGAGCACCTACTATGCTCCAGGAACTGTGCTAGACTCTGGGGTTATAATGATGAGCAAAACAGATCTATTTCCACAGTGCCCTGGGTAGAGTGGGGTGAGAGCTCAGGCTAATGGGTGAGTCAGAATAAATTATGCATGTAAATGTGTGCGAGAGTGTACAAACGCCATGAGAATGTGAAACAGGTGCATCTGATAGGCTCTGGGATGTTAGGAAGACTCATTTGCTATATATTAGGTTTTCTTCTTCCTATTTCACTGAGGAGGAAATTGGGGCTGCGAGAGGTTAAGTCATTTGCCCAACATTGTGTTAATGGGCAGAGGGAGCATTCATAGGTCTGTCTGATCCCAGAGACTTTTCTTCCACCCACCTGACTCTAGAGACCCGGTTCAGAGGCTACGGAAAGAATAAGATGGTCTGTTTAATCTTGGTGTGATTTGCAAGCCTTCCAGTCTTGACACTTTACTTTTCCTGCCCTGTCTTGGAGCAAAGACCTGTAAGCCCTCTCTCTGTGTGTCCTCAGACCATCAGCTCTCTCCCAGCCTGTCCCTTCCACACCTACATGACCCTGCCAGGAGCACACAGCCCCTTTCCCAGGCCCTGCGAGGACCAGCACACCTAGGGGCAGCTCTTCAGATAAAACTGGGACCAGCATACCCAGGCATTTCTCCAAGGGCCCAGTGCAGCCTGCAACCTTGCTGGTGCCAGGTCTGCTAAGGGCACAGCATGGCTTTGTGTGTGTGTTTGCACACGTGTGTATAGCCCACCTAGAGTGCTGTGTCATGAGAAAACATGTGAATGCTGATGTGCATACATGTAAAGGTGCACATATGTTCAAGCATTTTGTGGTCATCCGCATTTGCGGCATGAGCCTGTGTTTGTGAGCAGGAGACTGAGCCCTCAGTCTGTGGGCCTGTGATGAGGGGGTAACAGGCAGGAGACTTGGGAGCCCGTGGAAAGCAACACAAAGAGGGCAAATGGATCCTGAGGGGAGAGAAGACCCTACCTTTCTTATGTGGGGCCTCAGGCTGTGCTTTGGGGTGTGCTGGGATGATTGGCTATGAAATGGAGAGCCACCCTGGGAGTGTGAGCCATCATCATTGTGATGTTGGAAAACCCTGGGGGGTGCCCTTCCCAGGCCAAGTTAGAGCCCAGGACTTGAGCTCCTGGGGCATCTGGCTGCCCAGGCAGCCAGCCCTGATCTGCTGTTCTTTAGTTCCCAGGATCCTTAGGGCAACTACTTATTGGATGTTGACCCTTTGTTATTTAATCCTAGGGACACCTGTGAGTTATAGGTTATTGTGCCAGCTGTACAGATGAGGAGACAGAGGCTCAGAGAGGTTAACTTGCCCAAGGTCACACACATCAGTCAGTGACAAGGCAGGAATTTGAACTCAAATTTGTTGGTCCTAAAAGCCTGTGAATTTTCCAAATTCTGCTCCGTCGACAGGCCAATACCCCTCATTATAGAGCCAAAGCTGCAGAGGTGAAGGAACATGTGCAGGGGCACCTGACTGCCCAGTGACACAGCAGGGACTGCAAAACAGCCCCCCACCCTCCCCCTGCTTCCCCTTTTCCTTTTATTTAGTTCATCACATATGGCTTCTGCTTCCTGCTCTGGGACGGACAGCTGGGATGCCAGGGTTCTAAGCCTGGTGTTGACATGCCTGGCAGAGAGACCCCCATCCAAGTGAGCCATGGCAGGCTGGAACCTTGGTTCCCTCAAGGCTGTGAAGGGCAGGGGCAGGAACTGCTCTCTCAAACAGGTCTATGCTTAGGGAGCAGAAGAGGGAGGCACAGAGGTGCCCCAGGACCCTTGTCCCTGCTCTGGAAGGGACCCTCATACCTGAACTGTTCCCTCTCCAGCAATAAGTAGGCCTAGAGAAGATGCCCGTAGTTGAGTCAAATGCCTGTGAGACTGGATGGGCCCTGTCTGGCCAGCAGGCCCTAGCAGGGTTATCTGGTGGGCATTAGGCCCTGGTGAACCAAGTGACACCTCCCAGCCAGCTTGGCTGGTCGCCAGGAGTCATTTTCTTTGTTACTTGGCACTGACCTGGAGACTAGGATGAGCCTTTGGGGGCCTCAGGAGGCATGCTCCCCAAGACAGTTAAGTCCCAGTGCCCAGCAGGAGGTACTGCTAGGGGATGAATGTGGGTAGAAATGGCCGGCAAAGCTCAAAGGGAGATGTTCTAGTGCAACATCGTCCCACAGACATGTAATGCAAACCACATGTGTGGTTTTAAATCTTTCATATTAAAAAGTAAAAAAAGAAACCAGTAAGGTTAATTCTATTTTTTAAACATTTATTTATTTAGAGACAGGGTCTCACTCTGTCACCCAGGCTGGAGTGCAGTGGCACGATCTCAACTCACTGCAACCTCCGCCTCCAGGGTTCAAGCAATTCTCCTGCTTCAGCCTCCCGAGTAGCTGAGACTACAGGTGCACACACCACCACATCCAGCTAAGTTTTGTATTTTTTGGTAGAGATGGGGTTTCACCCTATTGGTCAGGCTGGTCTCGAACTCCTGGCCTCAACCAATCAGCCCCCCTCGGCCTCCCAAAGTGCTGGGATTACAGGCGTGAGTCACCATGCCAGGTCTGGTTCCTATTGGACTTGCAGCATATTTCTGCTTGGACTGACTGTGTTTCAGGTGCTGAGTAGCCACATGTGGCAGTGGCTACAGTGCTGGGCAGTGCAGGCCTGGAGTGAGTCAGAACAGATAATCACCTCCCCTGCCTCCACTGTCACCTCCCAGGTGGACATTTGCTGTTGTGGGCCTGGGAGGGTAGCAGCCCAGTCCCTGCTGATCTGCCCGTGCTCCCCGTGGCTGCTGCAGGGATCTCTGGACTGCATGGGGGGAAAAGGGGGTTGAGGTGGGAGCTGGAAGGTCACAAAGCAGGGATAGGATGGAAGAGAAGCCAGATTGAGTCCCAAGTCTGGAGCAAGGAGGCCACTGGTGATGTGATCATGCCCATGGCCAGTGGGAGAGTGGGTGTGGAACAGGGGTGTAGGGCGGAGGAGGTCAAGACACTTGAGATCAGAGGCCCACAGGTCCGTAATGCCCCTCAGCACAATTTGTTTGGCTTTATTGGTTTTGTCCAACCCCCGAGTGTCTGGCTTCCTTTGGCCCCCACTTTCAGAGCTGCTTTCATTTTGCAGCCAGCCTGATTGTTTTCATTCCTTGTGTCTGAAGCTCCTGACGGGAAGGTTTTCTTTTCAAAGTTTTGATTAATTCACAGCTTGAGCCCCGAGTTTGTTTGTTATGAAACTGCTGGCCTAACTTCAGGGTAATACCTTCTCTGTACCTCTCCCTGACCCCTACCTGTGGGAGCTCTGGTGTGCTCCTCCCTGTCCCTGTCCAGGAATGAATGGGCTGAGCCTCCTGCTTTTTCCAAAGCTCTCCAGGCTCCTGGGAAGTGGAGAGAAGACCTGGGAGTTAGACTCCAAAGCCCCAGGGCCAGCTGGGCTGGAGTCCCTTCTTTTCTCCTGCTCTAGGTGGGAAGGGACTGACGTTCTTAGAGTCACGTGTGCGCCTCTCTCCTTGTCCTGCAATACCCTGTCCTGGGTTCCATGCCAAACCCCAGGGCACCCTGCCCTTTGAAAGTGATGGGCTGGAGAGTCTGGTCTGGCCTGACCTGTAGGGTGGAATCATATCACACACACACACTTTACTAAACTATATTTATCTTCAGTTATTTACTTACAAATACTGTGCTCTCATATATGGCTTTGTAACTACACCTGATTTTTGCCTTACATCTCTTCCAAACAAGTATTTCCCATGTAAAAATGTTTTTAAGAGTGCTTCTGAAGCTAACGTGTATCAGAAGCACCTGCAGGGCTTGCTACAACAGATTGCTGGGCCCACCTCAGAGATTGTGATTTGTAGGTGGGACCCGTGACTTTGGCTCTCTGATGCCCTGGGCCATGCCAAGGCAGCAGGTCCTTTCATCATACAACAGACAGCAGTGCTTCAACAAACACCACTGCCCTTACAAGAGCTATGATCTGTTCTAAACACCATGAGAATAACAACTTCCAATCCTTATGAGAGTTCTATGAGATAGGGATTCATATCATCCCTGTTTTATAGATGAAGAAATTGGGGGGCAGAGAGACTAAGTAACTTGTCCAAGGCCACTCAGCTGGTTGAGCAGCAGAGCCAGGACTCATGTGTACCCGTAAGTTGCTATGTGTCCGCATTGGAATCCAGGCCTCCCTGGATCACATCTTTGCATGCTTGCCCAGGCAGACAGGTGAGCTATGAGCATCTGCTGCTCCAGCTCTGAGTCTGGCGTGACCATAGGAAACTATTCCCCAGGATCCTGTTCTGGCTCAACTTCTCTACACGTCCCAGCCAGTGCAATGGTGGGATGGGAGGCAGCCACGGGGCACAGCCCAGGCAGAGTCAGTCGGGTGTATCACCTGCTCAGCCGGGGAGCACACATTCAGAGGCTTACAGGGGCCAGACGAGACGAGAGGCTCTAGCTAGTATGAGGAAATCTTCCCCTTAAAATCACTCATCCTTTCAGCCCATTATTTGTTGTTCATATTTTGACAGATACGTGGATATATAAAATATTTCTCTTTTAACTCGACTGTTAAAAAAACAAAACATAAAAGCATATTGTATAGGGCAGTCAATACTCCATCTCCATTTGAGAGAGTATTAGGGAATGTAAAATAAAGAAAATGGAACCTACCAGAGTGAACTGTTTTAGGATTTAAGACTATAATCTATGTAAGATATAGATACACACACACACACTTATTTCCCCTAGGAACACTGGTTCAATATTCACTAATTCAGTGTTCACTGCAGCTTTATAGAACAAAACTGCTGCAAATAATGAGAATTGACTGTATATAATCTTTGGCTCCATTGGGCTCAGAAACAGCCAACTAACATCTGGTCTCCTTAGATGGACCCATCAGCTCAATAGTCACAAAATTGCCACACTCTGGGAATGCCAAACGTTGAGCCCAGGCTTCTCTAGACTTTTCTATTAAAAATAAAAAACAGAATAAACTTTTCTAACTTTTTAAAAGGATAGACCTTTAAAATAATTATAGGTTCATAACAAAATTGAGGGGGAAGTACAGAGTTCCCACACATCCCTTCATCCTTCCTCACACACAGCCTCCCCACTACCATTAACAACATCCCACATCAGAGTTGTATATTTGTTACAGTTGATGGCCCTATATGGACATAATTATTACCCCAAAGTCCATAGTTTGCATTAGGGTTAGTTCTTTGTGTTGTACATTCTATGAGTTTTGGCAAATGTATAATGACATATATACACATTTATAGTTTTACATGGAATAGTTTCATGGCCCTAAAAATTTCCTGTGCTCCCTTCTAAACACCTAGCAACCGTGGATCTTTTTACTTTCTCCATAGTTTTGCCTTTTCCAAAATGTTGTATAATCAGAAGCCTATGTGACCTTTTCAGACTGGCTTCTTTCATTTAGCAATATACACTTAGGGTTACTCCATTTCATGGCTTGATAGCTCAATTCTTTTTAGTGCTGAATAATATTCCATTGTATGGATGTACCACAGTTTGCTTATCCATTTGCCTACTGAAGGAGATATTCGTTGTTTTAAGAGTTCTTTGTATATTTTGGACAACTGTGCTTTATCACATATGTGTTTTGCAAAGATTTTCTCCCAGTCTGTAGTTTGTCTTTTTATTATCTTAACAATGTCTTTCACAGAGAAATGCTAATAAAGTCTTTTTTCTTTCATGGATACTGCTTTTTGTGATGCCAAACCCAAGGTCACCTAAACTTTTTTCTATGTTCATTTCTGGGAGGTTTATAGTTTTACATGTAGGTCTATAGTCCATTTTGAGATGCTTTTTGTGAAAGACATAGAGTCTATGTCTAGATTCTTTTTTTTTTTTGGCATGTGGATGATCAGTTGTTCCAGCATTATTTGTTGATTTTCTCCATTTAATTGCCTTTCCTCCTTTGTCAAAGATCAGTTGACTACATTGTATGGGTCTGCTTCTGGGTGCTCTACTCTGTTCTGTTTACCTATTTGTGTATTATTTCACCATTACCATACTCAATTACTGTAGCTTGACAGGAAGTATTGAAGTTGGGTAGGGTCATCCTCTGACTTCATTCTTCTCCTTCAATATTGTGCTGGCTATTCTGGGTCTTTTGCCTCTCAGATAAACTTTCGAATGTTTGTTAATATCCATAAATAACATACTGGGATTTTTAGTTGGATTGTGTTGAATCTATAGCTCGAGCTGGGAAGAACTGACATCTTAACAATATTGAGTCTTTTGTTTTTTTTTCTTTTCTTTTTCTTTTCTTTTCTTTTTTTTTTTTTTGAGACAGAGTCTCACTCTGTTTCCCAGGCTGGAGTGTGCAGTGGTGCGATCTCGGCTCACTGCAAGTTCTGCCTCCTGGGTTCACGTCATTCTCCTGCCTCAGCCTCCAGAGTAGCTGGAACTACAGGCGCCCGCCACCACATCCAGCTAATTTTTTGTATTTTTAGTAGAGACGGGATTTCACCGTGTCAGCCAGGATGCTCTCGATCTCCTGACTTCGTGATCCCCCCACCTCGGCATCCCAAAGTGCTGGGATTACAGGTATGAGCCACCACGCCCGGCCTAATATTGAGTCTTTCTATTCATGAACCTGTAATGTCTCTGCATTTACTTAGATGTTCAGTTTATTTCATCTGACTTTTGTGATTTTCCTCATACAGATCTAACATATTTTGTTAGATTTGCACCTAAATATTTCTCTTTTTTGGTGTTAATATCAATGGTATTATGTTTTTAATTTCAAATTGTGATTGTTCACTATTGGTATATAAGAAAGCAGTGAACTTTTGAACATTAATCTTGTATCCTGCAACCTTGCTATAATCACTTATTAGTTCCACAGGTTTTTAAAATTTGTCATTTGCAACTAAAGACAGTTTCATTTCTTTTTTCTCCTTATTATCTGTATGCCATTTATTTCCTTTTTTTTTTTTTTTTTGTCTTATTATATTAGCTAGAATTTCAATACAATGTTGAATAGGAGTGGTGATAGAGGATATCCTTGCCTTGTTCCTAATCTTAGCAGGAAAGCATACATTTTTTGTTTGTTTGTTTTTTGAGACTGAGTCTCACTCAGGCATATAGTTTCTTATCACTAAATATGATGTTAGCTGTAGGATTTTTATAGATTTTCTCGATCTAGTTGAGGAAGATTCCCCCTATTCCTAGTTTGCTGAGAGTTTTTATTAGAATGGGTGTTGACATGATTGTATATTTAGAAAACCCCATTGTCTCAGCCCAAAATCTCCTTAAGCTGATAAGCAACTTCAGCAAAGTCTCAGGATACAAAATTAATGTGCAAAAATCACAAGCATTCTTATACACCAATAACAGACAAACAGAGAGCCAAATCATGAATCAACTTCCATTCACAATTGCTTCAAAGAGAATAAAATACCTAGGAATCCAACTTACAAGGGATGTAAAGGACCTCTTCAAGGAGAACTACAAACCACTGCTCAGTGAAATAAAAGAGGACACAAACAAATGGAAGAACATACCATGCTCATGGATAGGAAGAATCAATATCGTGAAAATGGCCATACTGCCCAAGGTAATTTATAGATTCAATGCCATCCCCATCAAGCTACCAATGAGTTTCTTCACAGAATTGGAAAAAACTGCATTAAAGTTCATATGGAACCAAAAAAGAGCCCGCATCTCCAAGACAATCCTAAGTCAAAAGAACAAAGCTGGAGGCATCACGCTACCTGACTTCAAACTATACTACAAGGCTACAGTAACCAAAACAGCATGGTACTGGTACCAAAACAGAGATATAGACCAATGGAACAGAACAGAGTCCTCAGAAATAATACCACACATCTACAGCCATCTGATCTTTGACAAACCTGAGAAAAACAAGAAATGGGGAAAGGATTCCCTATTTAATAAATGGTGCTGGGAAAATTGGCTAGCCATCAGTAGAAAGCTGAAACTGGATCCTTTCCTTACTCCTTATACGAAAATTAATTCAAGATGGATTAGAGACTTAAATGTTAGACCTAATACCATAAAAATCCTAGAGGAAAACCTAGGTAGTACCATTCAGGACATAGGCATGGGCAAAGACTTCATGTCTAAAACACCAAAAGCAACGGCAGCAAAAGCCAAAATTGACAAATGGGATCTCATTAAACTAAAGAGCTTCTGCACAGCAAAAGAAACTACCATCAGAGTGAACAGGCAACCTACAGAATGGGAGAAAATTTTTGCAATCTACTCATCTGACAAAGGGCTAATATCCAGAACCTACAAAGAACTCAAACAAATTTACAAGAAAAAAAAACAAACAACCCCATCAAAAAGTGGGCAAAGGATATGAACAGACATTTCTCAAAAGAAGACATTCATACAGCCAACAGACATATGAAAAAATGCTCATCATCACTGGCCATCAGAGAAATGCAAATCAAAACCACAATGAGATACCATCTCACACCAGTTAGAATGGCGATCATTAAAAAGTCAGGAAACAACAGGTGCTGGAGAGGATGTGGAGAAATAGGAACACTTTTACACTGTTGGTGGGATTGTAAACTAGTTCAACCATTATGGAAAACAGTATGGCGATTCCTCAAGGATCTAGAACTAGATGTACCATATGACCCAGCCATCCCATTACTGGGGATATACCCAAAGGATTATAAATTATGCTGCTATAAAGACACATGCACACGTATGTTTATTGCAGCACTATTCACAATAGCAAAGACTTGGAATCAACCCAAATGTCCATCAGTGACAGATTGGATTAAGAAAATGTGGCACATATACACCATGGAATACTATGCAGCCATAAAAAAGGATGAGTTTGCGTCCTTTGTAGGGACATGGATGCAGCTGGAAACCATCATTCTTAGCAAACTATCACAAGAACAGAAAACCAAACACCGCATGTTCTCACTTATAGGTGGGAACTGAACAATGAGATCACTTGGACTCAGGAAGGGGAACATCACACACCGGGGCCTATCATGGGGAGGGGGGAGGGGGGAGGGATTGCATTGGGAGTTATACCTGATGTAAATGACGAGTTGATGGGTGCAGCAGACCAACATGGCACAAGTATACATATGTAACAAACCTGCATGTTATGCACATGTACCCTACAACTTAAAGTATAATAATAATAAATAAATTAAAAAAAAAAATCATTGAAAAAAAAAAAAAAGAATGGGTGTTGGATTTTGTCATATGCTTGTCTGTATCTATCGATATGATCATGCAATTTTTCTTCTTTACCTTTTAGATGTGATAGATTACATTAATCCATCCTTACATTGGTTTTTGAATTGTGAACTAGCCTTGCATACTTGGACTAAATCTCACTTGGTTATGGTGTATAACTTTTTAATGCATTGTTGGATTCAACTTCCTAGTATTTTGTTGATTTTTGCATCTGTGTGTTCATGAGAGATATTGGTCTGTAGTTTCTTCTTTCTTGTAATATCTTTGTTTGTTTTTGGTATTAGGGTAATGTTGGCCTCGTACAATTAGTTAGAAAGTGTTCCCTCCACTTCTATTTGCCAGAAGAAATTGTAGAGAATTCATATTTTTTTTCCTTGAATGATTGTGGTTGCATTCACCAATGAATTCATCAGGACCTGGGGCTTTCTGTTTTGAAACATTATCAGTTACTATTATCAGTTATCCATTCAATTTTTAAAATAAGTATAGACTTGTTTTAATTTTTAAAATAAATATAGACCTGTTGGATAATCTGTTTCTTCTTGTGTGAGTTTTGATAGATTGTGTCTTTCAAGGAATTGATCCATTTCATCTAGGTTGTCAAATTTTTGGGCATAAAGGTGTTCATAATATTTCTTTATTATCCTTAAAATCTCCATGGGCTCCATAGTGATGGCCTCTCTTTCATTTCCAGTATTAGTACATCAGTTTTACTTATCTTTTCAAAGAGCAGCTTTTGGTTTTGTTGATCATTTCTGTAAATTTGCTGTCTTAATTATTTTCTGCTCTAATTTTTACTGTTGTTTTTCTTTTTTTTAAATTCTGCTTACTTTAGATTTAATTTGCTCTTCTTTTTCTGGCTTCCTAAGGTGAATGCTTAGACTATTGACTTTAGGTTTTTCTTCTTTTCTAATACATGCATTCAATGCTATAAGTTTCCCTCTAAGCACTGCTTTCGCTGTATGCTACAAATTTTAATAAATTGGATTTTTATTTTCATTTAGTTCAAAATATTTTCACAATTTCTCTTGAGACTTACTCTTTGACTCATATGTTATTTAGAGTTGTGTTGTTTAATCTTCAAATATTTTGAGGGGCTGTTCTAGCTATCTCTTTGTTGTTTATTTCTAGTTTAATCCCATTGTAATCTGAGATAATCTTCTATATGATTTCTAGTCTTCTAAACTTGTTATGGTGCATTTTATGGCACACAATAATTTGATCTTCCTTGTGAATGTTCCATGTGAACTCGAGAAGAATGTGTATTTTAGTGTCGTGGGATAAAGTAATCTGTAAGTGTTGATTAGACCCAGTTGGTTGATGGTGCTGTTTAGTTCAACTATGTTCTTATTGATTTTCTGCCTGCTGGTTCTGTCAGTTACTGATAGAGGAGTGTTGGAAGTCCCCAACTATAATAACAGATTCATTTATTTCTCCTTGCAGTTCTATCAATTTTTGCCACACATAGTTTGGTGCTTTTTATTAATTGCTTGCTTACATATTAAATATTGTTATGACTTGTTGGAGAACCAACCCCGCTACCTGCCCCCTCCCAATTCATATGTTGAAGCCCTAAACCCTAATGTGACTATATGTGGAAATAGAGTCTTTAGAGGTAATAGGGTTAAATCAGGTCATAAGAGTAGGGTCCCTGACTCAGTAGGATTAGTATCCTTAGAAGAAGAGACACTAAGGATTGATCTCTCCTCTTCCCACACTTCCCCCAACAACCCCACATAAGCACATAGAAAAAGTCCATGTGTGAGTACAGCAAGAAGGTGGCTGTCTACAAGCCAGGAAGAGTCTTCACTGGGAACCAAATTACCCAAATTACCTAGAAACATAATCTTGGATGTTACAGGAAAAAGAACTGTGAGAAAACAAATTTGTGTTATTTAAGTCACCCAGTTTATCTTATATTGTTATGGCAGCCCAAGCAGACTAATATCCCTTTATACCTATATAATGCCCCTCTTTATTCTTGATAATTATCTTTGCTCTAAAGTATGCTGTGTGTAAAATCAATATAACTACTCCATTTTTCTTTTTGATTATTGCTAGCCTGTTATACTATTCTCCATCCCTTTATTTTTATTTTATCTGTGTCTTTATATTCAAAATGGGTTTCTCGTAGAGATATTACTGTATCTTGTTTTCTTGTTTATTCCGACAGTCTCTGTCTTTTAATTGGTGTATCTATACCATTAATATTTAAAATGATTATTGATATGGTTGAATTACTATTTACCACATTTGTTACTGTTTTTTATTATTGCTCTTGTTCTTCACTTCATTTTTTGTCCTCACTCTTTTTCTGCCTTCTCTTTTTTTAACTGAGGACTTTATATGATTCCATATTTTCTCCACTGTTAGTATATATCAAGTATATATTTTTAAAGCATTTTTCAGTGGTTGCTCCAGAGTTTACAGTATAATCCATGCCCATGTCCAAATAACACTATAACACCTCATGGGTAGTGCAAGTATTAGGTTGGTGCAAAAGTGATTACGATTTTTGCATTACTTTTAATGGCAAAAACCACAATCACTTTTGCATCAACCTAACATCGTAGAGTATCTTTCCAGTCCCATATAACATTACTGCCATTTATTTCACTTATATACCAAGTATAATCACTGAAAGCATTATTAAATTGTTCTTTTGAACAAAGGATTATCTCTTAAATCAATTAAGAATAAAAAATGAATGCTTTTATTTTATTTTAATTTATTCCCTCTCTAATACTTTTTCCTTTTTAAATATAGATTTGAGTTTATTACTTATTATTTTCCTTCTCTCTGAAGAACTTTATTTAGCATTTTTTGCAAGGCAGGTGTATGGTGACAAATTTTTTCAATTTTTGTTTGTCTGAGAAAGTCTTTATTTCTCCCTGCCTTTTTTTTCAAGACAGAGTGCAGTGGCAGGACCTCAGCCCACTGCAACCTCTGCCTCTTGGGTTCAAGCAATTCTCATGCCTCAGCCTCCCTAGTAGCTGGGATTACAGGTGTGTGTCACCACATTTGGCTACTTTTTTGCATTTTTAGTAGAGATGGGGTTTTGCAATGTTGGCCAGGCTGATCTCAAACTCCCGACCTCAAGTGATCTGCCCACCTTGGCCTCCCAAAGTGCTGGGATTACAAGCATGAGCCACTGTGCCTGGCCTCTTCCTGACTTTTGAGAGATAATTTATTTGGACACAGAATTCTTGTTTTGGGGAGGTTTTCTTTCAACACTTAAAGTTTTTGACTCCACTCTCTTCTTGTTGCACAGTTTCTGAGGAGAAGTTCAGTGTGTTCTCATCCATGCTCCTCTATAGGCAATGAAATTTTCTCCCTCTGGCTTCTTTAAAAACTTTTTCTTTGCCTTTGATTTTTCTTCTGTTTAATATTACATCCCTAGGTGTAGATTTTTGGGGGCATTTATACTTTTGGGTTTTCTCTGAGCTTTCTGTATCTGTGATTTGGTGTCGACATTAACCTTGAGAAATTCTCAGTCATTATTGCTTTAAATATTTCCTCTGTTCTTTTCTCTCTTTTTTCTCCTTCTTGCATTCCCATGATGTGCATCTTTTGTAATTGCCACATATTTCTTGAATATTATATTTTTTCATTAACTTTTCTTTTTGCATTTCCATGTTGGAAATTTCTATTGACATTTCTTCAGGTTCATTGATTCTTTACTTGGCCATGTCTAGTCTACTAATGAGCCCAACAAAAACGTTCTGCATTTCTTTTTTTTTTTTTTTTTTTTGAGACAGAAGTTCATTCTTGTTGCCCAGGCTGGAGTGCAATGGCGTGATCTCAGCTCACCACAACTTCCACCTCCTGGGTTCAAGTGATTCTCCTGCCTCAGCCTCCCGAGTAGCTGGGATTACAGGCGTGTGCCACCCACGTCCAGCTAATTTTGTATTTTTAGTAGAGACAGGGTTTCTCCACATTGGTCAGGTTGGTCTCAAACTCACAACCTCAGGTGATCCGCCCACCTTGGCCTCCCAAAATGCTGGGAGGCATTCTTCATTTCTGTTACAGTGTTTTTAAACTAGTTTAAATTGTCTCTTAGAATTTCCATCCCTGCTTATATAACCCATCTGTTCTTGAATGCTGTCTACTTTTTTCATTACTGCCTTT
Organism: Papio anubis; assembly: GCF_008728515.1. Lineage (NCBI taxonomy): Eukaryota > Metazoa > Chordata > Mammalia > Primates > Cercopithecidae > Papio > Papio anubis. The sequence goes on along the minus strand of NC_044976.1, from coordinate 113,804,769 downwards.
TACATATTACTCATCATTATTTAAAATTGTAGTCCGATAATTCCAACATCCTTGTCATATCTGAGTCTAGTTCTGATGCTCACCTTATCTCTCCAAACTGTGTCTTTTAGTATGCCTTGTACTTTTTTGTTGAAAGCTGGACATAATGTAGCGGGAATAGGAAATGAGGTAAATAGGCTTTTAGGGAGATGGTGGTGAGGTATGAGCAGAAGGGAAGCATCCTATAGTCATATGATTAAGTCACAGTCTCTAAATGAGCCCATCCGCCTGGGCTATCAACTTCACAGTGCTTTTGAGTCCTACCTTCTACCCACTCCCATTCTTTAGGTGAGACAGGAAGGCTAGATGGTGCTGGAATTGGATAATTTCCTTCCCCAAGTCCATTAGGCTCTGATAAAACATCAGTAAGTTAGGCTCTAGTGAAATAGTTTGTTTTTGTTTTTTGTTTTAGTTTTGAGGGCAGACCTTGCTAAGACATAGTTTTCTGGGAGTGTTTCAAAATGGCTACTTCTTCTTATCTTCTTCCCCATCTCACAGAAGTACAAGGGGATTCTTCTTCTTTGATCTTCACTGTGAGAATATGGTAGAGCTCCTGGAGATAAAACTCACAAAAGTATGCCCCATCCCTATCATGACTAGGTATCACTGGAGTTTTGTTTTTGTTTTTGTTTTGTTTTTGTTTTTTTGTCTCACCCTTATGCCCAGGCTAGAGTGCAGTGGTATAATCTTGACTTACTGCAACCTCTGCCTCCCCGGTTTAAGAGATTCTCTTGCCTCAGCCTCCTGAGTAGCTGGGATTACAGGTGTGCACCATCACGCCTATCTAATTGTTTGTACTTTTAGTAGAGGTGGGGTTTCACCATGTTGGCCAGGTTGGTCTCGAACTCCTGACCTCAGGTGATCCGCCCACCTCCCAAAGTGCTGGGATTACAGGCATGAGTCACCACACCCAGCCCCCTGGAGATTTTAACTCTAAATTTGTTCACACTGAAACTTCAGCAATTGGTTAATTACAGTTTAGGTTATTCTATCCCAGTACTGGTTCCCATGTAGGCTTCTACTCAGGATTTTCTGCTCTGGTAAGTTATGATTGTCTCTATCTGCCTGTCTGGCTTTCCAGTTTTGGGGGTGGTAGCTTACCCTGTGACCCTAGTTTTCTGGTGGATCTAAAAAAAAAAGTTGTTGGTTTCTAGTTTGTTCAGCCTTTTTCTTGTGTAAACCTAAGTGACAATGGCCAAGCTCCTTAAATGCTGGACTGGAAACCAGAAGTTCCAGCATTCTATTTTCAGGTTTTCCTGTGGACTTTCTCCAAATCCCTCTGCCTTTAGGACAAGGTCAAAACCTGAGATAGGTGAAGGAATCAGGGGGTTCCTTGATGATTTTACCGTGATAGGCAATTATCTTTCTGGGGTGAAAGTGTATGTCTGAGATCAAGTCAGGGAAGAGAAGGCCTCTGAGAACCACCCTCCACATATGCCTCTTCACTCCACCTCCAACGTCCACCTGCTGAGGCTTTACAGGATAAAAATGATAAGTGTTGAGGTTACTTTCGTTGCTATTCCAGACAACAAGCCATATTGATATTCAAGGAAATGCTCAGTTCATGCTCTGTTCAGAATCTTCAAAAGCAAAGAAGCTTCTTGGTCTATACCTAAGTATGAAGAGTGCTTCCCCTTGGGTCAGACAAGAGATCCGAATGATTTTAGGAAGAACCCTGTGCTGCTCTCCCTGCTGTAAGGAGCAAACCTCAACCTGCCTTGGGCCTCACTATAGTTTGAGTCCCCTCTACATGAGGTGTGGCATTGCAAAGAAGAAGAATATAGCCTGATATCCCTATCCTGGCAGGGTCAGAGGAGGAAGATTGTATTACAGGCTTTTTCGTTCTCCCTTTCTGGACTCCATGGAAGCATTCATAGGACTTGAAGGCTAAGTCTAGTTCCTGGGACCTACACATCTAGCCACTTAGTAGAAGGATTTCCCTGGGATTATGAGTTCCTATGAGCCTTTGAAAGGAAGCCTCAGCAGCTTTCCAAAACTAAGCTCTTACTTTGTCAGGGAGCTCAGAAGGAGCTCAGAATGGGAAGAGGAATAGCATCTCTCTGGTTGAAACATGTTCACCCTAGATGGAACCTATTTTCCCTGAAAAGGCAAGTTTTTATCAGAAGGAGAAGAGGGGCAAGGGCCCTGAGTCTGCCAGGGATTTGGCTCAGATTTCACTTTCAGGGCTCCAGGACGTTTCCAGGTCACATGTGGGGTAGGCAGAGGGTTGAGACCTGGGGCCAGGAAGCAGATACGTTCTGTGTATCCCTAGAGAGCAAGATCCTTTAGTCCCAGGCTCAGCAAAATTCTCACTTTCTCCCTCCAGATCTCATTTTCCCAGCAGACCCCACTGACAATTTATAGAAAGCTGTAGTCTCTCTCTGCAGAGCAAAGTGCATGAACACATTTTTCATGCAGTTTCAAGGAACTCACAGACCTTATGACTCTTATCCATGGACCTTGCTCTATACCGAGGAAGCTGGCCCAGGATTTTGAAGCCCAAGGCCTGAGGCATAATGGAGATGAATAGTCCCCTCGGCACTTTGCTCATCTGAAGAGCCAGGGCTCATGGATGTGCTTCAAGCCCCATTGCCATGCCCTAGATGCACTCATAGCCCAGTCCATTCTAAAACGTGCAGTAGAGTTTGGAGGCACAGCCATGTGCTTGCCGCAGCTGGAAAGTCCTGGCTTAATTCTCTCAGTCCATCAGCAACTCAGTCCACTCCCCATATGCCAGGACATAGTCACACACATAGCAAGCCATCAGTATGTTGGTGACAGCATCCATCAGTAAAGCACTAGCATGGAGCAGAACATGTGTGGGTGGCACAGGGTCTCTCTGGTTTTTGCCTATGGCTCCCTGGGCCCAAAAGAGGGTGCTCATTTGAATGTTAAGCACAACCACACAGAATCCCACTTAAAAAAGATCTCAGCACTGATCTTAATGCCCTACTCTGTCCCCAACACTTGGGGAAGACTAGAGAGTCCAAGAAAAAAATGGTACTTAGCTCAGCCCAGGCACACTTACTTCTTCTAGGTCTGCCCATAGTGGGTAGGATTTGGCAGTAAAGTAAGTTCTGTATCACTTGATGGAGCAAAGTCTCTACGTGCTCCTCACTCTCCCAACCCTGCCCTGAAAGAAAAAAATCCCATGAATTAAAAAGTGGCCAGGGAGGAGCAGGAGTGGCCGAGGACAAGTACATCCCAACCAGCATCCTCTCTTCCTGCCAGGCAGAGTGCTCTTTGCTCTACCTCTTGCCCTGCTTGTCCAGTATCAGCAGCACAAGCACGGTATCAAGGCTGGCACCCACCCCAGAGCTTTAGTGGTTAGAAGTATTTCAGGGCTCTGAGTTCCACTCCAGAAGAGACACAAGGTGCTGGAATGGGAGAGTGGCTCTCTGGGCAGGGTGACAAGGAAGAAGGAACCATGGAATTTATGGGGCACAGTGTGACAGAGCTGAAGGGGCCTTAGAGAGGGCATGTAAACCAATTCCAGGTGGGGAAACTGAGGCTCAGAGGGGATGGACTGGTAGATGGCATGTTAGGGGAGTGCTGGAGTTAACCTTAGGTCTACTTGAAACTTTGACAGTCTTACTAACGATGTGAGCTTTTTATTTTGTAAATGCTACCTCCTTTTCTCACCCTATTCCTGTCCCCTAAAGAAGAGTAGGTCTGTCAGCCTGCACACTTGGTCCTGAATCTCCTGAGAACTTGGCCTTCTACCACCCAGAAGACTCATCAACATGGGGCCCCTACTACTCTCCAGCACAAGCTGCACGCCCCAGTGAATTTACACCTGCCCTTGCTCACCTTCCTCACAAGCAGCCTCCAGAGGGGATTGGGGTGGGTGGGCAGTGAAGGCTGCTTTTCAGAGAAGGCAGGTGATAGGGTTTGACTTTCTGTCCCCACCCAAATCAAATCTCCATTGTAATCCCTACGTGTCAAGGGAGGGGCCTGGTGAAGGTGATTGGATCATGGGGGCGGTTTCCCCCATGCTGTTCTTGTGATAGTGAGTAAGTTCTTTCATGGTTTAAAAGCATATAGCGGTTCTTCCCTCCCTTCCCCCTCATTCTGTAAAGAAGGTGCTTGTTTTTCTTTTACCTTCCACCATGATTGTAAGTTTCTGAGGCCTTCCCAGCCACACAGAACTGTAAGTCAATTAAACCTTTTCCCTTTATAAATTACCCAGTTTGAGATAATTCTTTATAGTAAAGTGTGAGTGTGAAAATGGACTATAATACAGCATTCAGTTGGGGCATCAGCCTAGAGACTCTGCCCACATCTGTGTCCAGGAGAATGCACTCAGCTAGGGGTGGGGAAGGCTCCCTGTGTGGGTCTGCAGTGATGGTAAGAGCTCCCATCCAGCGCAGGGAATTCCAAAGGGTGGCTCATGGGCCGGGCTGGGGCAGCTCTGAGCCTGGAGGCTTTGCTGCCACCATGGGTAGAGAAGGGACAGCGGTGTATATGTGAATGTGGAGGTCCCTCAAATGTTCCTGTCTCCTGAAGGTTCAAGGCTGGCTTCTGCACAGCGAGGGGCACTGGTACGTACGCACCTGTGGGACTCACAACTGGAAAAATGCATGAACAGATGTACACCGCGTCCCGGTTCCAGCCCTGCAGGGCTCCATCCTTCCTGGTGCCTGCTTTGCTACCTTGCTGCGAATTTGTTCCGGTTTCCAATGTGGCTGCAGCTCCTGGATAACGTCATCCAGATCCATGGATTGCCAAGCCTGGCCGGCAGCCGCGGGAACGCCTCCTAGCAGCCCTCCCCTGGCCCACAGGCTGCTTGGGAGTGCGGGCTGCCACTGCCGCCAGCTACCTGGAGCGCCCGGAGAGAGTGACCGGGCGAAAACCCGGGAGGCCGCACCCGCACCCGCACCCGCACCCGTCCAGGTCCCTGCCGGGCCTCTCCTGGAGCAGGGAGGTGGCTTCTCCCTTCTCACCCAGTCCCTTCCCACCCAGGCTGGGTCGCTCCCCCCACCACCCCGGCAGCCTGGGACGCAGGCAGTGGCGGGCTCTTCCTGCGTATTCCTGCTCCCTGCTGCCAGTCCCCGGACCCCTGGGAAAGGCTCTGTAGGAGAGGGTCCTGCTGCATCTCAAAGGCCCTCCCTCCTGGGAGCCTGACAAACACCCCTCTCCGACTCCAACACGCACTTGATGGAGAGATGACATTTGATGATGATGTGTGTGTGTGAGTGTGTGTAAGTGTGCTTGCCCGTGTGCGTAGGTGGGTGGGGGACATTGTGCCTGACAGGTCACTGAATATTTCCAGGCATGGGAGTATTTAAACACCCCTTAGGCCAGGATTTTGAGCAGGACAGAGTTTGAGTCACTAAATAATTCTTAAAGCCTCCCCTCCCCTAACCCATCCTGAGAGCCTGACTGAGGGCAGGTCCTAGGCAAGCAGGTTTTCCTGAGCCTCACACTTTGCTGGGCATTAGAGGCAAGGAGGTAGGGCAGCCCCTGTGCTTGCCCTTGTGGAGGGGAGATAAAGGCCTGACATAACTATAGGGCCAAAGTAGAATGAGCTGGTGATGGTGGTGGTGGTGGTGGGGTGTGTGTGTGTGCATGCACATGCATGCATGTTAGAGGTTGGGAGAATAGGTGTCCTGAGGAAGAGTTTCTGTGGGGAGAGGAGACATGAAGAGAGGCCAGGCCAAGTTAGGGGGACTTTCTTTGCTAGCTGGACTCTCTGATCACTCTGTCACCTCCTAAGCAGGGCTCTGTAGGCTGTCAGCCTTCTTGGCCACAGCCAGCCTCAGTTGTCCACTCTCTTGTCTGCTTCAAGGACCTCATTGGTCACCACCTCCTTAGAGGGAAGCCTTCTTAAGAGACCAGATCTCTCACTGCCCCAACCAGAAAAGTACCTTCAGAGAAGGGGCCCTGTTCCGTTTCCCCAAGTTGTCCCTTTGGTGTATTTGGGAACCACTCAAACTCAAGAGTTCTTTCGTTATTGCTGCCAGAATCCAGCTCTGTCCAACAGAACTTCTGTGATGATGCTGTGTATCTTATAGGTATGGGATGAGGCCTAGGTATTGGGAATTTTAAAAGCTCCCCAGATGACTCTAATGTGCAGCCGGGTTTGAGAACCATTAGCTTGGCATGTAACCTGTGCATAATGACTCATGCCTCTTAGAGGGCCCTGCCCAGCCTTCCTCCCTGCCATACACTTGAGCCTTGCCTGTTGTAGGTCATCTGCACTGGTGAGCAGGCAGTCCCTGCCTTCGAGGTGGAAGGAGACGTTGTGCAGTGTGGGCACCTGCTTCCAGTCTATGACACACAGGAGGAGGTGGGCAAGGGAGCCCAGTTGAGCCTGCAGGCCCTCTGGGCAGACGCAGAACCTGAGCTTGTGGCCTGACCCCTCCCCTGGAGAGGGCTGAGTGCAGTGCTCTACCTCCCTCGGGGACCAAGCCACACATGTGAAGAGTGTGGGAGATAAGGAGGCAAGGACCTGAAGTGGTCTCATTTGGGACCTGACGCTATGCAGGGTGATTCTGTGGCCTGGACCAGGTGGCTCCCTGCTAGCCTGAGCACCATGCCTTCAGCTTCGATGTGGGTATCTTACCTCATCTGTGCTAAACTCCTCGGTGCCCAAGTTCTCCAGGAGCAGCCTTGGGGAGGCGGAAGGACCTAAGATACAAGACAAGTCATTCCCATCACTGTTGTGCAACCCTCCTCACAGAGCAAGGGGACAGACCCCACAGACACTCTGGAAAAGGGCACAGGCAGACAGGCAGACAGAGGCCAATGGGGCACAACCGGGCTGCAAGTGTTTTTTGAGTGAGTCTGAGGGGTTGGAGGCCATACTGGTGGTTGTCATGAATGCATTGGCAGAGGAGTAAGGAGGAGAAATGATGCCATCCCCTACCCTCAGTACGCGGCTTGGTGACACTTTCCTGCCTCTCGTTAGTTCCCACCACCACCCTTCACATTCCTCATATCTCCACGTTTCCCATCCTTGGACAAAACAGGCAGAGAGCAAACACTGGCTGTGCCTTGAGAAGTGGCTACATTTGGGGACAGGGCAGGATATTGACCTACCCAAACCCCAGTGACAGCAACCTTTTGCAGTGTGGGGAGAGTTGAGGATTCCGCACCCCTCTGTGTGGTCTACCAGGACCCAGTCTTGCTGATGCTCGGGGAGTGGACATTCCCTTGGTAATACTGAGGGTTGCTGCCTCCCAGCCCAATCTCTCCCCTAGCAAGTGGAAATTTCTAAAGGAAAGATCAGAAACTCTTGGAGACCTGTAACCTCAGAGACCCAGTGACCCAAACAACCAGGGAATGTGGGCAAGCGTGCGGGGCAGGGCAGAGGGCTCTGCGGTTGGAGGAAGGTGGGACAGGTGGTAAGGCTCAGAAGCTGTCAGTAGCATGTGCTCCACCTTTCTTTGCCTTTGCCAAGCCTGACTAGAGATTTTTCCGGGATAGTCTAGGTGTACCCAATAAAGCATCCTCAGAGAGGTCACAGAAGAGAAACAACGCCAGTGGTGAAATGCAAACAAGGCACAAACTGGCCCCACTGCCACCTGGGTTTGGGTTGCTGCTGGTTGAGTAGGTGCTTGGGAGGGGACTCTGGGAAGGCTTTGGGGTGAGGGGTATGTGGGGGCATGAAGACAGCAGGAAGAGACTGAGAACTTTGGCATCAGCAGAACCTGGACCTATTGCAATACGTTTTGGGTGAGTGCTGTGGGTCATGTGGTCAGGGAGTATTAGAGTGTCTAGGGCCTCCTGGGTGCTCATCTCCTTACTCGGAATTTCTGCAGAGGAAGAGACAGAAGGAAGGAAGCTTTTCTTTCAGGTGAGTCTCGCTAGCCCTGTTTTGGGCAAGGTGGGTATGATTCACCCTCATTCAGCATTCAGGCAACAAAGTCACCAGAAGTGAAGTCGTTTCCCTGAAGTCAGCCGGGCTGTGTGTGGAAAAGTGAAAGCCTGGAGCCGGGGCTCCTGGTGCCGGGGCTCCTGGTGCCGGGTCTGAAACGGATTCTCCTGGCTTTCCTCCCCTCCACACTGCAAGATGCCTCCCACAGCTCAGGGGCTACCTCAGGCCTGGTTTCCAGGGTGTGCATGTGTGTGTGATATGATTTCCCAGCATTTGTGATAGGCGGCATGCATACATGCACCCATATGTGCATGTGTGTGTGGGTGACCCATGTTATTTTGTGCAAGTATGATTGCAAGTGTGCAAATTCAATACATATGTGCATGTGTTAGCACAAGTTTCTCCCATCCCTCTTCATACCTCAGGATCTCACATTCCTTCCTTTTCCTTGGGATAAAGAAGCAAGTCCCCTCCTCAAGGAAGCCTGTGTTCCTCCTGCTTGTTGGCTCTGCATCCCTCCCAGAGCCTCCAGGTTCCTCTGCTCTTAATTATCTCCTCTTTTTTCCTTATTTTCAGTCTTTCTTTTTCTGCTGGCTTCTTCTCCCACCTATAAGCATACTCAGGATCTCCTAGCATTTAAAAACACTCACCCTTCCTTATCCTGCTTCTCTCTGGATCTCACCCCCAACTTCCTATCCACCACATTCCCTTTCCCATTGACTTTCTCAGGGCAGCTTACATTTGCAACCTCTACTTCCCGACACCAACATCTATCTCTTAGCTGCTTGCCATCTGCCCTTACTCCACATCCCCATCCTTTAAAATGGTTTTTCCCAAGACCATACTGGACTGCAGAGCTACCAGCTGCTGGTGGTGGCTTTTTCTCACTGCCTCCCTTCCTCTCACCAACCAGAGACTTCTCTCCGTTTTACCTATCAGATTTCCCCGACTCTGACCCTATCTGTCTTTATCCTCTCTGCTGCTGGCTTCACCTTCTTACCTTTATGTACCTTGTCTCCAGTTCATACCATCTTTCTAAACCCAGCAGCTTGGAGCAGGTCACAAACCTTCTCAAAAGCTGACGACAGTGCCCTCAAGTCACCCAGCATACAAGCTCTGCCTAGAATTGGAAAGCATCTATGGTTTTAATCCCTGTGCTCCTAGTATGCCTGTAACACTTATCACATTGTAATGGTTCATGTCTTCCTTATTAGACAGTAATTCTATGAGGGTAGCAACTCCATCTTGTTCGCTGAGTTCATTGCTGTACCCCCAAGAGCCTAGCACAATGCTTGGCACATAAGCACCCAATATTTATTGACTCCATGAATGAACAAGCAAACAAATGAAGAAATGAATGAATGAATGAATGAATGAAGTTGGCCATCTCTGTGTGAGGAGTTATTGCTCTTCACAGGGGTGGTCTCCATGTCACTTTCCCTACATGCAAGTGAGAGGCAAACCCCTTTTTAGCCCCTCAGCTTTTAGCTAATAGCTCTTGTTTGCTCCATCACAGACTCTGCTTCTTTGCAGCTCCAGCAGAGCAGGGTGTTCCTCAATGCTGCAGGCTCTAGGGTGGGCCAGAGTGTACCTTCCCCCAGGCATGAGCCCTGAAAGGGAAGAGGAGCCCTGGGACAAGAAGAGCAGAGGTCAGATGGCCTGGGGTGGCCCCATTCACAATCACCATGTCCTAGCTCAGGAAGCCTTTGACTTTCCCCTTAACTGTAGTGGATAGCAAATTCTGTCCCATTCTCCATGTAGCTGGTGGATCCCAAGGAGTCCTAGTTGTTCTGAGTCTCTGGCAGAGAGGCATAGGCTCAGGTCTATCCAGGTAAGGCCCTGGCAGTGGGGCTCTGAGGCAGGCTGTGTGTAGGTCTGGCCAATATGGTTGCAGAGTTAGCTTAGGTATAAGGATAGGTTGGTCCTGGGGTCAGGCACTTGGACAAATTATTTCACCAATCAAAGACTGTGTTTTTCAGCTCCTATTATGTGACTACACCTCTGACAATTTTGTCTCAAATCATACTTTTAAAATAATTGCTACCACCAGAATGGGAAGAGGATTCCGCACACAGACTGAGCACTCACGAGATTGTTGACTAAGGACGGGAATGGAGGTGCCAGCTTGCGGTGGGTTTGAAAATTCAATCCTGTCTCAATCTCAGAAAGACTGAGATATGGCCTCCTGGGTAGAACCAGGGGCTCCTGGAATGGTTTTTACTTTGGTGGCCATATTTAGAAATTAGAAGACACCTTTCTCTTTCCTCTCAGGGCCAATGGGAGCAGAGGCAGGGAGGAAGAAGTTGCAATGGTAGCAGGAGGAATTTAGCTGGGTATGATGCAGCACTGCCTAACCATGGCAGGGCAGGAGACTTAGGGAGAGGCACCAAAGGTCCTGTGGCTCAGCACAAACAGTGTAAGGGCTGCACTGGGTGGAGGACACCCAGAGGTTGGCTGAACCCATGACAAAGGCAACTTTGAAGGTCTGGAGTGGGGTGCTGTCGTAGTCTGTTTGGGCTGCTGTAACAAAATACATTAGACTGGGTGAACAACAGAAACTTACTGCTCGTAGTTCTGTAGGCTGGAAAGTCCAAGATCAAGGTGCTGGTAGATTCAGTATCTGGTGAGGGTGCTCTATTTTCATCTTGCTGCTGTGTGCCCACATGACTGAAGAGGCCAGGGAGCTTGCTTGAGCCTCTTTTATAAGGACACTAATCCCATTCTTGATGGTGGGGCTCTCATGACCTAATCATTTCCTGAAGGCCCGACTTTGTAATGCCATCACACTGTTTATTAGGTCCCAACACATGAATTGTGGGAGACACTAACATTCACTGTGTCTCATCATCATGTATAACATTCATCATAGCAGATGCCAGTGCCTCTCCTGCCATAGGGCCGGGTTTGTCGGGGTAAAAGGAAGAGGGCTGCTCAAGGGAGTGCAGAAGCCTCGGGCTTTGGGTTTCACCTGGCTTCACCCTTGGCTCTCAGGGTGGGATTCAGCAGATCATATAGGTGCTCTGGGTTTCCATTTTCCAGCAAGGACTGGGGTGGAGGCTTAGCCCTGTCTTAGGACTTCCTACAAAGTGGGAGCCTCAGTGAGACAAGGGAGCAAAATAAAGACATTGAAAAGGAAACTGAAAGGTGTCCAGACCCTGAAGTAGCCACTGGTGTGTAAGAGGCCAAGGTATGCTCAGCCAGTCACAGAAAACCCTGCCTGAGGTCTCATTCCCCTCCCCATCCATCAGTGACAGTTGGGCTGGAGGCCCAGATCCTGGATGCCTGATTATAAACCTGATCCTGACTCTAGTTTCTGGGCTCCTTCTTGCCTTATGTGTCTCAGGCTTTCCAGCTGTAAAATGGGAATTTTCTAGGGTGTTCATACGCTTCTCAGCTTCTCAGTCAAAGACAGTGGAGAACATAAAAAAATCGCGGCACTATTCACAATAGCAAAGATATGGAAGTAACCTATGTGTCCATCAATGGATGACTGAATAAAGAAAACATGATGTGTATGTGTGTGTGTGTGTGGGTGTGTGCATGCGCGTGCGGTCGCACACCGTAGAATACTACTCAGCCATAAAAAGAAAGAAATCATGTCTTTCACAGCAACACAGATGGTACCGGAGGCAACTACACAATATATCCATGTTACAAAACTGCACTTTTACCCTCTAAATCTGTTTTCTTAAAGACAGTTGAGAAAGAGTAGGCCTTACAGGCAAAGAAAGCCTTGGGTCCAAGAAGGAAGAGAGATAGGGAGGAAGGAGGGGCCGAGTCAGGCACTCACATCCGGGTCGTTGGTAAGGGCCACGGTGTGGTTGCCAAAGAAGAGCCTCATTGAACTGTCTCCACTCGGTGCTGAGCCAGACCACATTTGTGACTCCCTCCTTCAGGTTTTTCTGGACTGCGGACATTTTTTAGGGGGAGGTCCTGGCCCAGAGAAGAGAAACAAAAATAGAAGAGACCTGTACTTTCCCACATGGCAGAATCCCTGAATCATCCCCTGCTTCTAGCACAATTGCCCTAACCTTAACGCAGACACTTAAGAATCACTTTGTTCCCTAAAGCCTCTGAAGGGAAATTTACAAGCCATCCTGAGTCACCTGTGCTGGCATTAAATTACCCCCAATTAAGTTCCTCTTGTTTTTTCTATGATCTCCATCACTGCAAGACCATTTGCTCATTCACTCATTCTGCACGTGTTGAACACCTACTCTGTGCTTGCACTGTGCTGTATAGTGGAGATGTAAGTAAAGCAGATAAACACTGCCTTTAAGGCACAGCAGCAGGCAGGCAGACATACAAATGAGGAAACATGCAATGGCATCCCCTTTGAGGAGGTGAAGGCTGGGAATGCCGGCCTCAATGCTGGACAGGGGGAGGCAGTGCCATATGGGGCCTATAGGTGGCAGCAGAAGCCCACCACAGCCTGCTGGGTCCCTGGGACACCTGGGGGCAGGTACTCAGTCAGGGGATAGCGGGTAAGGTGGTCGGATTAAACTGGATTGGGCAAGGAGAGAAGTCAGCATCGCCAGAGCACCTGTGCACCTTGTCCTTAGAAAGATGAGATTGGGCCCAGTCCCAGTTCCTCAGCTTTTTGTCCAGATACCATCCTCTCACCTTAGGGAAGCAGAGTTTAAAAGGAGACCTGGAAAACTCCCAGCATACTGAGCTGTTCTCAGTGCATGTCAAACACTGCACACCCCCCCATGCACCCCCTACAGCAACTCAGCAAACTAGCTGAGTTATTCCCATTTTATAGATGTGGAAACTGAGGCTCAATGGAGTGAAGGTGGCTCAGAATTGATGAAGGGCCTGATATATTTCCATCAAGACCGTCTGGGCTTCACCGACATGAAGATTATTTAAAGAAGCCTGGAGGAAGGTGTCTTCAGCTGTTGTTCAAGAGGCCCCAGGATCCCAGGCACACTTAGCTTTGCCAAGTAGCCTTTCCCCATGCCTACAGGGACTTTCTCTTACTTCTCGGCTGTGGGTCCTCCTTCAGTTCTACTACTTTTTCTTTCTCATACCCTGCACATTCTATTTACTGTCTCACCATTATGCCCCACAATATGAACACGACTTTCTTGCCTGTCAGCATAAGGTTATAATCAAAATGACTTAGCATAATTATACAGCAGTTTAATATTCAGAAAGTATTTTCAGCCGGGTATGGTGGCTCATGCCTGTAATCCCAGCACTTTGGGAGTCTGAGGTGGGAGGATTGCTTGCGGGCAGGAGTTTGAGACCAGCCCGGGCAACATAGCGAGACTCTATCTCTACAAAAAATAAAAAATTAGCTGGGCGTGGTGGCATGTGCTTACAGTCCCAGCTACTTGCGAGGCTGAGGCAGGAGGATCACTTGAGCCCAGGAGATCAAGGTTGTAGTGAGCCGTTATTGTGCCACTGCACTCCAGTCTAGGTGCCAGAGCGAGGCCCTGTCTCAGAACAACAAAACCAAAACAGAAAGTATTTTCACAATTAAGATCTTATTTGATTCTCACCCTTCCCATGAGGCAGGTAATTTCATTATTCTCCTCTTATGGAAGGTCAGAGAAGACTTTACCCCAAAGATGATGCATTCCCCAGTATTTACTCCAAACAGCTTTTTGCCCAGAAACTTTACTTTTGCCAATTCCCCTTTCACAAAATCACTTCCTTCTCTGATTCCTGTTTTCCTCCCAGGTCTTTAACCCTTCAAAGCCCTGCATGTCCACCTTGTCTAGGAAGCTTGCCTCAAGAATTCCTGTCCACACTGGCCTCCCCTTTCCCTTTGCTCCTGCTGTGTTTTTTCCTGGGGCCCCACAGCTGGCACTGCAAAGCCTGAGGCTTGTGGAGGTGGTGCCGTATGGTGTGGAGGGCGTAGTAGTGGGCAAGGGGGCACATGTGAATTCAGGTACCTCCTCTTACTACCTGTGGGATTCTGACCAACTTAACCTGTCTGGGCCTCTTCTAAGCACCTCTATGAAAATGGGCTTAATATTTGCACCTACCTCAGAGAGTCTCTGTGCAGATTAAATGAGCTGCCTGCTGCTCAGTCAATGTAAACTGAGTGTGCATAAGACAATGAGTGCACCCTGAGAATGCGTTCATGGAAGCAGATCTCAAAAAGCGCCCTGCATCATGCTCTGCACGAACAGCTGACAGATTTCTACAACTGTGTTTCAAAAGCCTGACTCCCCTTCCACCCCAGCCCAATTTTCTTCTGACTCGTTTGTTTTGGAAGAAAACAAGGAAGGACATTTTCCATCTCCCTATACCTTTACAGGGAGGTGGGACTGCCCTGGGCCTGTGCTCACCCACCCCCTCACCCTACCCCCAGCCTAACAGTTTTTCCCCGGGGACCTGAGGCAGGGAAAAGAGGCTTTGTAAACAATAGGTCAGGTGTGTTTTCAGGCTCAGACTCTTACTTATGACCCAAGGTTTGCTGTTCAACTTCCCTGAGCCTCAGTATCCTCATCTGGAAAACGGGAATGTAGGATTGTTGGGAGGATGATTGGAGATGAGACATGAGAAAAGATCTGTGAAATCCAGAGCATTTTACAGGCTTAGCAACCATGACTACTATAAAACCTGCCTGCTTACTTACCTTCAGGTCTTCTTATCCTGTTTGCACTCCCCGTACTGAAACCCTTTTCTCTCTGAGATCTTCTCCCAACCCTGCCTCCTTCCTTCCTCCAGCCTTAATGAATTGCTTGTTCCCATAGGACTTGGCACAGAATGGATAATTTTTCTTCTTCCTTTAGGCTGCCTTAATCCTTTCTTTTGCCTTTTTGCTGCCTTTTACATCTTAACATTTATGATAATCTGCCCTTAGTACTAATGACAGCAGAGTTCTTACAATGTTCGCTGCAGCACGCTAAGGGCTTTACTTACATTATCTCATTACATCTTCAAAGCAACCCGTGGAGCAGGTGCTGCCAATATCTCTGTTTTGGAAATAAATGAACTGAGACTTGAGCAGTTAAGGAACTTACCCATGGTTCCAGACCTCATTAGTTCTGCTAGTGGAATGACGTTTAAACCAAGAACACTGATCTCTACAAGCCTTACTTTTAATCACTGTATTGTGTTGCTTCCCTGATAGAGCTAACTGTGCCCATGCCCTGCCTCCCTTTTCTTTCTTTGTTTCAAGAATGGGCTTGTGAGATGCAGGCACTGACAAATCCAAAATCCATAGGGCACGCTGGAGGCTGTCACAGGCAGGAGTGGATGTTCCCCATCATGTGTTCACGTGTTCTCATCATTTGGCTCCCACTTGTAACTGACAACATGTTGTTTTTTGTTTTCTGTTCCTGCAATAGTTTGCTGAGGATCATGACTTTCAGCTCCATCCATGTCCTTGCAAAGGACATGCTCTCATTCCTTTTTATGGCTGCATAGTATTCCATGGTGTATATGTACCACATTTTCTTTATCCAGTCTATCATAGATGGGCGTTTGGATTGATTCTGTGTCTTTGCTGTTGTGAATAGTGCTGCAATGAACATATGTGTGCATGTATCTTTAAATAGAGTGATTTATATTCTTTTGTGTATATACCCAATAATGGAATTGCCACAACCTATGAGATAGATACCATTATTAGCAACCAATATTACCATTTTACAGATAAGAAAACTGAGGTATGGGGGGATTCAGAAAGTAACTTGGCCAGTATCACACTGGCAATAGTGGTAGAGCCTGGCTGTGAATTTAGGCCATGTGACCCAGAACTCACTACATAGTTGACTTGAGTGTGAAGCCATAAAGGCACTTAAGCCTCATATTAAATAGTTCTATGTTTACTCTAAAATCGGTGGAAAACTATTGATAGGTTATGCAGGGGATGATGTAATTAGAGGTGTTTGGCAAAGATAACTCTGACTGCAATATGGACTAGCAAAGGATCCAAATAGGCCTAGAATAGTCTAGCATAAACTAGTTGGGGTGCCACACCATTTGAACTTGCAAGTTACAATGGAAGCTTGGACTGTGGTAAGTAGTTATGCTAGAGCTAGAGATTAGATTGAATTGAGAGAAATATAGGAAATAAAATTCACAGGACTTGATGATGAATGGGACATAGGGAGTGAAGGAGAGGGAAGTTTTTGGCTGGCTGGTGATACATAGGGAGCGGTGGAAGAGAAACAGGTTCCAGAAAAGGAAGAGAGCTTGAGAAGATCATGACTTTGAGGACCTGTGGAACATAACGTTCTTATGAGATATTCCAGGGATGAGGTTAAACAGTAGATGGACATAGGGATCTGGGTGACAGATTCATGCATTATTTGCAATTGATAATTAATACTCTGGGTATGAATAAAATTAGCCAGGGAGAAAGTATAGTACAAGAAGGTCCAGGACTCCAAGCTTTAATAGGCCATGAGTGCAGAAAAATTCTGTGGAGGAGCTCAAAAGGGAGTGGCCAGAGAAAACCAGCAGGTGTCCCTGAAGCCACAGGAGAGGGAGGGGCAATGGTGGCTGTGGCTGCAAGGTCAAGTAAGACAAGGACTAAATATAGATATGCAGCCCTTGGTGCTGTTGGTAGTGGGTATTTTGGTGGAGCAGAGGGGTGAGAATCCAGACAGGGGTGGACTGAGTCATTATTGGGGGCCAGGAGATGAAGACAGGTATTTTGAGAATTGGGGCTGTAAAGGAGGGAAAAGAAGGTGATAACTAGGGAGAAATGAGGACCAAGTGAGAGGTTTTCTCTTTCTCTCTTCTTCCTCTTCCTCCTTTCCTTCTATTTTGCCTTCCTTCCTTCCTTCCTTCCCTTCCTTCCTTCCTTCCCTTCCTTCCCTTCCTTCCTTCTTCTTTCCTTCCTCCCTCCCTCCCTTCCTTCCTCCCCCTCCATCCCTCCCTCCCTCCCCCCCTCCCTCCCTCCCTTCCTGATTCCCTCCCTCCCTCCTCCTTCCTTCCTCCTTCCTTCCTTCCTTCATTCCTTCCTTCCTTCCTTCCTTCCTTCCCTCCTTCCCTTCCTTTCTTCTTTACTTGTTCCGCTTTTGTACTTTCATTTCCTTCTTTCCTTCTCTTCACTCCTTCCTTCTTTTCCTTCTGTTTTCTCTCTTCCTTTTTAATAATGGGAAGGTGTTGCATATATTTAAAGGCTTAGAAAGAACACAGTCAAGAGGAAAGGATAATCAATACAGTGAGATTTCCAAGAGGGTAGGAATGCAAAGAGTAGGATAAGCTGGGGGTCAGGCAGCCCCTCCACTGGAGCAGGAAAAGGAAGTCAGGATGCATGCAGGTGTCAGTAGTTTATGTGCTTACTATTGGAAGCTGAGGGACTTCCTGTGTAGTGGCTCTTATCTTATCTGCCAAGTAGGAAACAAAGACCTCTGCTGAGAGCTGGAGATGAGAAGAAGTTTGAAGGCATGAGAAAAACGGAGAAGGTTTGAAATAATTACAGAAAGCAGGAAGGAGATGACAAGGGAAACCAAGACGGTTTCTGGGAGGAATTAAGAGCATATATAATGGCTGGAGATCATGACTTTAGAGGAAGCCAGTCTGCCCTGTTCTCTGACTTCCTCTACCACCACTAAGTGCTCAGCTGCTTGGATACAGATGTGGAGACAAGTGTGACTGGCTTCATCCAGGGCTGAGGTTTTGCCAAAAGTGGTGATTAAGTATGAGGGACAAAGGAATTTAGAGTCTTGGCAAAAAAAAAAAAAGTTATTGAATGATGGACTGTGGAATATAAGCTGGATACTAGAGAGAAGTCAAGATAGAACAGGATGGGTGAGCTCAGAGCAAGCAGGGAGGACTACAGAGGGGAGAGAAGAAAGAACAATGGTGGTGAGAAGAGTTGAACCATCTCACAGGAAGGTGAGGAGCTGGTGGAGAAAGAGTGGGATGTCGAGATCATCTTTTTGGAAGCAGAACAATTATGAGTGATGACCCTCCAGAGGAGGAGGACAAGGGAGTGAATGGTGGAAGTGGAGTGGGGGTGAAGGCCACTGGAAGGAATGCACTCAAGAAACTGGGGAGCTAGCATGCTGGCAGGTCAATGTCCACGTGCTGTCATCCAGGAGAATCGTAGGGAGGTGAGGGTAGAGGAAATATGTGAGTCCAGAGCCAACGTCTTTGATCAATGATATGGTAGGAACTAGAGGTCCAGTGATGACAGCAGTCAGTCAGGGAAGAGGGCCCAAGGCAAAAAAGCACACGCCTGCAGGAGGAGCATCTTCTCCCATTGTCCACGTCAGCCCTGGAAGACGTGAATCTTCATAACACAGGGAAACCAAGACCTTAGAGGGCAAACCTTGTGTTCTAACTCCCAACGGGTAAGTGGCAGAGGCAGCACATGAATCTCCCTGCCTCACAACCTGTGTCACATGTGGATATAGCTGCCCGGGTAGTCGGTGTCTGGCCCAGAATCTCATCTTGGCTCACCTCACCCCTCTGCTGGTGGACAGTCGGTTATGAATCCAGGGAGGGTGACGTGTCTCCTTTCCACCAGCAGGCCTTGACAAGACCGTGATTTGCCATGGCCAGTGGGGTGACTGTATTTGGTGTCCCCATGACTGGAATGTCTACTGCAATCCTCAAGAGAGGAAGCCTCCAGCCTCTTCCTTGTGGGGTGGCATGACAGCCTGGCTGTGCTGGCTGGGAGAGGGGACCCAGGAGGTCTAACTCCTCCATGTACACATTTTCAGCCAGTCTCCTGTTTTCAGTGCAGGTTTCAGCTCTACTAGACACACGCAAGTCCCAAGACTTGGTCCTAGGGGTGAGATCATCATATCTCCTTCATATAACGCTTTGCCAGCTCTGCTCAGCAATGGTTTTCTCTTCCTTGTCTTTGTCCATGAGAGTTTATATTTTTCTTATTCCTTTGCTACATAAGAAATACATTTCTTATTCCTTTATTCCATAAGTCTTTTAAGGGACTTAGAGAGAAGGCAGGCACAAATGTGTCAAAGTGACATTTTTTTTTAACATTTTATGAAGATAATGTGTTGAAGGGACAGTTGTTAAGACCATATTGGGTCGACATTAGAGAAACCATAGAAAAACAAAACCTAAAAGGGTGGCAAAAGTCAGGGCTGTTCATTATGTCCTGGCTCCATCAACAACCAAAAGCAAGCCCTGCTGCAGGATCCCCTCTCTGAGCCAAGCATGGGGCCATGTTGGACTCTGATGTCTTTTAAAATGGCAGGAGGCACTAAAGGTGAAGAAGGGCACACTAGCACTCCTCAGACTCAATGTTCCTCACCACCTGCAACCAAGCCTCACCCTCAGGAAGCTGCTGACAGAGGGAGAAGGAGGCAGGGGTGTGCGTGGGTAGGGGTGCAGGAGCTAGGTGCCTGACTGCCACATGAGGCTTGAGGCAGGAAGGCCTCCTCTGGGGATGGGGGCTCCGCCTCTGCTGTTATGGAAGGAGTCTGGAGAGGAGCTAGGGAGAGTTCTGCTGGCTGCCACGCCTGCTTCCCAAAACAAATCGCTCAGGGAAAGGGTTGGTTCTGCCACCAGAGGTGCTTGAAAGGGTGGAGCTGGCGAAGAAGAAGAGACTGTAGTGTGTCGGAAGATGACAGCATTTAGAGTTGGAATGTGGGAGTTCAATTCTTGGCTCAAACTCTTCAGCTCTGTGGCCTTGGACACACTGTTTAACTCTCTAAGCCTAGGTTTCTATTCTGTAAAATGGGGATAATGTGTTCCCCCCATACAGTTGCTGTGAGGGTGAAATGAGGCAACTCTGCACTTGACACATTGTAGACACCTGAAAGTCACATGTTAAAATATCCAGACTGACTCTAGTCCAGGTTCCCCTGAATCTCCCTCATCCCCTACCCTCACTCCTATTCCTTTCCATAGTCATAGAAGGGCGTCCCTCTACTATTGTCATGGACACACCAAAAGGGGTGGGACCTGTGAAAAGACCCTCCCCATTCCCCTTCTCCTATCAGAAGATGCTCAGGCCCTCCTAGTTTCTCACATCTTGGGTACTTTTCAGAGATGCCAGAAGGAAGTGGGTTTGAGTGCCCCTTCATACCCAGCTTTCTGAGCCCACCAGAAAGGGAGATGAGAGCCCTTGAAGCAAGTAATATCTATCCCCCATCAGAGTCTCCAATTTGCTCCATGCCTTCCCCCTACCTACTTTACAGTCTGGCTGGGGCCATGTGAGGCAGAAAGACATCTTTTGCCCTGCAGAGACTCCCATCCCTTCTGGAGGCATGTGGCCAAGAACTGCAAAGCCCAGTCTCCCAGGCAGTAGTCTTGGGGCAAGAAGCATGGGACAGGTGGGCCTGCTCCGTTCTGACTGTCTTCCGCAGTGGGGCCTCTGCAGTGCTAGACCTTGGGGGCCCCTGGGTTGCAGTGGAAGATGACAAGGCCTGAAATGTGGTTACAGGGGCCCACAGCACCCGCAAGGTCACAGGGGCACATGACCATGAACACACATGTGGATTCTCACACTTTTATCCTTATCCCCATATACCTGCTCATGCACAGACAGGCCTAGAACCATCAGCCTCTTCCTACCCACAGCCATCATCAGAGAAAGGCATGTTCCAGGGGCTAGGAGAATGGCTCTCTTTATAGATTAACGGTTGAGTTTGTGATTCCTCACTCAGAGGTGCAGAGAGACACACCCTGGTTGCTTGGGAATGAAATGCCTTCTCCAAATATCAACAGTATCACCCCTGTCATCCCCTGCTCTCACATGAGCTCACCATGATAAGGATAAGTGGAGAGGTCCTGGAGGGACGTTCACAGGTAGAGATAGGGTTAGGCAGGTTGTCACATTCCCATGGTGGCCTGTCTTTTGCCAAAGCAGCACAGATCTGCCTCCATCCCATGGAATCCTGGTTTCTGTTATGGGTGCAACACCATGGGGCTTCACAACATGGTGGTGGGCCCCACAGTCCCTCTGGAAAGGAACATTCCCATCCCGGACCAAGCAGCTCTCAAGTAGGGCTGTTTTCTTGTGTGCGTGTTGGGGGAGGGTGGATTTCCTGGGGTGTCCCTACTGCCAAGTTCTGCTCCTTCCTACAGCAATTCCTACAGTAATTCCAACTCTCCAGCTATTGGGGCTCCCAGGGGTGTCTAATTAGCATTCCCTGGGCCACAAAGGTCTTCTTGATCTCCGCCAGGGCTGACTCCCATGGAAATCCTGCCATCTCATAGAGGCATCACTGTGCAATGAGGGAGACAGGCCCCGGTGTCAGGAGCCCTAGGGGCCAGTATTAGGCTTGCCACCCACTGGCTGTGTGCTTTGAGTTATTATCTTTCTGAAGCTCAGGTTCTCACCTGTCTAAAGGGGGAAACACATGCCCAACTCCCTGCGCTGCTATGCGGATAAAGTGAAATGACATATGAAAAGTATTGGACTCATCCTGGGCTTCCACGCAGGAGGGTGGATGGCTGAGTCCACTGTTGATTATGTTGCACGTGAGGTGGGGCGTCAGTACCTTACTACCCCAGCAGAGATCTGACCGTGAGGGAGGAAGATATTTAAGCCTTTCCAGACAGGATACCTTCTGGGGGTGGTTGGCCTCATCTTCCAGAGGGAGCGGTCCAGCTGGCTGGTAAGTTTCCTGAATTACAACGTTTACTGGTGTTATCTTAAATACATTTTATATTAAATTGCTTTCTTTTAGAGAACAAACAGGGTATCACTTAGAAATAACAAACACTAAAGAATTTGTTAGTTGCCCAGCTCTGTCCCCTTCTTGGCTCTCTGCCCAGCTCCTCTCTTGAGCCTGTGGATCAGGCTCCCCACTGATGGCGAGTTCCTTGGGGAAGGTGGAGGCCATGTTCACTCATCTCTGTATCTCAGAGTGCTTGAAACAGTGTCTTGCAGGCCAGGCGTGGTGGCTCATGCCTGTAATCCCAGCACTTTGGGAGGCCGAGGCTGGCGGATCACGAGGTCAGGAGATCGAGACCATACTGGTGAACATGGTGAAACCCCGTCTCTACTGAAAATACAGAAAAATTAGCTGGGTGTGGTGGCAGGCGCCTGTAGTCCCAGCTTCTAGGGAGGCTGAGGCAGGAGAATGGCGTTAACCCGGGAGGCGGCGGAGCTTGCAGTGAGAGGAGATCGCGCCACTGCACTCCAGCCTGGGTGACCAAAAAAAAAAAAAAAAAAAAAAAAAAAGAAACAGTGTCTTGCATATAGCAGGGCCTCAGAAAATGCTTGTTAAATATATAAAAGCAAAGGAATAATAGCTTGTTGTAACAGAAATCCAGAAAGCGGAGCTAAGTCCAGTGTGCCTTCACCCACCTATGATCCAAATCCACTATCTGATAACAATGGCTGTGAACCCCCTCGTAAGCTATACGGAGACTCAGTGAAGAACAGAAATGATCTAGGTCACCTACACCACCTCTCCTTCCCCACTCCTGGTGGAATTTCCTCCCTTGCTACTTAGGGTTGTTAACCTTGTTAGGCTAATTTGGAAGATACATTACATGCAAGGCTCAATAAGTTATTTAAAATTTCCACAGTATAACAGGGCAAGTAGCTCTGAGTAGACAATAACCCCAGCAAGTCATAGCAAGAGATGAGTGAAATGCGGCCTGGTTTGGATGTGTGTGTGTTGAGGGGTGGAAGGGTTGGCTCTGAGCCCTGCTCCTCAGTGTCCTGGCTCACTGTGGGAAAGAGGCATGTGGGCACAGTCCAGAGTTAATGACAGTCCACTCGGTGGCCCTTCCCACCCCCTTGTCCTGCCCTGGGCTTTTGATTATGATAGGCAGTTGGATTTCAACTGGAACAAACCCCTAGCATGAGCAGCCTAAAACCTGTCACCCATGTCTAAGCCACTCTCATTTCTCCCATCTGATCCTCTCATTTGCTTTGTGTGCGTGGCATGACATTAATGTCTGAGGGATGAGTCGTCATCGTCACAGGCACTCCCTCCTCTTTAAAAAGAGAACTTAGAGAAATTTGAACAAGAGGTATGGGGTAATAAATGCCTGTACTGGGCCAAGCATTGGGGTTTGGCACTGGGTATGCCGAGATGAGTTAGTCTACCTTCTACCCTGCGTGTGTCCATGGCCAACTCATATGCTGTGACTGAATGACAAATGGTGATGTGGGTGGAGAGGCTTCCCTAAGGAAATGGCATAGGGCAGTATTCTGAAGGTTGTTGTGGATTCTGCCCAGAGGAGCAGGAAAGGAGAACCTTGTAGGGAAGGGGCATGTCAGGATTGGTGAGGTATAGGCAGTTTTCCAGGAAATAGTGACCTACTGAGGATTACTGTTCAGCCAGAGACACCAGGTAGTGACCCGTCCACTGGCACTGCTGCTCAGTGTGGTCTGGGGCCCGATTATACCAGACTCCACTGGAGTGCTTGTTAGAAAAGCAGATTCTGGATGTTGAGACCCTCTGCCACGGGCTTACTCCTATTCCCAGCCTCACCCCTGCTTGGCCAGGGACTAAGTGACATACTGGGGCTGTGGACCTGAGAAATGCCATTGGCTGTACAGAGCAGGACTCAACGTCATCATGTCCTCCCCAAACTGCACAAATAAAACTCGAAGGACATGCATATCATGGTCACAAGTGCTCAGGACATGACTCTGGGACTCTTCCCTTAGCCCACTGAGCTTGTCACAGTAAGAAACTGAAGTCCTCTCCACCAGCCTGATGATCTGAAAGTTTGTGGTTAGCAAGGTACGGATCAGTCATTCCCAGCCTCCTTCTTGGGAAACTTGACAAGTTAATCTAGAATATCTAGATCTCTGCTATCTAATATGGCAGCTACTAGTTTACATGAGGCTATTTAAATAGAACATTGTCATCATCACAGAAAGTTCTACTGAATAGTGCTCAAGAGAAAATAAATTCTATTCTCAAATGTGTTACTCAGGAATTTGACAGTGGTTCTGTGTGTGCTGAAAAGATGGGACAAATGTCAACCCCAAACGGCAAAGCTCAAGGTTTATGTGACAAATACCTCGACAGCCAGTCCATCTGGTTAGTCAGTTTGGTGGGGGAAAAGAAATTAAACAGGTTCGTAAACATCGTCTGTGGCAGTGATGACATTGCTAGCTTATTATAAAATTTCCTTTTCAACTCTTCAGTCATTTTACAAATATTTGTGGGGTACCTGTTATGTCTCGGTACCATGTCTAGACGCTGGGGATACAATGGTGACAAGACAGATGTGGCTCTTAGCCCTGTGGAGCTTATAGTCCTGTGTGGTCGAGTATTAGTCTCTCAGCTGAAACACGGAGCATTTCCAGAGTGGCTTCAAATTTCTCTCGCAGGATGTGTTTCAACCAACTGCCTGTGGCTGTCAATGAAAAGATACAGCAAAGTTTTAAAGATCCCAAATTGGGTTTCATAATGAGCAATTCACAACTGTACCCCCAAATGTCCTAGGCTTTCTCTATGAGGCTCTGCAACCCAGCCCAAGCCGGAGCCATCTGGACACATTTAGATGAATGGAGGTGAGGGAAGAGTCCTGGCGGCAGCTTGGGAGGCCGTCCAGAGGGAACTCCTGGAGGCAGCTGGAGTAAACAAGTGCCGAGTGTCTGGTGAAATGGTTTGGCTGTAGAGGCTGATATACCCAGGCTCAAAGCTTTGAAGAGAGTAATAACAAACGGCTTTGATTTAATTACACACCACAGACTTTCTAACAGACTTTTGAGGAAGGCAGCATTTCTGAGATCCAAGTCTGGCAAGAATTTGCCATAGGTGATTTTTCAGGTTATTTTACAAACTAACATCTTTGTGAGACTCAGGAAATAAACAAGGCCTTTGAAATAAATGTGTGTGTGTGTGTGTGTGTGTGACTGCAACTTAATTTTCTAATTTCAAAATAACAGAGTAACAAAGTTTGTGCCTGATCATAACGTATGTCTCAAATCATAGCTAAAAGTCTTTTTGAGTGCTGCTCATTTATTCTCAGAAAAATGTATACAGAAGCATGTTGCAAAGTGTATTATGAGAAACACAGAGAGTACTGGGTGGTGGGCTCTTTCGGTTCATATTTTAGGAAACCATTTAAAGGACAGAGTAGCAAGGAATGCAATTGCTTATGTTGAGAGTGAGCCATTGTTTCCAAAATTGTCAACACAAATTACTCTTAAGGAACATATCTCGGGGACTTACTATGGGTTTAGCACTGATCTGGCTGCAAGGGAGATACAAAAGACAATAATAAAAACTTGGCTTGGTCTCCACAGCTTGCAGATTCTCAGGAGAGAGAGGCACAAGTCAGGCCAAGTGAGTGGGAGAGAATTATCTTTATGGAGGGGATCTGGGAAGTCTTTCAGAAGGAGGGGGCCATGGAGCAGTTCAGGCCCAGGGGCTTCACCTTGCACATTGGAAATTGCCCTTAACTTACTGTCAATAATAATTATGAGAATCTCCATTGAACTTATAAAATATTGAACATGTTTGTGCAACTCTAAGAATTTAGTTGGGGCAGGTAGATATTTTATTTTACAACAAAACTCAAAATTGCATTTGTTTCCGTAATGAATTTGAAAAGTCCTTTTTAGGGTGAAATCTTTATCAAAAAAGTATATGCCATAGGTCTGCCCTCGGGAAGCAGGTGCAATAGTGACTCTATATGCTATAGAGCCAGAGATCTTTGAAGTTTGGCTTCACTCCAGTGAGATATTAGGCAAGTTCCTGAATCTATGTGAGGCTCAGTGTACTCATCTAGAAAATAGTAGTCAGAATATCTATACTATGAAATCAGTTTATGGTGAGGCTTTAATGAGATACTTTGATGAATTTCATAGTATACTGTTGGGCATGTAGTAAGTGCTCGATTAATGTTGGCTCAAATAAGCCTGACCTCCTGATATCTCAATCTTATCCCATCTTAACTAGCCTACCTATCCTGTGGTCACTTACAACCTGGCACCACTCATGGTATAAAGCAGTGTTTTGGGTAGGGAATAATTGAGACGAAAGGATTCTCCTGGAGTTTGTTTAGGTAAAAGTCTAGAGAGGGTTGGTTTAAGTAAAACTCTGCATAAGGAAAGATCTTGTCAAAGCACTCTGTAGGCAGCTCCACTCCACGTGACAAGGCTGGGTTCCTGTCTTTCCTGTCCACTCCCAAGCTGTGCTTATCTCAATTTAGCCCTTGCCACACCATGTTCAAATAGCCTAGCCTATTTACAGGTTGGTCTCCACTACTTGCTATAAGATCCTTAATAATTGGAACCCTGTCTTTTTAAGACAGCAGAGCCCAGTGCCTGGGAGGAAGCTGGTGCTCAATAATACTTTGTGAATGGATAGATGGACAGATAGACGGGTTTCAAATCTGAACCAAAGCCCTGTGGCCAGACATCATGATCTGGATTCTCTTTCAGTTCACTTAAGTGGCAGGTAGGAGGCAAACTAAGAATATTTATTCAGCATATTACAAATCACTATCCCAGAAGAGTTAGTAGCATTTCCTTAAGTGGGCAAGCTTGTAAAACCCAGGAAATCCTAAGGCTGTGTTAACTTCTTTGTGTCCAGCTTATTGCTCTGGCCCATGGAGATTCTATATTTGGATGACCAAGAGAAATTATGATGTTCTCTGTGCTTGAGGAGGACAAGTCATCCTCTCTGCCTCTCCTCCACTGTTTGTTAGACTTGAACAGGCAGGAAAGTAAGATGTTTGGGAAAGGGTAGCTCAGGCTGGGCATTGTGTCAGGGAGCAGGAAAAAGAATTTCCAGGGTTGGAGAAAGTCATTAATTGATGATTCTTTAGACCAAGAAATGCCTTCGTGACCATATGTTTATGTCAGCCCATGTCAACACTTCCTGCTCTCTCTGCTTCAGGATGAACTCATCAGTGGCTGGTTATTCACTAATTCATGCTGTGTGGTAACCGGTTACCATCATTCACTTATTCAACAAATACAGGGGAATCTCTATATGTAGTATAGCAGCACAAAAGGTACCATATTAAGGGTTAAGAGCTGCCCTACTTTAAAACAGTCCTCAAGGAGCTTATAGTCCAGTAATGCAGATTACTAGATACACATGATAAATATAATAAAAGGTAGCAAATGAAAAGTTAAAAAGAGTCAAAGAACCATGGGAAACCAAGAGAATGAGATATCATTGCCACTGGAAAACAGTTATCAGTGGGGTTGAGAGATTTTGGGAGTAAATGTTTTCAAATCTCAGAATGATCATTTACTAACTGGATGACTCTGGGCCTCAGTTTCCTCACTTGTTGGATTTTTGTGAGTGTTAAATGAGAAAAGTGTACGTGGAACTCTTAGCACAGAGCCCTACGCATAGGTGGCTAGTGCTTCCCAGCTCAACTCCGCAGGCCAGTGTACCTGCAGAGCTTTTAAAAATCACCTGTGTCCCAGTGGCAGTCAGGGTTACTTGGTTGTAAACATGAAACTTACTTTGGCTAACATTAAACGAGCAAGAAGTTTATCAGGAAGACAGAGTGCTCACAGAAGGAAGGGAAGGCTGAGGAACCAGGCCTGGGAACGGACGAGGCAGGGTGGAGCTGGGCATTACTATGGGTGAATGGACTTCGCAAGGCCTCGCCAGAGCAGTCCACTCCAATAAATGTCCATTCTTGCTTTTCTTCATCCAGGGTTCTCATTCTGGGAGAGACTGGGTTATGGACTGAGCGTTTGTGTCCCCCTCAAATTCATATGCTGAAATTGAATCCCCAGTGTGATGGCATTTGGACTGGGGCGTTCGGGAGGTGGTTAGGTCACGGGGCTTGTTCTCTTCTGCATATGAGTATACGATGAGAAGTTAGCAGTCTACCACCTGGTAGAGGGCCCTCACCAGAACCTGACCATGCTGGAATCCTGATTTCAGACTTCCAGCCTCCAGAACCTGCAAGAAATCAATTTCTGTTGCTTATAAACCACCTGGGTGTGGGACTTTGTTGTAGCAGCCTGAACTAAAACAATGGCCTTGCTCGGTCTCATGCCCATACTTGTTGGGGTCCTATGGAGATATCTTCACTAACATCCCTTCAAAGCAGTGTGTGGTGCTGCGGTATTGTTTCCCAGGGAAAGAATGAGGTGGTTTCACCTTAACTGGTAGAAAATGCTGAGCAGATTAAAAACAACAGTTGTTCACAGCACAGCGCCTGTCCCACACCTACATAATGGGCATCCATTCATGGGATATGGGCATGTATAATTTTCTAAAGCTTCACAAAAAATCAGAGATGCACCAAAAGTTGAGAATTATTGCAAAAGCATTAAAATGCCAAGGAGTATGATTAGCTCTTAAGACGAAGAGCAGAGATGGGTACAAAGCTGAATAACATGTATCTCCATATCTCGTCAGAAACTTGAAGTCCATTGTGATAGCCGGTATAGCAGGATTATGCTAAGAGTGACTGGAACTTCTCTCCTCCTAGTGAGGGAGGTAAACAATACTCACATAGCTGCAGGGATATGTGTGAGGTTCTCAATAAAAGCCTGGGCCTTTCCTCTAGATGACTATTTTGTTCTCCATGACATCCACTGCTCCAAGGGTGTTTCAAGGCACACAGCAAATGAGTGGTCCAAGAAAAGAGGATGCTACCAGTGACTTAAAAGAGGTAGCCCTCTCTGCATCAGGGGTTAGCATCCCACTGGCAGCTTCTTAGATTGCAAAGAGAAGACCCATAAGTCATTTCAGGGAACGCTGCTCTCCCTGGTTGCAGGGTCAGCCTCTTCCACAGAAGGATTGGGTATCTGCCAGGTGACCCGTGGGAGTAACCTGCACTTTCTGAACTTTTCTGTGGAGCTGGGGAGGGTAAAGGGAGCAGCAGGCTTGGCAGTCCATCAAGCAATAGGGAATCATAGGATGTGCTTGAGCAGCTCTGGGAGGTTGCCCAGCCATGATGGATCTGGACCTGAGGGTCTTTGAAGGGCCAAACATTGCTCCAGACATTTTTCTCTAGGTCCATTAATCCTGATGACAGGCTCCAAAATTGCAAAGGGATTGCCCTTTGCCATATCACAAATATCTACAGTCTGACATTAAACAAACTGAGTTCGTCTTTTCTGGGTATAATTGGCACCCAAATATAGATAAAGAAAAAAAGAGAGAGGCAGAGAGGGAACTTTTGGCTTCCTCTCCAGTTTAAAAATTACACTGTGACATCTATTGCTTTCATTATCCAAGAATGTCAGTTTGAAGCAGTCTTGCCTCTCTCTCTTTGCAGCCATCCCATCCCCTCTACAAAGCCTTCCCTACTGATCTAATCAACATTGAATCTTCTCTCTGTACTAGACAAGACTGGAGCTGAGGAGAAGGGTGTCTTTGGGCATTGCCAGTCTCTCTCTTTCTTCAATAAGTAATTATTGAACACCCACTCCAAAGCAAGTGGTAATATAGGTGCTAAAGATAGAAGGATGGTGCTTGTCCTTCAACTGCTCACATGTAACAGGGGAGATGAGACCAAAACAAAACACTCACCTAACCAGAGGGCCATGCACAGACTACTGAAGCCTACTGTTTCTTCTCCAGGGCACCAATCTACCTGATTCGAATGCATTCTCTTCACTGCTCCAGAGTTACATTCCTTCTACTAAAATGCATGGTTATTTCACCATTTTCTGTTTAAAATCAACTCCCACCTGCTTTCTCTACCCTTTATAATTAATATAAAGAAAGCAGGGGTGATAGTTTTAATAAATGATATGGTAGGAGCACCAACCAACCAACCAAAGGATAAGGTTGTGCCAGCGTGGCTCAATTGAACCAACCCTGCAGGGAAGACTCCTCCTTTTTTGGCCCTAAACCTACTTCCCCCTCTAAACACCATATGCTCTGGCTGCTCTGAGCTGCTTTGTATTCTCCTAACATGCCAAGTTCTTTTATGATCTTGCATTTTGCCCATGCTGTTTCTTCTAATAAGAATGTTCTTACTCCCTTAGTGGCAAGCTTTTCTTCCCCCTCCTCCTGTTTCTCCTTTTACCAGCTCTTCCTCTTCCTGTTAGCTAATATTTCCTGTTAGTTAATATTTCTTGAATAACTCCTACATTTCAGGCACTAAACACTTTACCTTATGTAATAAATCATTTGATTCTTACAGCTATGTGATTAGAGTACTATTATTTACATTTCATAGAGGAGGAATTGAGGCACAGGGAGGTTAAATACATTGTCCCAGGTCACCCAGCTCAGATGTCATTTTCTGTGTGAGACATTTCTAGACACACCTATCAGAGTTAGCTGCTTTTTGCTTTTTGTTGCCATAACGCTTTGTGCATATTTCTATTATTTACCACATTATATAATAAATGATCCATTTATATTTCTCTCTTCCAAGATGGTAGATAGTACAATCATCTTTGTGTCTCTGGGGCCTGGCACAACACTTAGCTTATCATAGGCACACAGTGAAAGGTTATTGAATATCAAAGGAATGAGTAAACTATAAGAAAATTCCTTCCTACTTTTGTGGTTTCCTATATCACCTTCTCATCAGTAACTTCAATAATTCTCTACAAGTGTCTTTTTTGATTTTGTTTTTTTTGTATTTTTCTAGCCTGGATGACCCTACTTGAAAGAAGAGGAAACAACCATCAACGTAGTATGAATCCAGGAGCTCTTAAAAGACATAATTACTTTAAAATAAAATTTGACCAACTGGTTACCTAGAAGCTTCCTGTACGGAATAACCCACTCTGTATTTCAGGTTTTGACTGCTATTGGGATGCAAATCTGCCTTAAATATCCAACACCATAAGCTGTTAGTATGAATACACCTTCATGGGAATGATGATTGGCAAGGAAGCTTTGCCAGAGTACTCATGGAGCCACACATAGGAGTATTACATGCCCACTCTGGGGACAGGCATGGGAATGAGGAGGAAAGTCGAGATGGGGAGAGGCAAGTGAGTTGGGGTTGGAGATACTCCCGAAGCCAGAACCAGGTGACAGGAAGAAACGTACGCTCATCAGATTGTCTTCCTCCTCTCCCACATCCTTCTAGGGTCTGAGCCTATGCCCAGCACTGCTTTTATTAAGGTCTTTAGAGCAGGAAAAGAAGAGTCGGCCACTGTCAACTTTTATTAATAAATGACCTAGAATCTCACCATGGCTTTCTTTCTAACTTTAACAGTCTCTCTCCCTTGGCTATATAATATTTAAAATGGGAACCCCACAAGAATACCGTGTTTTCCTATAATAAGGTGTAAAAGAGATAATCTGGATTCCTCATGAATGGTTACAGGTTTCTCCAAAGTGATGTTCAATGCTGTGCTAGGGATTGCCATCCCCTCAGAGTGCCTGGCACAGGCAGGCATCAGCCTTGATTACTTCAGACAAGCCATCCCTAAGACCAACAAGTAAGAAAATGAGAAATGATATAGACTTGATGTGAGTTTTAAAAGGATGCACACACACACATTCCTTCAAGTAAAATTGAAGTCACTATGAAATTTTAATTTTGTATGCGCATATTTAATTTAAAAATCACAATTCTTCTTCTTCTTTTTTTTTTTTTAGACAGAGTCTCGCTCTGTCACCCAGACTGGAGTTCAGTGGTGAAATCTTGGGTCACTGCAGCCCCTGTCTGCCAGGTTCAAGTCATCCTCATGAATCAGCCTGCCGAGTAGCTGGAACTATAGCCTTGCACCACTACTTTTTTATAATCTTTGTAATGATAATCTTACATGACTAAATATTCCATCTAGAAGATGCACTATAATTGAATCAGATATTCCTTTATGGTTGAACACTTAGGCTCTCGAAAACATTTTTATAATTGTAATTAATTATACAAATTTTTGACTTTATGCAATGAAAAATTTCAAACAGAGAAAATGTGATGATGAACCCCGAAAACTCATTACCTATATTTAATAACAATTAACATTTACAATTTTTGCACTTATTTTTGCTAAGGTGTTTAAAAATATATTACAGATATTGTAATATGTCACCACTAAGTACTTCAGTTTGCATCTCTAAACAATAAGGGCATTTAATGCCAATATCAATATCAGTTCTAACAAAATTAGTATTTATTCCTTAATATCACCTAATACCTGGCCAATATTAGAAGTTCCTAGTTGTCTCTGCAAATGTCTTCTTACCATTTTTGCTCAAACCTAAACTCAAACAAGGTCCATCCATTGCATTTGTCATGGCTCTTGAGTCGCTTTTAACTGTCCCCAATCTTTTTCCCTTCCATTGACTTGAGGAAACTGGATCAGTTTTCAGTTAGAATTTTCTGCCTTCTGGATTGCTTTCTGGAACATTATTAAACATATTCTCCTAATCCTTGCATTTAAATTGATACTTGAATCTTAATCACATTTTTGGTAAAAATACTTTATAGGGGACTGTATTTCATACTGCATCAGAATGCACCTAATATAAAGTTGTTCTACCAAATGTGATGATAAGATTACTTCATTAGGGACTTTAAATAGTGGTAGCCTGATCTGTCCATCCTAAAGTTGTATTTATTTTCCCTTTAGGTTAACAAATAATCAACCAAGGTAATGTTTTAGCATCCTGCAAATATCTAGCTACCATTCAATCTTTCTCCTATTGATTTTAGTGTCATTGCTGAATATTGCCTAAATCAAATATCTCTTAAGGGATTGTAAAATGTCAGTTTCTATTTCTATCACATCTTTATTTATTTGATTAAATTTTATTGAGATTCTTTTTCTTTCTATGTTTGCTAATGAGATTATTTTCAAAAGAAGAACTTTCTTTTATTAGCTAGGGCTATTTAGTGACCCTGAATTTCAGGTAATATTGCTGTGTAGGAAACCACCTCAGACTTAATGGTGTAAAATAAGAATTTTATTATGTTTGTGGATTCTGTGGGTGAGGAATTCAGACAGGGCACAATGGGGATCTGTTCTGTGATGTCTGGGCCTCAGCTGGAAAGACTCAAGGGCTACAGTGACTCAACAACTGGACACTTGAATGATCTGGAGGCTCCTTTATGCATAGTCTCTCTTGGGCCAGAATGATTTGAACACTGAGCTCAGCTGAGACTGCTAACCAGAGCTCCTACATGTGGACTATCCATGTGATTTGGGCTTCCTCACAGCATGGTGGCCTCAGGGGAAGTGGACATGTTTATGTAGAAGCTCAGAACTCCAGAATGAATATCCCAGCAGACATGACAGAAGCTGAATTGCCTTTCATGAACGATCCTCAAAAATCACAAAGAATTACTCTCATGATAGTCTGTTATTAGTTGAAACCATCACCAGCCTGCCCAGTTTCAAGAGGAGGTGACACAGAGCCCACTTCTTGATGGTAGGGCAGAACAGTCACACTGTGAAAGAGCGTGTGGGATGGGGAACACTGTGGCCGTCTCTAGAAGATGCAGTCTGCCACATCCTGAAAGGCAGTTCCTACATAACAGGAAAATAAATGTCTGATTCTCTCCATTTAACCATCCATATTCCGAGTAAGAAACCACTGCAGTAGAACCCTGAATTATATCAGATTAGGGTGTTTCTCTGAGAGGCGAGTGTGAGGCTTTCTCACTTTTGACTAACATTAGTAACACATTGATTTTTAAAAAATATTTAATACGCTTCAATTTATTCTTTTTAATACACAGATTATCCCAACTTTGGCTCATGGGAGCCATTGTGAGCTGGCTTCCTTGTCTTTTTGACAATATGTCATTAACCTTTGATAGCTTCATTGCTTTCTGGCATAACAAGATGAATCAGGCTCATGTATATCCCCTGCTCTATTCCCGGAATTAGCCATTGCCCCTAGGAAGTCCTTCCTATTGATATTTAGAATATTGATATTTAGAATGATATTTAGAAACCAAAACTGAACACTAAGGATGTTCATTAGTACATGGGAGGCTTGGCTTCCACAGCTTTTCAATGGACAGAGCAAAGACAAGTTCTTTCTCAAAAAATGTATGTATATATATGTATATGTGTGTGTGTGTCTTTATAATTTTAAATGTATACTAATATTTATAATTCAAATTTAAATATTATAGGATTTTTACCTAATATATTTGATTTTATACTTTTATGTCTTTTCTTACATTAATTACAATATAAATCTTACACTATAAAGCTATCATAGGTGACAAATAGTTTCAAAATGACAATGCTAACATTACTTCTAACAGTGTCAAACAATATAAATTAATATTCCTTTGAAGTTTTTTATTGTTGTTATGCTTGTTTTTTTTTTTTCCTTCAGATAAATCACACTAAGCTTGTATAGTAGATGAACCATGTCCAAAGAATACTCAAATTTTGCTTTCTCATGATGCCTTTATTCCATTCTTCTCATCCTTTAGGTAACCATTTTTATTAGATCTTGATTTAGGCTTCCAGCGTTTCTTTTCACAAATATAAGAAACTATTATGTACCTGTATAAACGTGTGGATTTATACTCATACTTTCACCTCTCCTTACACAAAAATAGCATATTTTTGTTTTTCTGCATCTTGCTTTTTTCACCTAAGAATATATCCTGAAAAACACTCCACAAAATTTTTTCTCATCTTTTTTATGGTTACATATACTCCATTGTGTAGGTTTACGATAGTTTAATCAGTTCCCTGATGATGGAGAGTCGGTTAATTCCAATCCTTTCATCACAAATGTTATTTTGTATTAGGGCTACTGTCACTTTGGGATAGATTATCAGAACTAGGATTGCCATATCCAAGGTCCACGCGTGTGTAATTTTGCTTGATGTCAGTTCTCTCTGTGGGGGCTCTGCTATTTTCTGCATTCCTAGGAGCAATGAAGGAAATGCCAATTTCTCATAGTCTTGTCATCAAAACCTGTTATCAGACTTTGGGGCTTTTGCCAATCTGATAGGTGAGAAATGGTATCTTGGTGTACTATTGGTCTGCGTTTCTCTAATTATGAGAGTGCTTGAGCAACTTTAACATGTTTAAAGACCATTTTATGGTTTAAAGACTATGTTAATATGTTTAAAGACTATTTTCATATGTTTAAAGACCATTTTATGAGTCCTGCTTGTTCGTGTCTTTGGCTAATTCTTCTATTAGGTTGTGAAGACTATTTTAATATGTTTAAAGACCATTGTATGAGTCCTGCTTGTTCATGTCTTTGGCTAATTCTTCTATTAGGTTGTGGGTACTTTTTTCAATATCTGGGAATGCTGTTTTGCCATGCAGTTTTTTCCTTTTGATGTTGTTGAATTTATCAATATTTCCTTTCATTAAAGACATAGATTTTTCTCA
The DNA here is from genome assembly GCF_008728515.1 of Papio anubis. Lineage (NCBI taxonomy): Eukaryota > Metazoa > Chordata > Mammalia > Primates > Cercopithecidae > Papio > Papio anubis. The sequence goes on along the minus strand of NC_044976.1, from coordinate 113,769,838 downwards.
TTCTCAGGTTATGGGAATTTGTGCATATTTCTCCACTATTTATACTGATGAGGAGTTTGACTATCCCCTTATAGATGAAAAAACGTTCCCTATTGTAAATAATATGCTTATAGACATCATTGTTATAGACATCAACGTTTTTCTTTAATTCTATTTTTCATATTGTTTCCTCAGGAAAGAGGCCCATAATGGAATTTCTTGGTCAAAGGGTAAAAAACATTTTCAAGATCTTGATACATAAAGCCAAATAATCAAAAAGTTTTAACACCATAGTAGGTTTAATGAACACATTCTAAGCCTCGAGTATTGACAAAATGTCAAATCTGCTTGTCGGTTTTCAGAGAGCATATTGTGTAATTACAGAGAAATTCCCTAAGGGGCATATGTGAAACCAGAATGTCTCTATACATTACCAGCCATGATTTAATCCTGAATTGTGGTTGACTCATTTCCCTTCATACTACTTTGTTCTTGTGTGAAAGCCTCCCCAGTTACTTGGGGGTTCACCGAGTGTCCTCTGAGGGGCAAGGGTTCTTCCTCTCTAGCTCCCTTGTACATGTCCATTGTCCAAGTGTCCCTGGAGAGGCACCTTATCATTGCCACTGGGACAGATGTCCTCCATGAGATTAATATCTGAGTTTTAGAAAGAGCAGAGGAACTGAAAACAAAACCCAAACAAGCTGCTGCATTTAAAACTCTGTCAGATCTGGAGACAGAAGCAGCATAACAGACAGTACCACTCTGAAGGGAGAAGACATCCATCTTCACCTCACCTCCAACCACTTCCCAGCCTGAAGTGTGGGTCCTGAGGGGTCCACCACTTTAGACATGAGTGCCCGGTGCAGGAGCAGCCAGGCCCAAAAGGGCACTTGGGAATGAGTTTGGGGGACGAGAGGATCTGACCTAGGTATGTGGATGTGATAGGCCAGTGAAACTTGAGTTATTACTATGACTGTGATATTATTCATACCCATTACCCACAGACTGGCCTAGAAACATTTGGCTTCAGTATTTCATTCAACTGAGGTTTGTTTTCTGTTTGTTTTTAAGCACTTACAATGTCAGTTGGTGAATATAGACTTAGGTTGAACCAAATCTGCTTCCATATAAGTTACCCTTGGTGCTCCTAGCTCTGCCCTGACCCGACTGCTCCTCTGAAAAAGTTTTTGGTAAAAATCCCTGTATCAGTCAGATTCCTTTATTGCAAAATAACAGAGGCCCATTTGAAACTGGATTAAGCAAAAGTGGGTATGTACTAGCTCATTTAACTGGAAAGTCAAGGAGCAGAGGCAGGGAGGGTTTCAGGTCCAGCTGGATCAAATAATATCTTCAGTTCTAACTCTCCCAACCCAACTCTTCATTTAGGTTTTCTCTGTATTAATTTTATTCTCAGGAAGGATCTTGCACTAAGATGATAAAAATGGATCTTGGCAGCTCAAGGACAGAGAGCCCTTGCTTCCTAGAATCTGTGTTTTTCTGAACTCTGATTGATCTTGCTTCAGATTATATGCCTACTCCTAACTACAGCAATTAGGTACTTTAATTGGCTCTCCTGGGCACATGTCCACCTCATGGTGGTGCCCTGTGATTAACAGTCTGTTTGGAGCTTTGCAAACATTTTGACCTCTGTCCCTGCCTTAAATGTACCAGCTTTCCAGGACCCTGTCCTTGGTAAGCATGGATTCTGTAGACAAACTGCCTTGCCTTAAGTTTCAACTCCATTACTTCCTAGCTGTGTGACCTTGGGGAAGTTACTCTGAGTCTTAATTTTCTCATCTGCAAAAGTAGGATAATAATAGTACCTACCTTATAGTGTTATTGTGGAGATTACCTGAGGAAACATGCATAGAACACTTAGTGTCTGACACACAGTGCTACATAAATGTTAACCATTATTATTATTACCATACCTCCAAGACCAGCAAAACTTGGCCAAAAACTTAAACTCCATGTGTTTGAAAGAAAATTCAAAACAAAAAAAAAAAGCAGCGTAGTTCATACTACAATATAAGCCCTTAAATATGTCTTATTTAGAGAGAACATACTGGAACCCCTTTTACCAGCAGATCCACGAGGAATTTATCACTGCTGAACAGTTTAAGATTGTTAGATAAACTGTGTCCTAGTCAGAAAGTGGGGGTTTTATACTTCAGAAAGGATCCCTTCTTATTAAGCAAAGATGAATGGCATTTTCTGCATTTGCAAAAGTATAGATCAGCATTCTAAAAGACCTCGCACGCATCTAGCCCTCATCCTGATTAGTCACGGCAGTTAAAAATCTGAGGAAGACAAGCATCCTTTGTGGGCTTTTACATTACAGCTCTTTCTCTTGAAGTTTGGTACAACTGTATCAGCTTTGAAATATATAAATCCAATTAAAGTGTGTTTGGCTTTTTAGAAAGCAAAGGGGAGATTAGGCCCCTGAGAGCAGCTTTGTCATTTTATGCATTTTTACCAAACCACTTGACTTTTTGCCACTTCCTTTCTGGAGGTGAAGTCATAGGTCAAGGTGGTAGCTGATGTACAATGCAGTTTAAAACCCCAGCTTGAGTTGGAAAGCAAGCTAACTTGGAAACAACCCACACAGACATAGGCACGTGCACCTAGTCAGAACCAATGTCTCCAAAGATGTGTTTCAGGAATGAGAAGTTCTTTTTTTTTTTTTGAGTTGGAGTCTCACTCTGTTGCCCAATCTGGAGTGCAGTGGTATGATCTTGGCTCACTGCAACCTCCATCTCCTGGGTTCCAGCGATTCTCCTGCCTTAGCCTCCTGAGTAACTGGGACTACAGGCACGTGCCACCATGCCCAGCTAATTTTTGTATTTTTAGTAGAGATGGTGTATTAGTCTATTTTCATGTTGCTGATAAAGACATACCCAAGACTGGGCCATTTACAAACGAAAGAGGTTTATTGGACTTACAATTCCACATGGCTGGGGAGACTTCACAATCATGGCGGGAGGCAAGGAGAAGAAGCAAGGTCACATCTTATTTGGATGGTAGCAGGCAAAGAGAGATTGTGCAGAGAGACTCCTGTTTTTAAAACCATAAGATCTCAGCCGGGTGCGGTGGCTCACGCCTGTAATCCCAGCACTTTGGGAGGCTGAGGCGGGCGGATTGCCTGAGGTCAGGAGTTCAAGACCAGTCTGGCCAACATGGTGAAACCCCGTCTCTACTAAAAATACAAAAAAATTAGCTGGGCGTGGTGGTGGGAGCCTGTAATCCCAGCTACTGGGGAGGCTGAGGCGGGGGAATTGCTTGAACCAGGGAGGTGGAGGTTACAGTGAGCCGAGAAAGACACCACTGCACTCCAGCTCTGAGCAACAGAGTGAGACTCCATCTCAAAAAAAAAGAAGACCATAAGATCTCATAAGACCCATTGACTATCACGAGAACAGCACAGGGAAGACCCGCCTCATGATTCAATCATCTCCCACTGGGCCCCTCCCACAACAAGTGAGAATTATGGGTGCTACAAGATGAGATTTGGGTGCGGACACAGAACCAAACCATGTCAGACAGGGTTTCATCATGTTGGTCAGGCTGGTCTCAAACTCCTGACTTCAGGTGATCTGTCTGCCTTGGCCTCCCAAAGTGTTGGGATTATAGGTGTGAGGCATCACACCTGGACAGAAATGAGTAGTTCTTGATAGGATTGCAGGTAACCAGCTCAGTGTAACTGTTCATTTCTGTCTTCTGAAATAAAAGCATGAGAAATGCCCATATTCAAACCAGAAACTGAGTATGTTTCCTTTGGTAACATCCTCTACAACCAGACTTTCACACCCTGACCACACCACACATCTGTCCTTGAATTTCCATTAAGGCATATCAGTAACAATAACCTTACAAAAATTTTCTAAGGAGGTGCATTAGAAAATAAGTACTTATCACTTCCTGTGAGTCTATTGTGTGAGCAGCCTAATCTCAGCTGCCCGGTATCTTGTACTGCAATCAGTAACTGACCGTGAAGAGACAGATGGAGGAGTCCTGACTGTCTGAGCCCTCAGCTGTTTGTCCTCTTGGCCTGGGCACCAGATGTGTGAGTGAGCAAACCTCAAGGGGATTCTAGTCCCCAGCCCTTGAACCACAGCAGTCCTTTCTGAGTTGGAGCAGAGATGCGCTGTCTCTTCCAATATCATGAACAAAATGAAGTTTGTTGTTATTTGAATGTTAAAATAACAAAAGTAACGAAATAACAAAATTTATTTTGTTCACGAATTGGTGGTGGTTTGCTACCTAGCAATAGATGGTAGGAACAATAAGGACAAAAATATCTGCTTTACTTATAATAAGATTGTTATGAAACAATGAGAGAATGTGTATAAAAATGCTTTGTAAATTTTAAAGTGTTATACAAACATAAATAGTTGTTATAGGAGGACTCAAGTAAAACCCAAGCATATCTATATATATATATATATGACAATTTCCCAGCTACGTCCCACACAGGAGAGTGATTACTAGAGCTGCTGACCGTGACTGGGGCTTCGCAGAGGCTCCTGATGTAGTGAAAAATGAAGATGGGTCAGAACAGATTTATAAAAATTATGGTATATTTTAAACATCACATAATGAACAAATTAATATTTTATTTTAAAAGTATAATTGAACAATGCACAATATAGCCCAAGGATTTATTTTTAAAAAAATTCCGGTGATGCCCAGGTGGCACAGCTTAATGATCAGACACATACTTTTAAGGCTGTATGAGTAACATCTTGTTCCATCAGTTTCTCTGTGACTGTATAAGGTCATTTGAAAATAACATCCAAAGTCTACGTTTGAGATGAAAGTGAAAAGTAGTGAAAGTGAGTCCTGGCTTGTTGGGCCAGGCCTGTGATAGCACTGAGCTGGATGCTCTGGTCTGCTGCACCCAGTTCCGATGCCTGATCCTCTGACATTGGGTGGCTGCATGACCCCCAGGAGGAGACCTTCTCTGAAGCAACACTTACAGCCTTTCGGGTTCTGGGCTTCCTCACCCACCCCACACCCAAGAGAACTGCCCCGCGCTGCTCAGTGTTTAGGGAGCTAAAGAGCTTTTTTCCCCTCTTGTCGTTTTCCTTTCCTAGCCTGACTGCTAGCAGGTCTCAGGAGTTCCATTAGGAGTCATTGTTTTCTCTGCTCAGTGCCTTTTAGTCTCTCCTACTGTAAATAACAACAGCATCTAGAACAATTAACATTTGTGCAGTGAATTGCAGTTTGCAGAGCACTTTCACAGACATTCTCTTAACTGAGCCTCACATCAAATAAGTCGTTATTATTCTAATGTAGTTGTTATTATGATTTCAAATTTATAAGAGAGGAACTAGGCTCTGAGAGGTGAAGGGCCTTGTCTGAGATCGAATAACCCGTCAGTGGAGAAGCCTGGAGAGAATGCAGGTGTTCCGAGTATGACTTCATATTCCGTCCATTCTGTCAGTTGCGCTTCTGTGGGTAGACAGAACGGCACCTCTTCTTCATACACAAACAATTATGGTGATGATTGTTGTCATTGTTCACCAACTTGGGCTCACTCAGTGTACCTTCATTTTCTTTTCCATGGCAATAATTTTGTATTTCCGGAATAGGATTATGCAATGGAAACTTCCTGGGAATTAGATACTTTAAAACTCACTTTACCCATTAGTTTCTATTTTTTTTGTTTGAAATATAATAATAATCTAACATTTACTGTAGTAATAATAATAAACAACAAAAGTTTATGGTATTTAACAGTTTAGTATTTAGCAGTTTACAAGGTACTTTAACATACATTAATTCATTTGGTTTTCACAACTGCTCAGTAAAGTTAATTGAAATAGTATGCCTATTCTTTTTTAGAAGAATAAGAGGGTAAATGCCTAGTTCACATTCTCTCAACAAATAAAAGTTGTCCTATGATTTGTACTCAAGGTTTTGGCCTTCCTCTGCACCTTTTTCAGTACCTCCAGCATAGGGTAACTTGGAGTGAGAGAGGGAGGGTTGAATTTGAATTCAGCCTCTAACCATTATTCTGTGTCCTAGGGCAGTGCTTCTGAAACTCGAGCACTCCCAGGAACCACCTGGAGAGCTGAATCCTGGGCCGTGTCACCCAGATTCAGTCAGCTCAGGGTGAGGCCCGGGCGTTTGCATTTCGAACAAGCTTCTGGTTTATATTGCTATTTCCACTTTGAGTAGTCCTGACAGAGAGAAGCTGATGCATCCCTCAAAGCCTCAGCATCATCATCTCTACGGGGGTTAATAGTGCTACCTGCCTCACAGGGTAATAATGAAATAATGTGCATAAAGGCCTTTCTAAATGGCCACAGGCCACTAATGTTATTATCCACTGCTTATGACGCAAAATGCAAAATACACTTGAAAGTTGAAAGATCACATCAAAAACTTCCTTACACAGCTCTCAGGGGTGCTACTCACATCATATTCTGTGCACTGGTGCCCAGAGCTGTGCAGCCTGATGGTATTGGCTAAATGAGAACCACAACACTCATCTCATTGTTACGAATTTCTAGTGTGGGATTCCAATCTGAATCCAATCCCCAGGGAGAAGGGGTCGATCAGCACAGCTGGTAGAGCCTCTGTGGTTGCCTCACTGTCCTAGGAGTGGGATTACACCTTCCTGCATGGGAGAGGGGGGCACTCACAGGGATGGGCAGGAAGAGGCGAAAGAAAGCCACTCGGAGCTTTCCATCCTTACCCACTGCCATTGTGAGCTTCCTTTTCATACGGGCCTTGGCCAAGCAGCCAAGTGCAGAGTTTTTGTTTCTCTTGCTTTCTCTAGTTCAGGGCTTGCTGGGAGACTTGAAGGTGCCAACAAGTGGTCAATGAGAGGGAGAAGGAGCCACAGCAAAGGGCCCCTCAAACCACATGTTGGTTAATCAGCCTCTGAGTGAGAGAAAATGAGCCCCACAGGGATCCATTTATTCTTGAGCTTTGGAGTCTGCAGTGCTGATTCTAAGTCCCAGCTCTGTCATTTACTAGTTCCATGGACTTATGCGAGTTGCTTTGCCCCCCTTGAACTAAAGTTTCTTTACTGTAAAAGAAGATGAATAATATCCAAAAACCCAGTGCCCTCAGTATTTGACAGCTCTTATTATTATTAATGTTCATTCAACAAGGATTTACTGTACATGTTCTGTGTGCCAAACAACATATTAGGCACTGACCGTACAGAAATAATACAACATCGTGCCTGTCCTGGGAAGTCTACAGTCCAGTGTGGGAGACAGCAATTAAGCACAACACAGGTCGCAGGTGCTATTGTCAATACACATACAAAGTATAGCACAAACGAGGGAAATTGGCAGAGGGCAACAGGATTTCTCTCCTTTGGAACTAGTGGCCTTCTGATTTCTCATTTCTGTCCTTCCCTGTACCCTCCCATGTCTCAGGAAGCAAATCCAGAAAAGTACAGTTTAAACGATAGCTCAGAATAATCATCCTAGGTCAATATTCCTGAGCATCTCTGATTTGCTGCCTGACTGAGCCCTTGCCAGCTGAAAACAGCATCCATCAGTGATGAACTTACACTATCTTCTCAGCGTCCCCCATCCATACAAGGCATCTCATTCAGGTTTGGAAAGTTACAGCCTGACACAGCCCTGGAGGTTTGTTTGACTTTTTTTTTCTTTTCAAATGTTTCGTTTCTTTCCTTTTAGGATCTGTGCCCTAGTTGTTCTGGGAAACTTGTGACCTCTCTGTGTTTTTAATTAGAAGATGTCATTTTTCCATGGCAACCTATCTTGATGTCCCAAATAGAGAAATTGTAAAATCAGTTTCCCTATGAAGGGCCAAGCAGTTGGAATGGGAGGCTGCCCAACGAGTGCTGGTGCCCAGGCCTGGTGGCTCCACCCTTGGGAAGGGTCCCCTAAGCAGAAGAACACCACCAGGGTCTCCTGCTAATGTAGACCTGCACCATAGTAGCCTCAGCTGAAACCCTCTTGGCTTGAGTCCATAACACCCAGTTCTTGATGGTTGTTTGGGAGAATTTGCACTTTCTGACTGGCATGGGAACAAACCATGTCAGCCATGAACTATGGTGTCTCCAGGGCCAATAGCCCATAGGTAATAACTTACGGAAGCCAGAAAAACATTGATGGGAAGCAGTTGAAACCAGCCCAAACTCCATGGTGACCGAATTTGAACTGACCTTCTCTCCCCAGCACCTCACCTCCTAAAGGAATGAGTAGCTTCAGGAAATGATGAAGGAAATACAGAAATTACATCCACTCTTTGCAAGTTAGCAATAAGGAAACAGTAGTTAAATCATTGGGTAAAAAGTGGTTGGTTTCAAAAATAATGCCCTATATTTTGTAATTCTGGTTTTTTTTCTTTTATTTTTTAAATGATCATTTGCATTCAGAAAGGCAGACCTAATGATAAATAAAAGTCATCCTGACCACAGAGATTATATTGATGCATTTTTAAGTTAAATGGTAAAATTATATGCTGAATCCTTCCACTACACTGATCAAAATGGAAGGGCATCATGAGAAAACACAAAGGAATCCCCTTATTCCCTGTGTACCCTCTCAAAAACCCACGAGGTGCTAAGCTCCAATAACAACAGCTAACTCTTATTGACTGCTTATTATTTCCAGGAATTGTTCAAGTGATTTATATCTATTCATTACACACTCATCACAATTGTAACAGCAGTAGTTTTCTCTGCTTATTACATGCCAAGAGCAGTTCTAACTACTTTCATGTGTAATTAATTTCATATCCACTATCATCTTCCTAATTTGCAGATCAGAAAACAGGCATAGAGGGTTGGATAATGTTCTCAGGGTCATAATCTGGAGATGAAACCAGGCAGCATTTGCTCCAGAGTCTGTGCCTGTAGCCTCTGTAAGTACTACTTCTTCCTTCTTCATGTAAGAAAGTTTCTGGAATTAGGGAAGCATATTTGCCATGCTGAGTGCATTCCCATCTCAGGACCTTTCGCTGGCCATTCCCTTTGCTGGAGCGCGCTTCCCTAGGTCTTGTCTTGCCTGGCTCCTTGTCATCATTCGCGTCTTGGCTCACTCATACTTCTTGGAAATGCTTTCCCTGACCCCAAGCCAAAGCAGCCCTCTCCACTGCAAGCCCCAGCCTCTTCAGCCCATTTTTAAAAATTTTAGTTCCTTTGGAGAGCTTTTCAATTCCAGAAATTGCCCCATGTCTTCATTTATTCTTCCCCCACTGACTAGAATGTAAGTTCCATGACTGGTGTATGTGTTCTACATCAGATAATGCCTGGCACAGAGTTCAGTGCTATATTAGTCCATTTTCTCACTGCTGATAAAGACATACCCACGACTGGCAAGAAAAAGAGGTTTAGTTGGACTTACAGTTCCACATGGCTGGGGAGGCCTCAGAATCATGGCAGGAGGCCAAAGGCACTTCTTACACGGTGGTGGCAAGAGAAAATGAGGAAGATGCAAAAGCGGAAACCCCTGATAAAACCATCAGATCTCATGAGACTTATTTACTACCATGAGAACAGTATGGGGAAAACTGCCCCCATGATTCAAATTATCTCCCACTTTGTCCCTCCCACAACACGTAGGAGCTATGGGATTATAATTCAAGATGAGATTTGGGTGAGTACATAGAGCCTAAGCATATCTAGTGCTTGATAAATACTTGTTGAATGAACAAATGAAGCCTATTAGTAATGAATTTTGTCTTGAGCTCCAGTTATAATGATGATGACACAGCAGCACCACCAATAGTACTAATTGGTACTAACTACTAAGTGTTTATTATAAACTACATATTGTGCTAAATATGTGAAGTAGACACTGTTGTTGCCCCCATTTTGCACAGGAGGAAACTAAGACTTAGAGCAGGTACATGATGCTGGTATCATCAGGAAGCCAAGAAACCCTCAAGAACATATGTATATGCCTAAAGTGAAGAGGATGAATTTACTGTTATTGAAGCAAAGGCTGCAGGCAGTCCCTGCACATCACAGTGAGGCTGTGTGCCTCCTGGGGCTTCCATTTCCCTCTCAGAGGTAAGCACGTGAAAGTAACTAGCAACCCGGACTAGTGGGCAGTTGGGACTCAATAAATATGTCTTTCCCTCCTCCATTACTTGATGCAAGTCATCCAGTATTTATCCCCTCAAAACGTCCTGTGATCTCTGAATGTTTGAATTCCATAGCCTCAAATTATGCCCCAAACTATAGGTCACCTGTGGCCAGATGGCTCAATCTTTGGTGTCATTAGAGAAAGGATGACTGAAAAGTAAGAGGGAAAAGCAAAACAGACCAGGACAAAGATTTCAAGGAGGGAAATAGAAACACAGTGTGTGGGAGGAGAGGATATTGCACAAGAAGGCAATAGCAGGAAAAGCCTCAGCTGAGGAAGAAACAGTGCTGTCCACATAGGTCATGGAGGACTCCATGTGGAAGGGAGTGCCTGGGAAGGGCATGGCATTAGCTGGCTGACATTACTGCAAGCCTGTAGGGCTCTTGTCCTGGATGGGACACTTAGGAGCAGATTGGGGACTTGGGTACAGTGCATCCAACGGAGCAGTGGTCCAGCTGCACCTGGCAGGAGAGCCCTGTCCTGGAGCACGAAAGACCACAGGGGTGAGGAGGCTGCAGAGCCCTGGCCAGGAGCCGGGGTGCCCAGCGTTGGTGTCTGATGCTGCCCCCATGGCCCTGATGCCACACTCAGCTGCTTTTCAGCTCAGGGAATACCTGTCAGGCCCCTCTAGTTCAGGAGACTTTCTTGGGTGATGAAAGTGTGAAGTAAAAGCCAGCATTGGAGGTAGGTGGGCTAATCAGGTTTGAGGGTTTACTTATTTCACAGAATGACTGTGGTAAATGCACAGATTTCTGTTTTCTGCAGGGAGAGAGATATGGAGAAAACTAAGCATCACTTGTGCAGCCCAGGTCCCTTCTCCCTTCAGGCGCAGAACACTTGAGACAACCTACGTTCCCCCAAGGCACCGCCGTGGGAGGGTGAATGGCACACATAGCTGAGGGTCTGTACAGGTCAGTGGTGATGAGCGCCCCCAAGGGCTCTGCCGCAGCGGGCTTCAGTCTGTACTTTAACAAGATCCCCATCTCAGGTAATCCCTGTGCACATTGAAGTCTGAGAAGCTCTGAGCTAAAGCATTACCACTTTTCAAAAGCATTTTTTGAAACCCCAGGTAGAAAACTCCCCAAATGGTCACTCACATACACAGAGATACTCTCTATGGGCTTGATAACCACCATTCAGTCATGCTTGGGGTTCTCATGAAGGAGAATACATACATCTAATTCTCCTCAGGCTAAACCTCAGTGTTCCTAAAATTCTAATCTCGATCTGTCTCTCTTTACTTCTTCTTTTGAATTTAATTTAATGTTTAATTTTTGTGGGTCCATAGCAGGACTATTCTCTTTACTTCTATCTCTATCTCTTTTGCGATGTTGGAGACTCTCTCTCACTCCAGGAGTTCCCCAATCCTAGGTAAGTTAAAGAGACGTTAAGAGAATAGAGCAATTAGAGGTGTAGGCTTTGGAATCAGAAAACCTGGGGTTTAGTTTTGGCTCTGTTCCCTCTTGGCTGTATGAAGGTAAGAAACTCTTATACTCTCCGGCCTTAGTCTTCTCACATGTGGAATGAAGCTAGTAGGAATGCCTACTTCATGAGGTTATAGTAAGAATTCAATTAAAAAGGTACACAAAGTGCTGTCACGATGTAAGCATCCAACAGCTGGCTGCTGTTGCTGTCATGAAGATGGTGCAGGGCCTCGATGTTGCCACCTTGCTCTTTCATCTCAGGAGCATGTGCTGCCTTAGTCTTCTGTTGGTGACTCATCATGCGTCCCTGGAAACCCAACTTAACAATGAATTAATCTTCCAACAATGCACACTATGACAGGAGACATTTATTGGTTAATCTGGATGAAACACATTAATGAAATTTTATGGCCATCCCCGATGCAAAAGATTTTTTAAAGACTCATTTCAAATTGCTCATGTTGAGCCAATATAGAATTTTATTTTATATTTATTTACAAGAGTATTTACTTTGTGGCAGTCACTGGGTGAGACACTGGGCTTGCAAAGGTGAGCAAAATATGGTCCTTGTTCTCAGGCAGAACACAGGGTATGGGGAAACAGACACATAGACAAGGAACTGGAATAACAGAACATTTGTGTGGGTGGAAGCATGACAAGTTTGCAGGGCAGACATAGGAGAGGGTCTAAGTCAGAACTGGGGAATAGGCAGGGAAGGGGGTTTTGAAGATGGAACTAAGTTTTAAGGTAGGACAGATGAAAAGGAAAAGAAAGTGTGTCTGGAAAGGGAGAATAGAGGCATAAAGAGAGAAAGAAAGGGGGGAGAGAGAGAGAGAGAGAGGGTGTGTGTATGTATGTGTGTGTGTAACTTACAATAATGTGGTTTTGCTGGTTAGTGGATGAAAGACAGAAGTCACATCATAAAGGGGTTTAGATTTCACACGCGGGAGTTTAGTCTGTAGCCAGTGAGTGGCTACTGGAAAATTTAAGCCAGGGGAGTTGTGGGATGAAATTTGAGTTTCTGCAGGATCCTTCCAGGGACTGTGTGAGAAATGGAGAGTGGAGTCGACTGGAGGCAGCTATAGCAGAGAATGGAGAAAGAGAATGGGAGGGGAGAAACAGAGCAGAACAGAGGGATATTCTACAAGACAAAAATGAATCAGCCTTGGTGATCATTGGATATAGAGGTAAGAGAAAGTAAAGTGTTCAGGATGATTCTTGGTGTGTAGAGAGGCCCAGCAAGCAGCTGACTATGTGAGTGTGGCAGATTCTGAACTTTGCTTCCACAACAACTGTTATATTCTGAATGTTTGTGCCCCTCGCCCCAAAATTATATGTTGATGTGTTATCCCCAAGGTAATGGTATGAGAGGTGGGGCCTTTGGGGGTGATCATGAGGGCAGAGGCTTCACTAATGGAATGAGTGCCCTTACAAAGATATTGCAGAGAACCAGCTAGCCCCTTCCATCATGTGAAGGCACAGTGAGAAAATGTCCATCTATGAAGGAAGTGGGCCCTCACCAGATGCCAAATCTGCAGGCACTGTGAGCAATGATTTTCTGTTGCTTGTAAGCTACCCACTCGGTGGTATTTTGTTATAGCAACCTGCATGGACCAAGACAACAATCATCTCCCATATGACACTTTCCTTCTGCTTGAACCCCAAAGTATTCCATTAAAAGCAGAGATCACTTTATATTAGAAGGGTAAATACCCAACTCCAATGGATGAATTATGACTGGTCTAAATGAGCTGTGCTAATCTCATTCCTTTTGGCCACTTAGTCAAATTGTGGGCAAGTGACTCATCTGTTCCAGCTAATGAAGCATAAAGAGGGACTTTTGCCCAGTTCCCCTTCTACTTGCATGGAAGGGAGACATAACCTTCATATCCAACGTATCTCCTTGCAACAGCCTACTTGTGACCATGAGCCAACAGTGAGAGAACGAAGTCAGTACACTAGGATGGTGGAGCACAAAGGGAGAACTAGGTCCCTGATGGCATCTTTGAGCACCTGAATAAATGCTACCATCTACTGCCTCAGAACTTCCTGTTAAGTAAGATAAAAATGGTCTGTTAGGTTAGGCATTTGCTTTTTAAAGGATGGGAAATTTGAGGGTAATAAATAATTGAGGGTAATAAATTCAAAAATTTGAGGGTAATAAATTCAAAAGTAATGTCTCAGACACAATAGACACATCTCTTGTTCTCGAGTAACTGAGGCTGGATGTTACAGGTCACAGGTGGTGGAAAGCTCAGGGACACAGCCAATGGAGGCCCTGCTCTTCATAATACATGGCTCCCAAAGTCATCTTAGGCCTAGAGTCACAGTTAGTCAGAGGGGGATGAGGATAGAGCTACTCTTTCGAGGTTTTATGGGTCAAACGTATGACTCCCACTCACATTCTGGTGGAGAGAACTGGCCACATCTAACTGCAAGGTAAGCTGGGAAATGTATGGTAACCAGGAAACCATATTCCAGTTTCTATGAAAGGATGAATTTTGGTGAACAACTAGCAGTCTCTGTCACACAACTGTAAATTGAGTTTTATTTTTCTTATTTGCAGCTGAAAGAATTTCTCACTGATCTAATGGGTCTGGAGATAGGAGAGGCATTTTGGTGGGTTATCCAGAGTTTTTCTTTGACTGTGGTATCTACATTTTTCAAAACATATCATATGTGATAGGTAAAGCCAAGGGAGTGGATGACTTCACTTAGGAAGAATGTAGAGAGTAAGAAGAGATACAGAGATAGAGCCCTTTGAAATGCTCACTGACCCATCTAGTGCAGAATCATTCTTCTTTATTGCTAGTGAAAAGAACGATTCAGACATCTTAGTGGCCTACAGGGACCTCCCTTGGGTTGAGTAGTCTCATGATTCAAATGTAAGAATAACTTTATAGACCATGGTTGCCCAAATAGTTCTGTTTTGTATGGATTCTGAATATAAAATACAAACAGTGCTATATTTGCCTCTGTTTTCATTCTTTAAGGTACTAACTTTGACAAATAGCTGAAAAACGTCTTGAGTGTGTAGTGTGTTCAGCTTCCTTCCTTTCCTAGTGAAGATATTATATACGGACATCTAGCAACCCAGATCCTGAAATAATATGGAAAATGCTCCAAGGGTTGTTCTGTTCTTTCCTCCTGCTTATCCTCTCTCCTATGGCTTCATATTTGGAAACTTATTCAGGGAAATTTGGCCCCCAATATTTCACGTGGGTCCTTTTCTATTTTCCCTAAGTGTTGGCTGGTCTGAGAAATAAAGGGAAAGAGTACAAAAGAGAAAAATTTTAAAGCTGGGTGTCCAGGGGAGACATCACATGTCAGCAGGTTCCATGATGCCCCATGAGCCGTAAAACCAGCAAGTTTTTATTAGCAATTTTCAAAGGGGAGGGAGTGCACGAATAGGGTGTGGGTCACAGAGATCACATACTTCAAGGGTGACAAAAGATCACAAGGCAGGAGGTCATGGTGAGATCACAAGGTCAGGGCAAAACTAGAATCACTAATGAACTTCCATGTCCAGCTGTGCATGCATTGTCATTGATAAACAAGGTTCAAGAGCAGAGAACCTGTCTGACTAGAATTTGCCAGGCTGGAATTTCATAATCCTAGCAAGCCTGGGGGCACTGCAGGAGACTAGGGTGTGTTTCACCCCTATTTACATCTGCATAAGGCAGATACCCCCAGAATGGCCATTTTAGAGGCCTCCTCTGGGAATGCATTCTTTTCCCAGAGCTGTTAATTATTAATATTCCTTACTGGGGAAATAATTCAGTGACATTTATCTTACCCGTTTTTGGTAATAAGAGAAATAAGGCTCTGTTCTGCCCGGCCCACAGACAGCCAGACTTTAAGGTTATCTGCCTTGTTCCCTGAAAATCGCTGTTATCCTGTTCTTAAGGTGCCCAGATTTCATATTGTTCAAACACACATGCTCTACAAACAATTTGTGCAGTTAACACAATCATCACAGGATCCTGAGACGTTTAACACAATCATCACAAGGTCCTGAGGTGACATTCATCCTCAGCTTACAAAGATGACAGGATTAAGAGATTAAAGTAAAGACAGGCATAGGAAATCACAAGAGTATTGATTGGGGAAGGGTAAATGTCCATGAAATTTTCACAATTTATGTTCTTCTGCCATGGCTTTAGCCAGTCCCTCCTTTCGGGGTCCCTGACTTCCTGCAACAGAAACTCTGACTTTTCTGGGTTTAAGTACATAAAGCCACAATAGAAGCAACAATAAAGGCATTCGCTGGAACTTTCTTCCACCAGAATCCACCTTGAGATTTGAATTTTCTTGAAAGGGTGTCTCCATTGACTGTGGCTTTTCCTGACAACTTAAGCCATTCTAAGGGGTAAATACGGATGACCCCACGATTTGAGTTGACACGCCTTGTGGGCCTCATGATTTGTCACGTATACAGTCATGGGTAGACGTCAGATGTCCTCCACCTGACTGGCCAATGATGTTCTCCAACACCCTCCCTTCAAAGCTCCCAATCACAGGAGCTAAGCAGGAAGAGAACTCTCAACTGTGGGTTGGTTTGAAAACTTAGGGATGTAGGCACTAGTTTACTGGAGCCCTATCTATTTATAATTCAAATAAATTCCCCCAGGGCAGAGACCATATTATATACATTTAATTGTACTCTCTCACTCTGCCATACTATATATTTAAAAGTAATCATAATCACCAGAGATGGAATTCTTACTTTAAACCAGGTACCATGCTATGTGTTTTACCAGAGTTCCTCATTTAATCCTCATAAAACTTTATTAGACAGGTAGTACTATTTTCATCATTTTATAGATGACGAAACTGAGACTAAAGGAATTAAGTACCCACCTGAATAACAGAGTTTAAAAATAATCAAGCCAAGATCCGAGCCCAGCAGCTTAATTCTTACAATAAGGATCAAGGTAGGTTACCTTTACCTTAGATCACCTCCCCTTAATCTTTGTTGTAAAGGTTAAAGATCTATGTAGAGCAACTGAAGCCAAGCACAAGAAACAGCTACTATCTTTATATCATTGTTCCTTCTGAACAGATGCAAGTCATGTGATTTTCTTATAAGATCACATGGGTGGGCTGTCTTGCATCTTGTGTGATGATGAGAAAGCTATGCAAAGATTTCTTTGTTAGAAAACGTAGGGGTTTTGTGACATGGTAACATCTAAAGGTTTGGTGAACAGGCAATATCTGAGGAACCTGGCGCAGGAACCTGCCCGCCCAGCAGTAGACCTCCTGGCCTGCTAAGTTATAAAGCTTTCCTAATAATATTTATAGGAGTCCCTTGGATAATTAAATTAAATCAATTAGATGTTATTGTGATCATTTTTTCTTAATAAAGTTTATTTTTCCAGCATAAAAATAATATAAAGCTTGGAAAATACAGCAAAATAAAAAGAGGAAAAATCAACATAATTTTACTGCCTAAAAAATCCCATTGACATTTTTGTCTTCTAAGAGAAATTTTGTTCATTTTTTTATTTGTTTGCTTTGTTGATAGCTTGAGAGACCTTCAAATTCCCATGTACCTGAGTCATCAAAATTTCTAAATCTGGTCGGTCCTTAGCCCTAGAGTCCCAAGAGTGCCATAAGATAGATCCTGGCAGGGCAGTGGTCAGAGGGGCTGGTCTGAACAGGGTGACAGAGGCCCTGATATCTCAGGGAAAAGCACTCAGCATAAGCCAGGGTCGACCTCGTCCAGAAGGAAGTTTTCCTGGGCTCAGTTCCCACCCTCGTGGTCACATCACCGTGACACAGCAGGAAGCAGCCTCCCCAGAGCCCAGGTCTCTCACAGGAAAGTGTTGTCAGAGGCATGGGCCAGCAGTCCCTGCACATTGGGTTAGCAGCAGCATTCCAATCTACAGGATTTGTTCACAGGCTGGAATGCTGGCCTCGGGGCTGGGCTATGGCACTTCCTCCACTTAGTCCTGATGCTTGCGGTGATACCTTGTGGTGGTGCCGTAAATCAGCTCTGCTCTGCGCTTTCCCCGAGAGATTGCCAAATGAATTGCCCTCCATGCAGGCAGGGTGAGATACCTCCTTTCAGATGTCACGTACTAGATGGAAGTTTGTTCTTAGTAGAGGGGGTGAATAGCAATGTCAGGCTATGGTGTTGGAGTCTATTCAGTTTCCCACACTTGACCCACATGTCAGTCATGAGCTAAACCTCAGAGGCTGTCTCCTCAGTGTTAGTGGCTATTTTTCCTCAGCTAGAGGGAAGCGCAAATGAATGGGAACCCAGAAGCTGTCACGGCAGCTGCAGGTTTGCACACCCGGTGCTCAACATTAGGCAAACCACCTGATTTCTCGGGATGCTCAGCTTCCTCAAAAGTTTATTCTCTTAATTGGACAATTTATTAGCTGACCTTCCTTGCAGCTACCAATCCAAGAGCAATTGATGTTCACAATAATGATCCTTCAACACTACAAGACCCTAAGACACATGTGAGCACCCTATAGTCTTAGGGCTGCATGCGTTTTATTTATTCAGACTTGTTAAAACCTGGTGATCCCTGTGCATCACTTATGGAGACTCTAGTAACCAGCGTGGTAAACAGCGGCGATAGAACATGGAATGTTAAGTAAATTCCTCATTCTTTATTTTGAGGATGATGCCATGAAATGTGTAGCAAGAACACCAGCAGGGCTGAAGCAATACACATAGGAACATGGGCCTGTCATGGGCACCCTTAGGAAGACAGCTGTAGGCATGGGACAAAGGCTTTAGGCTGTAGAATCCAATGCTATGTGAGGCTCTATCTTTTTGCCCCACAGACTTACAAAACTTCTGTGGCTGAAGAAGGCTCTCGTCAATTCACATTTCTGCTGCAGTCACTTTCAAGTTGTCCTGTCACATGGCTTGCCCTTTAATGTCCTGCTTCCTCTATCCAGTTGCATTTAGCCTGTGCTAAATGCACTTCTCCACAGGGCACAAAAAGTTGTGTTATAATGAGGCCATGACTTAGTCACTGGGTGGGCTGTGAGTCAACCTAAAACTCAAACTACACATGAAGATAAATGTGATTTGGGAGATAGACATGTGTCTCAAAACCACTACGCCATAGACTTGGGCATGTTTTGGACTGTGACGTTTCATTCTTACTCTGACAGAGTTTTAAATGGAACTTTACCTGTGTTTTCTGAGTTACACCTGAGCTCCTGAGGTGACAACTCCACTTTCTAAAGAAACTGCCAGGCCATCCATGTTGCTAAGAGGTGGTTCAACCATAGTTCTATGGTTCTTGTCCCACCACCCACCTCTAGCCTATACATAGAAGAAGGCTGGAGTTTGATCAATGATGCTGAGGAGTAAAGATTTCCTTGAAATGACTTATCAGTGTCCTGAGTTTTGCTTTCCCGCCTCATGGGGGTTCAGGGAAAGTGCTTTCTTTCCCCTTTTTCAAACCAATACAGAGATTCTGTTGCCCCGGTGCTGCTGGAAGACCACAGCAGAGCAGGATGGAAGAGTCCCTTGGAATTTGTAGAGCAAATACATGAGTGCCTGAATTGCCTCCAGAAAATTCTAAAGGAGAGAAGGCCACTAGTGCCGTTTATTAGAGTCAAAAGTGGACAAAGCACTGAGGTTGGGCAAACTATTCTTTCAACAGTGACTGAGCAAGGTTGCTTTCTCCTGGGGCTAGCACAGATACTGCAGAAGATGATTGGTCTTGAATTGTCTTGAGAGGATCCTGCCCATATGTCTGCCCAGCTGGGGCAAATTAACCCCAGCACAAACCACTTGGTGCTGGCAGTGGCTTGCCAGGAGACAGAGTTTGCCAGCCAGAGACTGCGTGACCTATGTCAGAAAAACAATTGTAGCATCTGTGGTCCCCACCAGAGCACGGTCTCAGAAGGACTCACAATTGAGAGCAAGAGCCAGCATCTGGGCACCTTCCAGGCAGAGTGCACTCATGTCTAATTCCAGCAGCTCCAGTCCATAACAAAACACTTTGCCTATTTCCTTTAATTTCCCCCTCTTTTGATCCCAACCATGGAGGGAAAAGAAGCGATAGACGGAGAGCTAGAGGGCAGACAGACAAAAACAGAAAGGAAAGTGAAGTCCTCCTCTATGCAGGTTGCCAAACTGAGGTCAAGCCTGATGGGGCAGAAAGAAAAAATAATCGTTTGAAGTGGGTAAGTTGAAGTTTTGGTTTAGTTCGGATTTAATCCCTGAAAATGAAGAATGTTCACACATGAAACTGATCTGAAAAGCACAAGGATCTGCTGATGACATCATCCACTGCAGGGGGATCTGACAGTCTATTTGATGGGTAGCAATGAAAGGAATGTAAAGTTTGCTTTCTGATTCAACCTCTTCAGTAAGCTGGTCACGTTACAATTTTGGAATCAGACTTCTGATTCTCGGAAGAGAATAAATGTATTTTCCTCCATCCCTCTTGCTTGGTCCAACTAAAAACCCTGGATATTATGTGTAAAACAACAACAAAAAAGACCCTAAAAGGGTGAGAGAAGACGCAGACAGACTAGGGACCTTGTGATCCAAAAAATGACACAGAGGTGAGTTGCCTGGGCTTTCTTTCTGCCTCACATATCCCAGACTGCATGCTGGAGAAGCCAGCAACAGGGAAACACCAACGGTGCAGACATAAAAAACCCCAACAAAAGCCTGCTCTCTCTAGCCAAAGTACCAGGAAAAGAGCAACCTAGAAAGGTACAATAAAGCTTATAGTCAGAAACTGCTCTGTTCCAATCAAATAGCAGAGGAAAATCTGGTTCTCAACCCCATCAACACCAGCAAAGATCAAGTGGCGAGCCTAGGCTTCCACCCTCTCTAGGATGTAATGAGGTACCCCAGCTTCCCCCACCTGCTGTTGGGGTGGTGCCTGAGAGGGCTAAATAGGGAGCTGGCACTTTCATCTCCACCTATTACATTTAAAAAGTCTCAACTAAATAGTTTAAGTTCCTGCATCAAGAATCTAGAAAAAGAAAAGCAAAACAACCCAAAGAAAGTGAAGTGAAGGCAGGAAATAATAAAGATAAGAAGAGATATTAATGAAACTGAAAACAGAAAATCAATAGAGGTAGTCAACAAAATAAAGACCTAGTTCTTTGAAAAGAGGAATAAAATTGACAAACCTCTATCAGGACTGACAAAGAAAAAGAGAAGACACAGACTTCTAATATTAGGAGTAAAACAGGGGGCATCACTATAGACCTTGCACACAGGATGATAAAGGAATATCACAAACAACTCTATCTCTACAGATGTACTCACAACTGAGGTGAAATGGACCAATTCCTCAAAAAGCACAAACCACCAAAACTCACTCAACATTAAATATATAACTACTAAGGAAGCCAATTCATAATTTGAAATTTTACAAAAAAAGATTCTGCAGAACCAGATGGTTTTACCAGAGAGTTCTACCAACTGTTTAAAAAAGAATCAAATCACTTTTACAAAACGGCTTCCAGAAAATAGAAGAGGAGGAAATACTTCTTAATGTGTTTTATAAAGTTAGTATTACTATGATACTAAAATCAGGCACTGACAGTGCAAAAAAAAAAAGATCGATATACCACATGAATTTTAGAGGCAAAAATCTTTAACCTCTAAAACTTTGAAAAATGTTAACAAATAGAATTTAGCAATATATATATAAAAAATTATCCTCCATGACCAAGTAAGGTTTGTCTAAGGGATTCAAGGCTGGTTCATTATCTGAAACTCTATCAACATAATTCACCTTAATAAGCTGACGAAGAAGAATCACATGAGCATCTTAATTGATAGAGAAAAAGCATTCAACAATACTCAACACTTATTAATGATGAAAACTCTGAGAAAACTAGGAATAGAGAGGAACTTCTGTATTTTGATAAGGAGCACTTACAAAAAATTGATAGTTAACATTAATCTTAATGAAGAAAGAATGAATGTTTGCCCTCTATGATCCAGAGCAAGTCATGGTTGTCCTCTCTCATCGTTTTTATGCAACGTATTGCTGGAAGTTCTAGCCAGTGAAAGGCAAGAAAAAGAAATAAAAGACATGCAGATCAGAAAAAAGAAAGAAAACTGTCCCTCTTGCAGATAACATGATTATCTATGTGGAAAGTCTTAGGGAATCAACAAAGCAAACCTCCTAGAGCCAGTAAACGTGATCAGCAAGGTCACGGGTTACAAGATAAACATTAAAAAATTAACTGCATTTCTGTATACTCGCAGTGAACATGTAGATACTGGAATTAAAAATACATTATCGTGTACAGCTACTCAAGAAAATGGAATACTTAGGTGTAAGTCTACCAAAACATGTACAGGACTTGTGTGCTAAAAACTACAAAACACTGAGGAAAGAAAGCAAAGAAGATTTAAATAAATGGAGAGACATACAGTGTTCATATTGAATGACTCAACTTAGTAAAGATGTCAGTTCTTCTAAAATTGATATACACATTTAATATAATTTATATCAAATTATCTGCCAGAATTTTTGTAGATAGGTAGAATATTATTCTAAAATTTATATTGAAATTCAAAGGAACTGGGATAGCTAAAACCATTTTTAAAAAGAATAAAATATAAGGAATCCATCTATGCAATTTTATGACTTATTATATAGCTAGCCTAATCAAGGCTGTGAAGTGTTAGTAGGAGATTAGACACATAGATCGACAGATGAGAAAAGAAAACCCAGAAATAGACCCACACTAACATGTCCAACTGATTTTTGACAAAGTTGCAAAAGCAATCCAATAAAGAAAAGATAGCCTTTTAAACAATGCCAGGGCAATTGGTCATCCATGGGCAAAATAATGAACTCTGACCTAAGTCTCACAACTTACACAAATGTAAGTTCAAAATGTATCAGGTTCTTAAATGTAAAACACAAAACTATGAAACTTTTATTTTTAAAAAGAGAAAATCTTTGGGATTTGGAACTGGGCCAAGTTCTTAAACTTGACACTAAAAACATCAACCATACAAGAAAATTGATAAAATGGGTTTTATCAAAATTAAAAAACTTTTCTTTGCAAATTACTCTGTAGAGGGAATTAGTGATGAGCTGCAGACTGGGAAAAAATATTTGCAAACCACATATCCAACAAAATACTAGTGTCTTAGAATATATAAAGAACTCTCAAAACTTAGAATATATAAAGAATTCTCAAAATTTAATAGTAAAAAACAAAAAAATGTAATTAGAAAATAAGCAAGATATACGAACAGATATTTCACTGAAAAGGATATACAGATGACAAAAAAGCACATGAAAAGTTGTTCAATATCATCAGTTATTGGAGAAATGAAAATTAAAACCACAATGAGATACCACCATACACCTATCAAAATGGCTAAAATAAAAAATAATGACAACATCAAATGATGATGAGGATATAGAGAAACTGGGTGGCTTAAACATTACTGGTGAATATGTAAAATGGCACAGTTGCTCTGGAAAACAGTTTGGAAGTTTCTTAGAAAACTAAATATGAGCCACCATATAGCCCGGCAATTGCAATCTGGGCATTTACTTCAGAGAGAAGAAAACTTACTGTCACACAAAAGCATGTATACAAATCTTCATAGAAGCTTCATTCGTAATAGTAAAAATCTGGAAACAGCCCAGATACCTTTCAACAGGTTAATGGTTAAACAAATTTTGGTACATCCGTACCACAGACTACTACTCAGTAATAAAAAAAGAAATGAATTATTAAGACATGCAACAAACTGGATGACTCTCCAGAGAACTTTGCTGAGTAAAAAGTGCCAAAACAGGTTACATACCACATGATTTCATTTATATAACATTCTTGAAATGACAAAATTACAGTAATGGAGAAAAGATGGGGTTGTTTCAGGGGTGAAGGAGTGGGTGGGAGTGGGAAAGAAGTGAATGTGGCTATAAAAGGGCAACCTGAGGGAACCTTGTGGTGATGGAAATATTCTGTATCTTGAGTATATCAATGTCAATATCTTGGTTGTGATATTGTACTGTCATTTCCAGGATGTCACCATTGGGGAAAACTAGGTAAAGGGTACATGGGCTCTGTCTATATTATATCTTACATTATTATAAGTCTATAACTGTCTACATTATTTGCTACTAGTTGAAAATTAACTCAAAATAAAAAGTTTAGCTAAAATAAACTTGCAATCTCAGAATTTAAACAGCTCTATCTGGGAAGTATCTGAAAGACAACAGTGGCTTTTAGATTTTCTATATGAGGCCATGTCTGGTGCCTCTTCTTGATACACCCATGATACCCTGGGCTTAGCTGTATCCCTGCGTTGATCTTATTTTCCTGCAATTAGCAGTTTACATGTCTGTTTCCTCTACTGAGCCCTGTCTTTTTTAAGTGCATGGACTGTGTCTCAATCATCTTATACTTAGTATGTATTCATTTGTTTGTGGACATTGGGTCTGGCACATAGTAGGTGCTCAACAAATGTGTGTTGCATGGGCAAGTTAATGAATACCTACATGGCAGCACCAGGTGGCAGATTTCTGTCTAGGACTGACTTGTGTGCTGGCTTCTGGAAGACATCTAAGAACAAACAAAGAGGAGATTGAATACAATGGAGACGGTAACTGCTACTACACTCCTTAGGTCCTGGAAAATGCTCGTCAGAGCATCAAGAATTTAGACATGTCAAATTGAACTGATTGCAAAGGTAAAATATAAAGCAGGCAAAGATTCTCTCTGGAGTCTTTTGATTCCCTTTAATTTGCTCCATTTTTCTTCTTAAGCATTTTCACATTCATGCCCAGCCCCTATGCACAAATAAGTTTTCTAGTTTTGGAACTTTCCTATGGCTATTCAAAATTTCCTACTAAGATGCTTCAGCCAAATAATGCCCCAAATTGCATCTTTCCTATCCCCATTATTAGACATTGAACTGTCTGGCCTTCACCTTTTCAGGTCCCAATTCTTTGACAGAAACAGTTTGAATTGAAATGTGATTATCTCATAAATGACAATATGTGAGTCTGTCTCTTTTTAACAACCCGTAATAGTAGGTGTCACGCTATTCTTTAACCTGGAGCATGAAAACAGTGGGAATTTAAGACCCTCATGCCAGGTCCAGTTAGTGGGCACAATAAGTTTGACTTTGCTGTTTTAGCTCCAAGGGTGATTTCAATACAAAGTAAGTATTATAGCAGCATTGATGAATTTTTATAAGAAAAGTATTTTCCATTAAAAACTCTATTAAGACAGTTTCTTAAGCTATTACAAAAATTTCATAATTCATTTTGTATTTTGAAAGTATTTTTATTAAAAGTATTAATATTTAAATATTTTATAAATATTTGATTTGCTAATTAGTTTTGGTTTATTTTTTCTGATTATAGCTTCTGTCATTTTTATTTTTTTGTGGTTTCTTCCTTATGTCAAATTTGTAGACGTAAATTTGTCTGACAGATGCCATTTTTCCCTTAGTTTTTCCCAGTAACAAATTCTGCTCCACAGAGTTTAGCCAACATCAGTTTTAGCCTCAGACATAGTAAGGACTTAATAAATGTTAGCTGTTACTAGCAAGCTGTCTTTGAAACGGTGTTCTTTACAAATTTAAGATATAATTAGATACCATAAAATATCAGTGTGTACAGTTTAGTGGTTTTTAGTATATTCACAAAATTTTGTAATCATCACTACTACCTAATTCCAGAACAATTTATTCTCCTTGAAAGAAACTCCATACCCTTTAGTGGTCACTTTTCATTTCCTCCTCTCTCTAGCCCCTGGCAACCACTAACCTACTTTCTGTTTCAATGAATTTGCCATTCAGGACGTTTAACATAAATAAAATCAGGAATATGTGGCCTCTTGTTTCTGACTTTTTTTCATTTAGTATAATGTTTTTAAGGTCTATCTATGTATTAGTGCTTCATTCCTTTTTATGGCTGAATAATATTCTATTGTATGGATATACTGCATTATATATTCATTGAATGGATATACAATTTTGTTCAACCCTTCATCAAATAATAGACATTTGAGCTGTTTCCACTGTTTGGGTATAATGAATAATGTTGATATAAACATTTGTGTACAAGTTTTTGTGTTGACATGTTTTCCATTTTCATGGGTATTTGCCTAAATGTGGAATTGCTGGATTAGATACCCACAGGCAATGTATGGGAGTTCCACTTTCTCTTCATGATAGTCAATACTTGGATTGTCTGTCTTTTTTGTTGTACCATCCTAGTGGGTGTAAAGTGGTATCACATTGTGGTTTTAATTTATATTATTTTAATGACTGATGATGCTGGGTATCTTTTTATGAGTTTATTGACCATTTGCATTTCTTCTTTGGATAAACTTCTATTCAAGTTCATTTCCTTAATTAGATTATTTATTGAATCATAAATGTTTTTCACATATTCTAGAACAGGTCTCTTACTAGTTATATGATTTGTAAATATATATATTTTTCTATTCTTTGGGTGTCTTTTACTTTCTTGATGGTGTCCTTTGAAGCACAAAAGTTTTTAATTTTTGATGAAACCCAATGTAATTTTGTGTGTGTGTATGCTTGTGTTTTGGATGTCATGTGTAAGACCATTGTATAATCCAAAGTCACAAAGATATGCCTATTTTTTTTCCCAAGGGTTTTAGTGTTTTCACTCTTACATTTAGGTCTGTGATCCATTTCTAGTGAGTTTTTATATATGGTTTGAGGTAGGGATCCAACTTTATCCATTTGCATGTGAATATCCAGTTGTCAGAGCTTCATTAGTTGAAGATGATTCTTTCCTCATTGAATTGTCTCTTTGCTGAAAATCAATTGATCATAAACATAGGATTTATTTCTAGACTATCAATTCGGTTCCACTAATCTATTTATCCATTCTTATACCAGATCACTCTGTCTTAATTACTACCGCACTATAGTAAGTTTTGAGATTGGGAAGTGTGAGTCCTCCAACTTTGTTCTTTTTCAAGATTGTTTTGGTTATTCTATGTTCCTTGATATCCCTATAAATTTTAGGATCAGCTTGGTAACTCTTGCACACCAAAAAAGGCAGCTAGGATTTTGATAGGGATTATGTTGAATCTGTACATCAGTGTGGGGAGTATTGCCATATCAACAATATTAAAACTTCTGACCATGAGCATGGGATGGCTTTCCATTTATTTAAGGCTTCTCTAATTTCTTTCAATTATGTTTTATAGTTTATAAGTCTTGCACTTCTTCTGTTTCTTTGCAAATTAGGTAAAAACACTGATGAAATTTTGTTTCTACTTGATGCATGAGAAAATTTTTCTTATATTTGTGAGGCAGAATGAGACAGACTGAGAGAGAGGCTAGAGCTATTGCAGTCAATCAACTGCTCAATTCTTGAGTGTCTTGCAGTGTCAAAGCAAAGTGAGAATATTTGGGGGCCACAAAGGCAGAGTGCTAACTCACTTGATGAAAACTGTCCATCTTCCACAGTGAGATGGAGTAAGGCAAAGGAGGCCTCTGACATACCTCAAACTGCACCTCATGGTAAATCCCTGGCCTCCCAGGTAAGAGACTGGTCCTTTCCACAGTAATCTCCCAGAGGAATGCCAATATTTCTGTGAACTTTTCTGTTCTGTAATCATCTGAATTCAGAGTCACTAATAATATGGGATAGGAATGTTTCCCCCAATTATTCCAGACCTGCCAAGCTGCAAAAGACCACTGATGCCAAAAGTTCTCATTTAATCAACAAACAGTACTCCAGGAATGGCCTGTCTATCTCTCCCAGTGCTGTGGCAAAGGGGAAGAAAACAGCAATGGCTGGGAAAAAACCAACACTCAGGACTCTCTAGAGTCTGAAACAGTTGTGGAAAAATTCTGAGAAATTCCCCTGAAAAGAATGGGAAAGAATCCACATGAAAAATTTTATTGCTCATGACAAACTCCTGCTGCTCACATAATTTTTTTTTTACAAACTAAACTAACATTATAAAAATGCAATATATATATATATCTCACATGCACACACACACACACACACACTCTGACATATTGACTAGGCTGCATTCATAATGTGCTTCTCAAAAGAAGATACTGATTTCACTCTAAATATCTCTAATCACAAACGGAAACACAATTTCAGCAATCAAGTCTTCACAGACTTTCGTGTCTTGAGGTGGGCTTCCCATCCCTTCCTATTTCATTCAGGATTCTTCTGTCATCAGAAACTAGAGCAGATACTCATATTTAATTTAGTCTACAGATGTGCTATTCCTTAATTTACTAGAATATGTTTGCTGCCACCCTTTTAAAGAATGGTACTTCCTGAAGTACCCAAGTTATTTTATATTTATTACATCATTTGTCTACCCAACATTCCTGACAGTAGATCAAAAAGAGGACAGACAAGGAAATAAGCAGGTTTGTTCTCCCCATTACACAGATGAGGAAACTGAGATGGGGGAAGGACATGGTCTTCCATCCATCATCAATTCTTTCACTCATCAGTTACTTATGAAAGTTGTTTTCTATTATGCCTAGCCTCTAGGTGCTAGGGTTACAGTAACTGTTCTGCTCCTTCTTCTCATGGAGTTCCTAGTCTCATAGGGGAGTCACATTGTTATTTTCAAAATACAAATCTGGACTGGGCACGGTGGCTCACGCCTTTAATCCCAGCACTTTGGGAGGCCGAGGCAGGCAGATCATGAGGTCAGGAGATTGAGAACATCCTGGCTAATGTGGTGAAACCCTGTCTCTACTAAAAATACAAAAAAATTAGCTGTCCATGGTGGTTAGTGCCAGTAGCCCCAGCTACTCGGGAGGCTGAGGCAGGAGAATGGCATGAACCCAGGAGGCGCAGCTTGCAGTGAGCCGAGATCACACCCCTGCACTCCAGCTTGGGTGACAGAGCGAGACTCTGTCTCAAATAAAAATAAAAATAAACAAAATACAAATCTGATTGTGTCACATTTTTGCCTAAATTATGTCACAGATTTGCCACAGGTCTCAGAATAAAGATTAAAATTCTTATGATAGCGTATGAAGTTTACACAGTCTTACTTCTATATCCGCTTTCAGCCTCATCTAAGTTCTGCCTGCACGGTCAACTAAAGGTTCAACTTTTTCACCCATTAGGTTTTCATGTTTTTGGTTTTTTGAGGAGATGTATTTATTTCATTTTGATTTAGATTTTTTTACAAAGTTGTGAAGGCGTGTAGTTCAAGGAGTTGATATTTTTAATAGTCTTATTATGAAAAATAGTGCTAGAAAAACTGGTTAGCCATATGCACTGGACCACGTTCTTACACCACATTGAAAAATCAACTCAAGATGGATTAAACACTTAAATGTAAAACTTGAAACTGTAAAAACCCTGGAAGACAATCTAGGCAATACCATTCTGGACATAGGAACCAGCAAAGATTTCATAACAAAGACACCAAAAGCAATTGCAACAAAAGCAAAAGTTGACAAATGGGATCTAATTAAACTAAACAGCTTCTGCACAACAAAGGGAACTACTGACAGAGTGGACAGACAACTTACAGAATAGGCTTTTTTTTTTTTTTAAATGGAGTCTCACTCTGTTGCCCAGGCTGGTGTGCAGTGGTGCCATCTCGGCTCACTGCAAGCTCCGCCCCCCTGGTTCAAGCAATTCCCCTGCCTCAGCCTCCCGAGTGGCTGGGGTTACAGGCGCATGCCACCACAGCTGGCTAATTTTTTTGTGTTTTTAGTAGAGACGGGGTTTCACCATGTTGGCCAGACTGGTCTCTAACTCCTGACCTCCGGCAATCCACCCGCCTCGGCCTCCCAGAGTGCTGGGATTACAGGCATGAGTCATCATGCCCTGCCACATTTTTTAAACTAGAAGTAATTTTAGAGATCATTTCTCCCTCTCCTGTAATCTCAGAGATATTGATACCTAAGTTCAAGGTCACATGCAAGTGGACGTCAGAGGGGGACTAAAACGTGGTTCTCCTCATTCCCTTTCCCATGCTCTTCAGATTATGCCACACTGTAAACTAACTTGCAATTAAGATGAATATAGGACTCTGCATTTGTATTTTCTTAAGATGCCAGCAACTCACCAACAATAGACATTAAGACATTGTTACCATAAACAACAACAGCAATACTTGTGGCTACTGTTTAATACTCACACATGTCGGTCACCATGCCAGGCGTTATGCATGTTCTGTGTCACCTTGGTTTCACAGTGACTCTGTGGAGTAGGCATTATCATTAACCCTATTTCCACATAAGGAAATTGGGTCTTAGGAAGTTTAAGCTGTTTTCCTGAATGAACCCTACTAGGCATATCTGGGCGGATGTGTTGGAGCCAGGATTTGAACTCAACCCTATCTGGCTTTGAACACAACATTTTTCTTCTTTAATTGACATATTGATTCTGTATTTCTCATAACCATGATTTTCACCAATTCTTGGAACCTGAAACTATCTGACTGCTGTTAGCCTCATAGATCTGTCATGAGAATCAAACAAATAAATACGAATGTAAACACTATGCCTTATAAGAGTGCCTGGCTTGTGGTAAGTGCCAGCAAATGTTAACTGGCCTTATAATCCTCTGCAGCCTCCTTTTTCTTCTGCTGTAAACCCCTTACCTTCCTCATGCTGGCAAACTTAGCTCTTTTCTTGGTCTTACCCTTCTTTTCTTTGATTTTTCACATGAAACATTTCCACTGACTTTCTTACCGTTGTCCACTTGGAGTTTAAACTTAATTCTCTCATGTCCTCCTTCTCCTTCTCTGCCTTTTTCTCCTCATTCTCCTCCTCTTTCTTCTTTTCCTCCCTCCTCCTCCTCCTCCTCTTCTTCTTCCTCCATCTGCCTTCCATTTTTCATTGGCTACAAATGGCCCTTGAATGGTCCCATTTGGGCTCTGCTGTCCTGGGGTGTTCCTCATCTTATCTCTTCACATCAGTTTTTCAATTCACAACTCAAACCAGTCTCTTCCAGTAAATCCTTCCTGGGCTAGGTAAACATTCTTCACATCCACAGAAAGAAAAGAATCCAAGTGCCCTTCCCTCAGGGGAGGTTCACCCATTCTTCAACTGCCTTTCCAGCCTTGAGAGATTTTACAGCTCTCAGTTTTCTAATCTGTAAAATAAGGGCACCTCACTACCTAGCCCTAAGTTTCTTGACTTTCGTAAATGCTTTTGTTTTATTTCCAATGTTAGATCCTGCTCTCAGCTGGGAGCCTGGGGCTTCTGCACATCCCGCAAAAACTGCCCAAGATTGCTGAGCCTTCTTGGGGCCCTTTCCTTTGGTTTTATTCCTCCTTGAAAAAGAAGTAAAATTAGTTAGCTTTAGAAACAGTCGGTAGAAAACAATGTGTTTATTACTATGAGGAAAATCATATCAAATTAAGACCATCTTTCATTCATCGTTCTGGGAATATCCATTTTTGTGGGGGAAAAGTAACTAACACACACACACACACACACACACACACATACACACACACATACACATTCACTCTCTGCAATGAAATTAGAAAAACAAACATGTTGGCAAGAAGGGGATCTTTAGGGTTGACTTCTCTTCCTTTACTGTACGTCTTCCTTCTCTCCCCACCTCTAGATCAAGTAATTTCTCCTCTATTTTTAAAATTCTGTTGTATCCTGTCTCCTTGAGCACCACTGGTTTTTGAAATCTTCCACCCTCACTATCATTTCAAATACCTATCCCCAAGAAAGGGTGACAAATGTAAGAAGGGGTTAATGGGAATATGAAGGGAGAGGAAAGGTAAATCTCAGATTAGACCCAATATATTTCAAGCCTTTCACTAGTCACTTACTATATGTTATTTGATTTAATAACAATAATAGTTCTGCAAGGATTACTGTTATCCCCATTTTGTAGTTGAGGAAATGGAAGCTCAGAGAGGTTAAATAAACTATCTATTGTTGCACAGTTGATTTAGTCAAGTTAGGCTTTAGCCAAGGTCTGCGTGACTCCCAAGCCTGTGCTTTCTTTTCCTTTGCTTTATTGATTATCCATGACTGCTAAACAAATTACTACCAAGACTTAGTTGCTTAAAACAACAAACATTTATTGTTGCACAATTTCTATGAGTCAGGAATTGGGTGTGACTTAGC
Source organism: Papio anubis (assembly GCF_008728515.1). NCBI lineage: Eukaryota > Metazoa > Chordata > Mammalia > Primates > Cercopithecidae > Papio > Papio anubis. Next base: position 113,738,297 of record NC_044976.1, on the reverse strand, counting down.
TGGGTGCTTTGAACTCAGGGTTTCCCACAAGTCTTCAAACAAAGTGTTGGCTGATGCTGCCTCATCTATCTCAAAGCTCAACTCAGGGAGGATCCTCTTCCAAGCTCATGCATGTGCTGTTGGCAGGCCTCAGCTTCTCATTGGCTGTGTGCTGAAGACATAAATTTTTTGACATGTGACCCTCTCCATAGAGCACCTCACAACGTAGCGGCTGGCTCCCCCCAGAGTGAGTAATTAAGAGAGGGAGAGAAGGCACCCAAGATGGAAGCCACAGTCTTTTTATAACCTGAAATTGAAAGTGACATCTGTCACTTCTGTTATATTCTGTTCCTTAGAAGTGAGTCAATAAGTCCAGCCCACACTCAAGCGGAGGGGAGCACACAAAGGCATGAATACCAGGAGGTGGGAATCGCCTTGTAGAAATTATCTTTCTGAACTCATTTTTATGTTCTAACATATTCTCTGCTTTACAAAAACTGTGTATATTTAAACCATCCCTTAGGTAAAACTAAGCATTCTACTTGTGTTTAGCTCCTTACATGAACATTGCTTTACTAAAATTTTCAGGAGAGAATTTCAGAGAAGTTCACATGCACTTTGAACCAGACAGTTCAAAGTAAGTTCGAAAGATGTAGCTGTGCATATATTTCCCATTATACACTATATATTACATATTATATAATGTTATACATATTATATATAAAATATTGTTTTGGTGTGTGTGTCTATCAATATATTATATATATGTATAAGTCTATATATACAATATTAAAAAACAACATATAAGCTGCAATGTATAACATACAATAATAAAATAATATGGATAAGAAGAATCTGGCACAATGTTCTTTGCACTTACACAAGTCTTATTTTGCAAAGATTTCTATAATGTTATGATTTGGATAAGATCCAAAAGAAGTATCTCAATGGCCACTTGACCATGCGTGCACATCTGTCCCCTCACTAAGAGCATCTTATTAATGTCCACAATTAGCCAAGAACATTTACTTACCACATACTAGGAGCAGAGTCCTTTAGTGAAAAGATAGTAAATAAAACTTTTAGTAACTCCAAAGCATTGTAACCCAGTTGATGAGGCTGAATTATATGAACCTTATTGAGCCTAATGGAAAACGTGATATGGATAGATAGCAGAGTGCTTGAACAAGGCCTTGGGGATCCCAGAGACCTGGCTTCAAAAGTCTGCTCTACTGGCTGTGGATTTTTGGGTAAATATTCTTGTCTGAAAATAGGTATAGGGCACCTGATAGGGCAAAAATTATGAAAGACAGCACAGCCAAGCGGTTCAGATGCATGAATTCTGGCACCAGATGCTTGGGTTCAATTCCTGGCTCTGCTACTTACCATGGGCCAGTTCTTAACTTTTATGCCTCAGCTTCCCCATCTGAAAAATGGAGATAATTATGGCACCTACCTCATAGGTCTATTGGGAGGAGTAATTAAGTTAGTATGTGCAAAGCTCTTAGAACAGTACTTGGCACTCAGTAAGCATTGTCAATAAAGAAAAATGAAGCCATTTGTGCAAAGCTGTTACCAGAATACCCGGCATAAATAAATTAATACATTATTCTCAATGGTTTAACTTTTAATTTCTTCATCTGTAAAATGGGAATATTAATGATTGTCTTATAACATTCTTATGAAAATAAAATAAAATAATATATATAAAGCACTAACAGTCTGTGGTCCAAATAAGGACTTAGTAACTGGTAGCTATTTTTATTTACGAATATTCACAAGCATTTATAGAGCTAGCAATAAGTGGGAGTTGAGAATCCCAAATAACCTAGTGCAAAACGTCTCCCAAACCAGGAAGTAAATATCTCAGCTCCAAGTAAGCGCCTGGCTCTGAGATTACTACAAGATGTTCCTTTGCTCTCTTAGCCTGAGTTCCTTTGGGGCTATCTGTATCTGGGGAATTGTGAGTCTGAGAATGGGTTCTTCTGGTTTCTGCTTGGTATTTTAATTGGCATATTAAGTTTCTTATCTGCTTCTCTTCTCTGTTTTTAATAATACCCATTTGCGGTTGCAGGCTGAGTGCAGAAAGAACGTATTAGAAATAGCTCATAGAGATAAAGGCCTTAGACACACTGAGGGCCAGTGGCCTGGGATCATCTGATTGCAAGCAGAGGGAACTGGCTGCTGACTCCATGAGTTGTTTTTGGAGGGCTGCTTTCACCGGGTGAAGAGATGGGGAGGCTCGGGCACCCAAAAGACTGGCCGAAATTCTCCAGTTCTGCTTCTCAAGGACAGCCACTGGGACTTCTCTCTTTTCCCGAGAGCCCCAGTCAAGAACTCTTAATGTCTTGGGCCTCTCCTTCAAGGCTGAGAATGACATTTAATAGGTAGCACCGGTTTGGGTAGAAAGGAATGCATTTCTCAAAAACATAATCATGTCGTTGGCTCTGCTAATGATAGCCACAGACCAAGGGGGAAGAAAAACATTTTTAAACCTAATTCTGGGAAGTAGATTGTCCCCTGACCTCCTCCCCAGGGCCAGAACACCAACTATCAGACTGAAGGCAAACATGCTGCAAAACAAGACAGTGGGGAGACACCACTTCATGACTAATTGGCTTTAGGAACATGGAATACAGGAAAATATATAAACAACTATCTGAGCTTTGAAAAATAAATACTACTAAGGGCCATGGATTGCTCACATAATTTCACTTTTATTAGAAATACCAACCCCAGTGACTATCACTGTCCCACCCTAATGTCGAATTCATTTGAGATCTAGCATCGCAAATGATAAATCTTCAGCTATTTCAAAATTTTACTTGTTTTTGGTCCCTCTTTCCTTTTTTTTTTACCTGGTGGTTTCAGAGAAATCTTCTCAGAGTTCACTTGGCAATAATTTGTGTATCTTAAATAAAGTAATTTTGATAAAAGTCCCAACTTTCAACACCTTTCAAATGGTGTTAGCTTGGCTTTAAACTCCTTAGTTAGAGAATCTCAGTAAGTTCCTGGTATCTGTTATCAACTCCCTGTGTAGGGATTAGTACTGTGTTTTCATGTGGGATATAAACATATCCGGATAATTCTCCTGAGCTTCACTTGTTGAAATTTGACATTTGTCCTATCACTTAATTATGGCTTAGCTCCCAGACAGCTTAGCTGGCACCTCTTTGACAGCTGCCTGCCTCTCCCCACAACACACAAGACTCAGTCCTGGTCCCAGTCCTTCCCTTAGCTAAGGAAGCAAAGCTAATAACAGAATACAGACTAGGTACCCTCCATCTTGAAAGATGAGATAGTCTTTGTGTGGGTTAGGACTGTTAGCTACAGAGAGGTAAAAGCATCAGATATTTGCTTTTTCTTACCTTGGCTCTGCAGAGCTTCCAACAATCTACTCCAACGCTTTCTCCTAGCCACTCCTCCCAGCCTACCATTTTGTCTTTCTTCACCGTCTGCTTGTCCCATTTGCTCCCTCAAAATGCATCTTTTCTAGGAAGCATTTCCTCTCCTCAGTGTTGTCCAAACAGAAGCTGTTGCCCTCAAACTTAAAGGCCCCACAGTTGAATATAGAAATAGAGGACTGGAATTAATAGAAAAGACCAGAGAAGAGAGAAAAGGAGAGAAAGTCCTTATTTGAGCTATTTGAGACTTGAAGGAAGCACACAGTGACCCTAGCAGTGAATTCCAGTTCATGTTAGAATCCTTGGTCCACTACCATAGAGGGTTTTCTCTCTCTGTAAAGTCAAACACTGGGTTGCATCCAGTAGGATGCTGGCAAATGTGTGAAAACTAGCTCTTCGGGGAAAGAAAAAGCACTGATTTGTAGCATTTGCTGATTTCCTTGGAATAAATGCTCCTTTCATGGTCAATTTCAAGATACCAAAGTGAAATTACTAACAAGGACATGGGAAGAGATGCACACAAGCAGCTTTTGACAGCCAGTACTAGCTAGGTCCAGCATGGGGATGGTGGAGGCCAGGGAAGGGTTTATAGAGCAAACATTTCTTGAGCTTGAATGTAGAAAGATGAGTAGGTGTTGGTTGACTGGACAGAAAGGCAGCAAAAGAAGGTAAGAGGCAAGTATTTTTGGCAAAGGGTGAACAACTTTGGCTGCATTCTAAGCATATGTGTGTGCAATGTGTATGCACACACTTGTGTGTGGCATGCATGGTAGTGGGGTGGACTGGGAAAAATACTCCCTCAAACAGGTCATCTGGGGCCCTAGCAATGAGTCTTAATGGCCTACATGATTCCCAGGACTCAATGTAACAGTCTCCTTCCAGGACTACGTGTTCCAAATCAGGACGAAGGTTTTCCAACTGAACTCCTTTCAAGAAAGAGTTGTTTCAAATAGAGACATACCTCATTTTATTATGCTTTGTTTTAGATACTGCATTTTTGCAAGTTGAAGGTTTGTGGCAACCCTGCATCAAACAAGTCTATTGGAGCCATTTTTCTAACAGCACACGCTCACTTATGTATCTGTGACACATTTTGGTAATTCTTGCAATATTTCAAGCTTTTTAATTATTATAATATCCTTTATAATGATCTGTGATCAGTGACCTTTGACGTTACTTTTGTAATTGCTTTGAGGTGCCCATATAAGACAGCAACCTTAATTGATAAATGTGTGTGTTCTGACTGTTCTACCAACCAGTCATTCTCCCATCTCTCAGTGGACGCCCCTGTTCTCTGAGACAGAATAATATTAAAATTAGGCCAGTTAATAACCTTACAATGGCTTCTAAGTGTTCAAGTGAGAGAGTCTTGTGTCTCTCATTTTAAATCAAAAGCTAAAAGTGATTAAGCTTAGTGAGGAAATATGTTGAAAGCCAAAATAGGCGGAAAACTAGACCTCTTCCACCAAACAATCGAGTTGTGAATGCAAAGGGAAAGTTCTTGAAGGAAATTAAAAGTGCCACTTCAGTGAACACATGAATAAGAAAGCAAAACAGCCTCATTTCTGATATGGAGAAAGTGTTAGTGGTCTGGATGGAAGATTAAACCAGCAACAACATTCCCTTAAGCCAAAGCCAAATCCAGAGCAAGCTGTAACTTTCTTCAATTCTGTAAAGACTGAGAGAGGTGAGGAAGTTGTACAAGAAAAGTCAGAAGTAGGAGAGGTTGATTCATGAGGTTTAAGGAAATAAGTTGTTGCTATAACATGAAAGTGTAAAATGATTTAGGAGCAAGGGCTTATATAAAGGCTACAGCAAGTGATCCAGAAGGTCTAGCTAAGACAACTAGTGAAGTTGCCTACACTAAACTACAGATTTTCAGTGTAGATGAAATAGCCTTATACTGGAAGAAGATGCCATCTAGGGCTTTCATAGCTAGAGAGGAGAAGTCAACTCCTGGCTTCAAAGGACAGGATCACTGTCTTGTTAGGGGCAGCAGCAGTGACTTTAAGTTGAAGCCAATGCTTATTTACCATTCCAAAAGTCCTGGGTCCCTTAAGAATTACGCTAAATATGCTCTGCCTGTGCTCTAGAAATGGAAGAAGAAAGCCTGGATGACAGCACATCTGTTTACAGCATGGTTTACTGAATATTTTAATCCCACTGTTGAGACCTACTGCTCAGAAAAAAGGATCTTTTCAAAATATTACTGCTCATTGTCAATGCACCTGGTCACCCAAGAGCTCTGATGGAGATGTACAAGCCAATTCATATTGTTTTGATGCCTGTTAACACAGAATTCATTCTGTAGCCCATGGATCAAAAAATAAATATGGCCTTCAAGACTTATTATTTAACAAATAAATTTTGTAAGGCTATAGCTGCCATAGATAGTAATTGCTCTGATGGAGATGAGCAAACTCAATTCAAAACCTTATGGAAAGGATTCACCATTATAGATGCCATGAAGTATGTCAGGCCTCTGAGCCCAAGCCAAGCCATCGCATCCCCTGTGACTTGCACCTATAAGCCCAGATGGCCTGAAGTAACTGAAGAACCACAAAAGAAGTGAAAATGCCCTGCCCTGCCTTAACTGATGACATTCCACCACAAAAGAAGTGAAAATGGCCGGTCTTTGCCTTAAAGGATGACATTATCTTGTGAAATTCCTTTTCCTGGCTCATCCTGGCTCAAAAAGTTCCCCCACTGAGCACCTTGTGACTCCCACTCCTGCCCACCAGAGAACAACCCCTCTTTGACTCTAATTTTCCTTTACCTACCCAAATCCTATAAAACGGCCCCACTCTTATCTCCCTTCGCTGACTCTCTTTTCAGACTCAGCCCGCCTACACCCAGGTGATTAAAAAAGCTTTATTGCTCGCACAAAGCCTGTTTGGTGGTCTCTTCACATGGACACGCATGACACAGTATATTTGTGATTCATAAGAGGAGGTGAAAGTATCAACGTTAACAGGAGTTTGGAAGAAGTTGATTCCAACCTTCATGGTTGACTTTGAGGAATTCAAGACTTCGGTGGAGGAAGTAACTGCAGATGTGGTACAAATAGTAAGAGAACTAGAATTAAAGTAGAACCTGAAAATGAGACTGAATTGCTGCAATCTCATGATCAAACTTGAACAGATGAGCAATTGCTTGTTATGGATTAGCAAAGAAAGTAGTTTTTTGAGATGGAACCTACTCCTGGTGAAGATGCTGTGAACATCTTCAGTGACATCAAAAGGATTTATAATTTTACATAAACCTAGTTGATGAGGCAGTGGCAGGGTTTAAGAGGTCTAAGTCCAATTTTGAAAGAAGTTCTACTGTGGGTAAAATGCCATCAAATAACATTGCATAGTACAGAGGCATCTTTCATGAAAGGAAGAGTCAATAGATGGTGCAAACTTTATTGTTGTCTTCTTTTAAGAAATTGCCATAGCCATTCTAACCTTCAGCACTCACCACCCTGATTAGTCAACAGCTATTAACATAGAGGCAAGACCCTTCACCAGCAAAAAATTATGACTCCTCTTAGACATGATGTTATTGAACACTTAATAGACTACCGCACAGTGTAAACATAACTTTTAAATGCACTGAGAAACAAAAAAAAATGTGTGGCTCACTTTATTGTGATATTTACTTTATTATGATGGTCTGGAACTGAACTTGCAATATCTTCAAGGGATGTCTGTAATTCTTTGGTTACAATGGTCTGTGAAATAGTCACTATTCTGGGAGCCAACATCAATACATTATTATAACTGAGAGTGGCCACACAACAGAGAACAGCCAAGCAAGGAAGAGGGAATTTCAGACTGAGAATCTGTTAAAGGTCATGCTGTGATTTTGTCTGATAGGAAATGGGGAGAGTTTAAAGGGTAAGAGTGATGCATTGATTTGCGTCAAAATAAGAGCTCTGTGTAACAAGAACTATTTCAAAGTGGTCTAATTACCAACTGTCTCCATCACATTAGCTTGCACTCTAAAGGCTGCATTTCCTTTGCTAAATACAAGGGCAATTCAAACTGTTGCTCTAAGGCAAGATGTTTATTATTCAGAATCTGAGCATTGTAGGTCCCAGCTCTCTAAATAAAATAAACAAATATTTATTGAGCATCTCAGACCATGATATCAAGTTGATCCTTACTTTGGGCACAGCATCCCAGGGCTCTAAAGGTCCATGGGTCACCTGCTCCCACTGGCTTTTTGAGGAAGGCAAAGGGACGTCTTTAGAGAATTCTCATAGCTCATTTCCCCTCTTGCTTCTTGACCTACAGGGCAGGCTCTGGGGCTTAAGGATTCTCTGACACTATTTATTTGGCTTTTCTCTTTCATGATGATTTTATATTTTAGCTTCTGAAATTTAACTATTTTAATAATTTCTTACATAATTTAATTCTATTTAGATATATAATTTAACTGGAATGAGATATAAGAATAAAAATAACTACAACTAATACCACTTTTTTAACATTGACATATACTAGAGGCCTTTCAGTAATGGGTATTTTTAAAATGAGCCAGAAAAAGTCATAATAAATCAGAAGCACAAGTTAAGTGTCTTCTTCGAGGTCTCCTATTAAAAACAGGGTTTGCCTTTTTTTAAAACTATGGGAAAAATGCTAATTTTCTTACATAGGAAATTTTAACAGTCCAATTACAGAAAATAGTAAAAATAGTTTCCTAGTGGGAATACATTGAGGATATTGAAATAAAAACCCACTCATACCATCAAATATCAGCTAAAGTATATGGATAATTAGGATAGAAAAGTTCCAGTGAAAGGCAGAAATAAGAATTTGGAAATAGTTTATTATCTAAGTCCTTGTCTGGCCCTGGTGACTAGCATGGTTCTTTCTATATTGTTTAAATGATGTTGTACCAGGATAAATATGAGATTAAGGTTCATTTAATACTGCTGCTACTGTTAACAGACTAATTTTACGATGCTATTGTTCCTTCAGTTACTAAGTAGTTCCTCAGAAAATATCTAAGAGCCTAGGATGGCCATTATAAGCCCTTTCTTCCCTAGCACAGTGAAGGATATGTTGCTGTAAAGAAAAAACCTGTTATAACAATTTATGTTAGGTAAACAAATTTTATGTTTTAACAAGATTGGTTCCAGCGGAGTTCTGAGTGTGTAGAAGGCAGCCCCTATCAGGATCGCAGGCTCTAAGGGCTGGTAGGTCAGCCTTATCATCTGTTCCCATCATCTTAAGCCAAGTCCCGCTGTGCAACAGAGGAATGAAGATGGAGAATGAAGTCATCCTCTAGAACTCCAAGCTCGGGAGCTGGGCTTCTTCCCATGCCAGCGGTGGCCCAGGGAGTATCTCTTCTCTTCTCAATTGTCCTGAGGGCATGGAGGAGCTGAGTCTGGAGGGAGATTTCCTCTGGAACACAGCACTCAGTGAGATGGGACAGCACCATGCAGTAGGCTAAGCGGTGATGTCAGAAGTTAGCCTCTTAGCAGCTGAATAAGTAGGGTGGGCTGTTTAGTGCCTCTGAATCTGTCTCCTCATCTGCAGAATGGAAATAATAATACTTAGCTTACACAGTTCTTTAAAGCATAAAGTGAAATGGGGATGTAAAGTGCCTGGCACAGAGAAGAACCCATTAATGGTGGCTCTGGTCGCAACTCAAAGCAGCCTCAGATCCTTTTTATTCAGAGTGGAGTCTCTTTCTTCCCTCTCAGCAACTTTCCTCTTTCACTCAAGAAGAGAAAGGAGTGGCCATCACTACCTCCCCCTGCGTCACCACAGCCAGTCCAACTATAAACTGAGTCTGAGACTGATGGAAAGGAATTTCCCATAGACGGGGGCCAGCCAGAGCAACTTTCAGATCATTCCAGAGGAGCTGGCTACTCTGAGGCCAAAGGTCACTTGGTGGGACAGGAGTAGCTTTCAGTGGATTTGAGCTCTGCTCAGTAAAGAAGGGCCAGGTCCATGGCTTGAAAGGATGGGCACCCCCACCTATTTGATTAAGTGGCAAAAGCATCCTGTAACATTCTCCCACTTGGCTGAGATGTAGAGGGCTTGGATAACTCACGTTATCCAAGCTGATCTATGCTATATACAGTGTACATTGCTGTCTGTCTGCCTGCCCATGTTTGTTTTCAGTGTCCTAGCATATTGGCTCTAAGTTCATGCTGTGTGTTGTGTTTGGCAGGAGAAGGTGTTTTAATATCCTTGCTTGACTGGAACTATCTCAATGCTAGTGAATTCTATTATTTTGAATAAGATAAAGTATAGCCCCAGGTTTCTGCATAATCACAGCACAGAATACTTCAACTTTAAATTTGAGTTATCTACCTTGATAAATACTAAAATAAATGCATCTGGAGTGTTCCCCTACAGGTTCCTGGAGCTCTGATCGACTCTTGGGCAAACCAAGCGTGTCAAAATACACTGGATCCTTTGTCTGACCTGTAATCTGGGAAACTGAAATTGATAGCGTACTCTTGTCCCTACCCTTAAGCTTGCTCTATACATACCTGTAATCCAGCACCTTAAGTGGGTGAGACCAGTGAAGACATAACAGTGATTTTAGTCAAAGTTTCTGTGACTTATATTCAATCCACAAAGGATGTGATAACCTACCAGAATGAATGAGGCTGAATTTATTCATTCACAAACATTTTGCTGTATTCCATTTGTGCCGATATTTTGTAAGCATGAGGGACACAAATATACATGACCCAATCCCTGCCTAAGGGATTATTCACAGGCTAGCAGAAGGGGCTTTGTTGAGAGTCCCAAAGAGGGGAGTCGTTAATTGGAAGTCAGGAAACACTTCATGGGAAAAGTGGCCCTTTTCCAGGGTCAGGAGTTCAAATCAAGAAGTATTTTCTGATTTCTAGTCCTCATAGAATTGACCACTCCCCTCATAAGCTCAGAATTATCCTGGCAGCCAATGAGTATAAATCATACTGTGACAACTTTGCTGCCTTGATTATCAATGTAGACAGTTAGAATGACCCTAAATCCACCAGATAACTGAACAGCTCCTGATTTTATGACATGTGTTCATCTTTTAAGTCAGCAAAAGTAACTCTGTTTTGAAATTTGACAACCTCAGCATTTCTAGCCAATTCTGTTAAAGACCCATGTGATCACACTCTAGAAACAGAAGCATTTGGGAAAAAGAAGTATCTGAAATTGTGCCCTTTGTATATTACTCACCTCTTCTCAATAGTAAAAATTAAGGGGTTGATTTTTAAAAAGATTTGAGGTTAGGATGAGCTGCCTGATATCAAGGGTAAGGAGGGATGGAAGATCAAACATACCCATTCATTGACAATTAGTGTAATTTTAGAGGCACTTTATGTTTTCCCTAAATGTTTCTTACATGTCTACTGCCAAGTGATGATACCTGAGCTTCTACTGGTAGATTCTCATTTCTCTATTATAAAGTTTCATCCTAAATATAGCCATCCCTGCAGGTGTCTTTTATACCGCAGTACAAATAAATTTATCAGATTCTTTTGTCAGACTGCTGGCACCATGGCTAAAAAAGGGGTTGCTGCTAAGGTGAAAAGAGGGGAGGAAGAGTGAATTAAAGGCTGGGGCATCCCAACTTATTCTACTTGGGATTTGCTAAAAACCAGCCTTTATTACAGTTTAGAGGCACAGAAATTCACAAGTGAGAAATGGTGCCCAAGACCTGAGATTCTATAGCACTGCAAGACAGACAAGTTTGATGGTTTTGATAACCAAGACTAAGACACCCCACCCTTTTTCCCCTGCCTCAGCTTGTAGTCATATGAGAGTTTCTGGTCTAGAACCAATCAGATTGCCGTAAGAGCCTGATGACATGGCAGGATGTCACCTGCCCCTATGGCACTCTGACAAAACAGCTACAGTCACTGATCCTCAATAAGGATGTTCAGAGTCAGATTTCACCTTTTTCTAGAGAGGGTCTCTCTCTGTTGCCCAGGCTGAGTGCAGTGGCATGATCACAGCTCACTGCAGCCTCAGCCTCTCAGGCTCAAGTGATCCTCCTAGCTCAGCCTCCTGAGTGCCTATGACTACAGGTATGCACCACCATGACCAGCTAATATTTTATGTTTATTTTTTGTAGAGACAGGAGTCTCATTATGTTGCCCAGGCTGGCCTTGAATTCCTGGATGCAAACAATCCTCTCACCTCTGCCTCCCAAAGTTCTGGGATTACAGGCATGAGCCACTGTGCCAGGTTTCACTTTTTTTTTTTTTTTTTTAAGTTTTTATATAACTCTGTGTTCCTTGTTCTCAGTTCTTATTGTTGTGCAAAGCACCTCATTTCTCAGTCCCCATCCACAGGCCAGTGCAGACCTGCTAGGGAAGGGGGTGAGTCAGTGTCTCAAAGTCCCAGTACAATCACCAACGGAACCTTCCACTCCTACCTGGGCAGATATTTGTGCCTGCATGCATTCATTCAAAAGCATGGATTGAACACTGTCTGTGCATTCAATCAAGTCCAGGATGCTGCCCTTGCCCTGTGATAGATATCAGAACAATATCAGACACAGTCGTAGGCTGTGCTTATAATTGTACTGGGAGACAAGTCATAAATCTTTGAAAAGTTGAGTCACAGTAGGAGGTAACGGGGGACTAACTATCCAAAGAGAACTACAGCAGGTCAGAAAAAGAGATCCCTGTAGGCTGGAGGGGTTAAGCTCCTTGCAGTAGGGATCAAGGTTTACCACATAGTGGATACTTAATAAATATTTGTTGAATAAGTGAGTGGATGGATGGATAGATGGAAGGATGATTAAATGATAAACAGATGGTTATTATGAAATGTTCCATGGAAGAGGTGATTTTGAAAATTCATTAGACTTTTGATATTATAGATGATGTCCTAGTTCATTTGGGCTTCTATAACAAACCACCATAGACTGAGTAGCTTATAAACAACAGAAATTTATTGCTCACAGTTTTGGAGGCTGAGAAGTCCAAGATCAAGACAGCAGCATATTCAATGTCTGGTGAGGGCCAATTTCCTGGTTCAGAGATGGCACCTTCTTGCTATGTCCTTACATAGTGGAAGGGGTTAGCTAGCTCTCTGGGGTCTCTTACAAGGTCACAAATCCCAATCATGAGGACTCCACCTTCATGACCTAATCAATCACTCTCCAAAGGCCCCACCTCCTAACACGATCACCTTGGGGGTTAGGATTTCAACACAGGAATTTTGGGGGAACACAAACTTTCAGGCCACTGTAGAGGAGAAGAGAGAGGGTAGATCAGAAAAAGTTCCTGTCTTCATGTTCCTCAGGACATTCTGCAGGGCTGGGAAACTGGGAAATCATCAAGATATAGCAAGCATTCACATACCTGAGGCCAACCCTTAGTCCTGAGCAATGCCACAATTTTAACCTTGGTGGTAGAGACTCCCACCACTGGATAGACTAGAATCCAAAAAGAAGTGAGAGAAAGGAGAAGGGAAGCTTTTGGTTCTAAACACAACCTCAACGCCTTTGGGCACAAGCCTCTTCCACCAGTGACTTGTTCATCCATGTAGCAGGCTGACAGAAAGCCCAGATCACCAGAACTGCTTGTATCCATGGTTAACAATAAACGAACCAGAGCCTACTTGTGTCAGTCACAAGTTGGGCACAAAAGTCAGCGTGAAAATAGGAATTCAATAGGTTCTAGTTTTTCCCATCCCTTTCTGGTGGGCCTTGCCAGCTTTGGGCTTCCACTCTGAACCCTGACTTTTCCCCAAGCTGATCCACTTGATCCATAACCACAAGCTCTTAATACCAAGTGCTTAATACTTTTAGCATGGGCAACAGAATCAGACCTATAGTAAGACTCAGTAAGCTCATCCTGCCATCTGCTTTTATGACCGATGGCAGGCAGCAAGAGGTATTCAAGCCGAAGGCAGGGACGACCTTCGCTTTTATATTCCCAACACTTAGCACAGTTCCTGACACAGAGTAGCTACCCAGAAAATATTTGTTGAATGAAGGAGGAGAGCAGCTCTGGTTCCATATGCAGTGCAGGTGAGGCCTCTGCCAGTGTTCCCCTGCCCTAAACCCTAGTTTAGATAACTGGACTTTGACATTGCTCTGATCTGAGAACCTACTATCAGGACTGGGGTTCCTACTTTCTCTTGAATACCCAGGACTGAAATTTCTCTTAGGACCCAAATCTATTATCTTTTTCCTGGACAGCAAGTTGTTTGCATTTCTCAGATGTTGCTTTTCCCAGATTACCTTTGGCCTCTCTGTGTGCAGACTCTCAAATATATACTCATTTTTCCCTCTGTCCCCAACTCTCCTCTGTATTGGTTTCTATTCACGCTCCAAAGCTTACCTTGACCATCACCTCCTCTTGGAAGCCTACACAGGTGTGGATGTGTATAATGTAGAGTATGCCATCATATAATGTGTACATATCTGTACTCATTAAGTTGCAGTGCAATCACTAATCCACTTATCTCTTCTCCACACTTGACTGTGAGCAAGGAGAGAAAAGGGATCATGTGTTCATCTTTGTATCCTCATCATGTACACTAGTGTCTAGCACACAGTGTTCCGTAAAAGTTTTAAAAATGAGTGCATGAGTGAATGAATAGATGTCTTTACTCAACAGGATGGCCCGAGCTGATACTCGTTCATGCTCTCTGCCCTGGATGTCAAATGTTGCCTCTCACCCTTGATTGTTTTCTTTTACTTCCCAGTTTTAAAAATATTAAGTAGGTCCTCTAATTGCCTGGCCTGGAGCTTGCAGGTCAAGTGCCTGAACCACTCCCTCTCCCTCCCACTTACCACCCTCCTGCCACAAGTACTTTGTTGTATGTCGTGAGTTATATGCTACTGTGCCAGGGTAGAATGCCTTGTTTAGCATTTGCGACGGTAGGGTCCTATCAGATGCACATTTAACTTTTATAAATTCAACTATATGCCCTCACTGCTTATGATTTCAGAATTTAACAATACACATTTCTATGCAATTTGGCTCCTAAATATATGCCATCTATTTCGTCTGGAACATAGAAACACTCATTTGTTCCAAGAGTAAAGGTAAAACCATTGGATTTTTTAAAGATGATAGACTTTTTCTGTACTTTTTGGACAATTTAAAGGATTTTTCTAGGATAATTTTTATCTATAAAATATTTTTACTTTATGCTCTGATTTTATTGTATGTTTTAAAAATTTCATCTGTATAATTTAGTATATACTTCCTAAAGACAAGGATTCCTTATTAAACACAATCACAATACCATCATCACAAACACACCCAGCATAGTTCCTTAATATTATCAAATGTCCTTTGATGTTCTATACATGTTTCTTTTTATTTTTAAACTTTTTCTAAGTTGGAAGTTTGAAATGGCATCTAAATAAAGCCAGCACTTTCAATTGATTAATATGTCTCTTGAATTTCTTTTAATATATGTTAAAAATGCTCCTTTCCCATTGCTTTTTTTTTTTTTTAAATTGCACTTTGTTACTGTTGTAAAACCACATTGTTTAACTTACAGTTTCCCATAGTCTATTGCATCTTCATGGTTTTTGTTAACATGTTACTTTGTTCTCTGTGTGTCCTTCAAATGGTAGTTAGATCTGGAAGCTTGATTAGATTAATATTTTTTAAAAAATACTGTATAGAAGGTGCTGTGTTTCCACCAGGAGGTACAAGATGTCTGATTGTCTCCTGTTTTTGATCATTGATGATTGTTGCCTAGATGCATTATTTCATTAGGTTTTGCAAATTCATGAAATTCTAATTCCATCATTTCTTCAAGTATTAACAGAAATACTTGTAAAAGGCAAACTTTTCCTCATCTATTATTTATTTAACTTAAGCTACAGTTTTGTTTAGGAATGGCAGAATAAACACTTGATTGTTTTCTTTTACTTTCCAGTTTTAAAAATATTAAGTAGGTCTTCTAATATCCTTTAGAGGGAATCAATGAAAAATAATTTTACCTATTATTACATATGCATGGATTTGACACATTTGATGTATTTTATTCTATTGTGGTTATTATCTGTATTGATGCTTTGATTGTTCCCCTTCACCCAAAGGGAGACTATTTAATTGGCTCCAAGCCATTTCTACTAGTAGTTGCTGATGGGTACTTGTGGATTTTGGTATGATAAGATTTTTCAGACTCATTTTGTACACTTCCTACCCCACACCTTGAATCAGCCATTTATTTATCCAAGAAGCCCTGGTTTCTTTTGGTTGGAAACAGTATTTAGAGATAATCATTTTGGCCCTAGGGGAGCTCATTGTTATTGAGCTGCTCATTGCCTCTAGGTATTTTTGGTGAGCTAGAAAAATCATGAATTTACCCAGACACCTTGATGTGATTTGGCTGTGCCCTTACCAAAATTTCAACTTGAACTGTATTTTCCAGAATTCCCAAGTGCTGTGGGAGGGACTCAGTAGGAGGTAATTGAATCAGGGGGCTGGTCGTTCCAGTGCTATTATCGTCCTAGTGAATAAGTCTCATGAGATCTGATTGGTTTATCAGGTGTTTCCACTTTTGCTTCTTTCCCATTTTCTCTTGCCACTGCCATGTAAGAAGCACCTTTTGCCTCCTGCCATGATTCTGAGACCTCCCCAGCAATGTGGAACTGTGAGGCCAATTAAACCCCTTTTACTTCCCAGTCTTTGTTATGTCTTTCTCAGCAGTGTGAAAACAAACTAATACAGTAAATGGGTACTGGGATTTGGGTGTTGCTAAAAAGATACCTGAAAATGTGGAAGCGACTTCGGAACTGGGTAACAGGCAGAGGTTGGAACAGTCTGGAGGGCTCAGAAGAAGACAGGAAAATGGGAGAAAGTTTGGAACTTCCTAGAGACTTGTTGAATGGCTTTGACAAAAATGCTGATAGTGATATGAACAATAAGATCCAGGCTGAGGTGGTCTCAGATGGAGATGAGAAACTTGTGGGAACTGGAGCAAAGGTGACTCTTGTTATGTTTCAGCAGAGACTGGTGGCATTTTTCCCTGCCCTAGAGATTTGTGGAACTTTAAACTTGAAAGAGAGGATTTCAGGTATCTGGCAGAAGAAATTTATAAAAAGCAAAGCATTCAAGAAGTGACTTGGGTGCTGTTAAAGGCATTTCATTTTATAAGGGAAGCAGAGCATAAAAGTTTGAAAAATTTGCAGCCTGACAATGTAATAGAAAAGAAAACCCCATTTTCTGAGAAGAAATTTAACCCTGCTGCAGAAATTTGCATAAGTCAAAAGGAGCTGAATGTTAATCCCCAATACAATGGGGAAAATGTTTCCAGGGCATGTCAGAGGTCTTTGTGGCAGCCCTTCTCATCACAGGCCTGGAGGCATAGGAAGAAAGAATGGCTTTATGGGTGGAGCCCAGGGTCCCCGTGCTGTGTGCAGCCTAGGGACTTGGTTCCTGCATCCCAGCTGCTCCAGCTGTGACTAATAGGGGCCAAGGTATGGCTCAGGCTGTGGCTTTAGAGGGTGCAAACCCCAAGCCTTGGCAGTTTCCACGTGGTGTTGAGCCTGCAGGTGCACAGAAATCAAGAATTGAGGTTTGGGAACCTCTGCCTAGATTTCAGAAGATGTATGGAAACACCTGGATAACCAGGCGGAAGTTTGCTGTAGGGGCAGGGTGCTCATGAAGAACCTCTGCTAGGGCAGTGTGGAGGGGAAATATGAGGTCAGAGCCCTAACACAGAGTTCCTACTGGGGTACTGCCTAGTGGAACTGTGAGAAGAGGGCCACCATCCTCCAGACCCCAGAATAGCAGGTCCACTGACAGCTTGCACCATGCACCTGGAAAACCCACAGACACTCAATGCCAGTCCATGATGGCAGCTAGGAGGGAGGCTGTACCCTGCAAACCCACAGGGGCAGAGCTGCCCAAGACCATGGGAACCCACCTCTTGGCTCAGCGTGACCCAGATGCAAGACATGGAGTCAAACAGATCATTTTGGAACTTTAAGATTTGACTGCCCTGCTGGATTTCGGACTTGCATGGGGCCTGTAGCCCCTTTGTTTTGGCTAATTTCTCCCATTTGGAATGGCTGTTTTTACCCAATGCCTGTACCCCATTGTATCTAAGAAGTAACTAACTTGCTATTGATTTTACAGGCTCATAGGCAGAAGGGACTTGTTTTGTCTCAGATGAGACATTGGACTGTGGACTTCTGAGTTAATGCTGAAATGAGTTAAGACTTTGTTGGGACTGTTGGGAAGGCATGACTAGTTTTGAAATGTGAGGACATGAGATTTGGGAGGGGCCAGGGCAGAATGATATGGTTTGGTTTTGCCCCCACCAAAATCTCAACTTGAATTGTATCTTCCAGAATTCCCACATGTTGTGGAAGGGACCCAGTGGGAGGTAATTGAATCATGGGGGCCAGTCTTTCCCATGCTATTCTCGTGATAGTGAATAAGTCTCATGAGATCTGATGGGTTTATCAGGGGTTTCCACTTTTACATATTTCTCATTTTCTCTTTCCACCACCATATAAGAAGTGCCTTTCCCCTCCACCATGATTCTGAGGCCTCCCCAGCCCTGTGGAACTGTAAGTCCAATAAAACCTTTTTTCTTCCCAGTCTCAGGTATGCCTTTATCAACAGCATGAAAACGGACTAATACATACCTCCAGTTCAACTTCGAGACTACAAGGTTTCTACTCATTCTTATTGCTCTTTCCTCTTGCATTTCTCCCACAGCAAAAATCTTTTTCTCAACGATACCACGTTATTGTTAATTTGCTTTATCCCTTATTATGAATATAGTCTTAGTATAACAATATTACCATCATAGCTTACTGAAAATAATCTAATTTTTAAAGTTTTTTATTAGTTTCTTTTTTGCTTTGGGGTATAGGCACATGACTGTGCTTTAAAGTCACCTGGAATATGGTTTCTTTCTGTGTATTTATGTGCTCAAATGGAGGCACATCATTAGACATTGCTTTTGAAAATTTAATTCATGTTTATAATATTTAAAATATTTACAAGGTTTTGAACTTAAGTTTACACAGAGCATAACTTCAAACAATTCTAACTTCTCTATCCATTCCTTATTCCCATCCAGTAACCAAAATTTTAAAAAGTTATGGTTTATACTTCAAAGCATTAAATATAAACATATATGTATGTGTGTGTATATGTATTTCATCTTTGTGAAAGGTAAAATATTATACATACTTTTCTTCACCATGCCTTTCTTTACTTAACAATATATTCTGGCGATCACTCCAAAGTAGTATGGTAGTATATGGAGAGTCCTCATTCCTTTATACAGGTGCCTAGGGTTCCACTTATGGTCAGCATGGTTTATTCAACCAGTTCTTTAGCAATGGATATTTGGGTTGTTTTCAGTCTTTGCTATTACTACTAGTGTTATAATGAATTGCTTTGTGGATATATCTTTTCATAGTTTTATAGTTGTATCTTTGGGACAGATAACTACAAGCAGATGGTAAAGACAAAGGGTAAATGCACAAATAATTTTACTTGATGATGTCAAGCTATCCTCCACAGGGATTCAACCTTTTGTAGATACACTAGAAATTTATGAGTGCCCACTTCCCCATAGAATTGCCAGCAGAATTTGTTATTAAACTTGAATTTTTGCCAATCTGATAGCATGGTTAAATTTAAATTTTCTTATTATGTTTAGGGTTGAGCATATCCTCATAATTTAAGAGTTATTTGTACCGTTTTGGTCAATGGTCTATATTTCTAGCTCATTGTTCTATATGATTGTTGGATTTTTTCTTCTGCATTTGTATAAACTCTTTATATTATTATAAATATAAGTTGCAAATATTTTTCCTATTTTACCTTATCTCTTTTTACTTATGATGTATTTTCCATATAAAATTTAAATTTCTTAAATATCACACTTTCCATCTTTTTCCTTAATCAGATTTGAATTAAGTTTTCACTGCTTTTAGATTATAGAGGAATTCAACTATGTATTCTTTTGGTCCTTTTATTTGTATGATGCATTTGGAATTTATCTTGGTGTACAATGTGAGGGATTCCATTCAATTTTATTTTTTCCATGTGGTTATCCAATTATTATTCTAACATCACTTTTTAAGAAGTTGACCTTTTCTCCCACTGATTTGAGATGCTTCCCTGATTGTATTGTAAATATCCATATGCAATTGAATCTATTTTGAGATTTTTTTCATTTGTTCTATTAGTTTGTCTGTCTATTCACACACTAACATCAAACTGTTTTAATTATAAAGGCTTTCCAGTACATTTTAGTGTCAAGTATGGCAAGACCAACTCAATACTCTTCTTTTCCATACTTATTTATTTTCCCACTGAACTTTATAATCAAATTGTCTATGTTCAGAAAACAATCTGGTTACATTTTATTAGGATTGCATTGTATGTATACACGAACTTAGAACTGACATCTTTACAAATATGAGTCTCTCTAGACAAAAACATGGTATGTCTTTACTGTTCAGGTCTACTTTTATATCATTCAGGAGAAGTTTATAGTTTTTCTCTTATAGGTTTTGGGCATTTCTTGTTGCTTTTATGCCAAAGTATTTTATATTCTCATTTGTTATCATAAATGCATTCTCCTCTTTCATTATGCCTTTGGTTTTTGTGTATATATATATTTGCTTTTGATTTCATGTAAGTTTTTAAACTTTCTACTTACTAAATTATTTTATTATTTTAATAGCTTTCCATTGATTCTTTTATATTTTCCAAATGTATAATCATGTTACCTAAAATTAAAGATACTTTTACTTATTTCTTTCCAATTCTTCTGCCTCTAATTGCTTTCTCTTATTTACATTGATTACTACCTCTAATGTAATATTAAATAGTCAGGGGCTTAAAATGTAACTAACATCAATGTCAGAAATGACTCTTCTATATTTAAAACAAACTGTCTCCAAGTGACACCTCTGGCAGTAAGGTGCTCTCAAAGAGCACTATGCAGTTTCAGACAGATAAGCCAGAAGCAGAATGCTCATATCAAAGCAGAGAGATGGCTGCCTAGCCTAGCCACAGGCCACCAAACACTGAAGTTGTTCTTAGGTTTATTATTCAGTAGTTGTGGGTAACTTGCAAAAATGAAGGGAGCAAACCTCTTTAGCTGGATCAATTTGCATTAGGTCAAATCTCTGTAATAAATGACATATTCTATATCAATCAAGTGCTATTATTTCTCTGATCAAACATTAATTTATATACGCATTGGTATTAAAAATGGGTGCTACTGTAACAAAACTTAAAGGTATGAGTCAGGGATCTCCAGAGCACAGGATTCAGAGGATATAAATATATAAGAGGAGATTCGTTATGGGAATTGGCCCATGTGATTGTGGAGGCCAAGAAGTCCTATGATATGGCATCTTCAAGCTGTAGAGCCAGAAAAGTCAGTGGTGTAATTTATTATGAATCCAAAGGCCTAAGAACCAGGTAAGATAATTATGTAACTCTCCATTCGAGGCCAAAGCCTGAGGACCAGAGAGTAGTGGGGATGCTGGTGTAAGCCCCACAATCTGAAGGCCCAAGAACCTAAACCTCTCTCACATCTCAGGGCAGAAGATGGTCATTCCAGCTCTAAAAGAGAGAGTGAATTTTCCCCTCCTCTGCAATTTTTTCTGTCTATGACTTCAACACATTGAATAATGCCTGCCCACATTGGGAGCTCAGATCTTCTTTACTCAGTCCATTGATTGAAATGCTAATCTGTTCTGGAAATAACCTCACAGATATACCCAGAAGCGATGTTTTACCAGCTATCTAGGTATCCCTTAACCCAGTCAAGTTGACAGAAAATAAATCATCACAAGGCAGCCCCTTGTCAACTTGGCACCAGCATCTACTTAAAGCATATTCAATATTCAGATAAGATAATAACATAACATTAATCATTTTATGTAACATGTTACAATTATTTTTCATACTGCCAAAAATGCACTAATTCCTTACCTAGAAGAGGAAGTAGTCCTTGAGTGGTGTTTAGTTTTCTCCTGATATCCTGTAGCTTAAATACTAAAATATAAAATTAATAATGCTTAAATACTGATACAAAGTCAATATGTCTTATGTCACATCATAAGGAAATAAGACAATAAAGAAAAGAAAGATATTTGCCTAACATATGTATATATACACACAAAATGTATTTCTAACACAATAAAGAGGAAATATTCATGACAATTGTAATCCTCATTTCTGTAACTGGTTAAGTGGTTGTAGCTGGTATTTACAACTACCTTCTTCTACTACCCATTTTGTATTTTCTTTACCTCTAGCAAGCACCTCAGTTGGGTATGATTCTTCACCTGATGGGGTAACATAAACCTTCAATTACTGAGAGTATGAGCTATTCATAGTCCTGCCTGGATTAGGCTGTCATAGTTTTCCATTGACCTTAATCACAGGGCATGGTAATACTAAGAGATACCCTAAAGGTTCTCCTCTATTCTAGAATACTCCTCCTTAACTCCATTGTGGAATAGTAGTCCAGTTTCCCCTGGGTAGTCCGGAGTAATAACCCCAGCCAAAACCATAACTTCCCTCTTGGGTTGTTTACTCAGAGGAATGAAGAGCCCAAAGTGGCCAGGTGGTAGTCTTAACTTCCTGTTTAATGGAATCATTGTTCTGTTTACTGGTAGAAGCATTCCTCATTCTGAAGCTATGACTTCTGGGACAGAAGAGCGTAAGGTTGTAGGAACAGGAAGTAAAAGTTTTGCTAGTGGTTCACTAGTGGTAACAGTAAGTGGTGCCAATCCCATTTCCATCCCTTGATCATGAATCTGTGAGTTCTGGCTATCAGAGAAATAGTACCATATATTGGATGTTGATTCAGATCATATACAGCTTCTGCAGAACCTTGCTCCAGCTCTGTAAAATATTGCCGCCTCACTGGCACTGTAACTGAGTCTTCAAAAGGCCATTTCTTTATTATATCAAGCCAGTTGCTTCAGGATGCTAGGAACATAGTAACACCAGTAAATTCCATGAGCATGTGCCCACTGCTGCACTTCTTTAGCTGTGAAGTGAGCTTCCTGGTCAAAAGCAATGCTGTGTAGAATAACATGACGGTGGATGAGGCATTCTGTAAGTCCATGGATGATAGTGTTGGCAGAATCATTGCAATCAGGGAAGACAAATCTATATTCATTTTAAGTGTCTATTGCAGTAAGGACAGAACACTACCCTTTCCATGATAGAAACAGTCCAAAGTAATCAACCAATCTTTGAATTGCCTGCCAACAAAAATTCAACACTGTTTAAAATACAACAAAATCCAGCACTAAACAATATAAAATTCACTGTATCTAGCATCTACTCTAATATTGCTAAGATACAAAAAAGTGAAATAAAATGACCCATGACTAGGTCAAAAGTCAACTAGTAGACACAGAATTAGAAAAAACAGTGTTAATGAAATTAACAGGAAAGACACTAAAGCAACTCTTATAAACATGCACTTTGCTAGGGACTGAAGGAATAAAGATTTCACCTGTTTAATGTGCAGACAATTTTCTGATTTTTAAAATCCATTTAAGAGACAATGGATGATTTAAAACAAAATCAATAATGTGTTGGTCCTGGAGCTTCCATTCCAAGATGGCAGAATGGGAACAGCCCCGGTCTGCAGTTCCCAGCATGATTGATGCAGAAGACAGGTGACTTCTGCATTTCCAATTGAGGCACCTGGTCCATCTCACTGGGGCTGGTTGGACAGTGGGTGCAACCCACAGAGGGCAAGCCAAAGCAGCGTGGGATGTCGCCTCACCCAGGAAGTGCAAGGGGTCAGGGGATTTCCCTTTCGGAGCCAAGGGAAACCGTGACAGACTGTACCTGGGAAAACTGGACACTCCGCCCAAGTACTGTGCTTTGCCTATGGTCTTAGCAACTGGTAGACCAGGAGATTCTCTCCCATGCCTGGCTGGATGGGTCCCACGCCCACAGAGCCTTGCTCACTGCTAGCCCAGCAGTCTGAGATTGACCTGTGAGGCTGCAGCTGGGAGGAGGGAGGGGTGTCTGCCATTGCTGAGGTTTAAGTAGGCAAACAAAGCAACTGGGAAGCTTAAACTGGACAGAGCCCACCACAGCTCAGCAAGACCTACTGCCTCTACAGACTCCACCTCTGTGGGCAGAGCATAGCTGAACAAAAGGCAGCAGAAACTTCTGCAGACTCAAATTTCCCTGTCTGACAGCTCTGAAGAGAGCAGTGGTTCTCCCAGCACAACATTTGAGCTCTGAGAACAGACAGACTGCCACCTCAAGTGGGTTCCTGAACCCCGTGTAGCCTAACTGGGAGACATCTTGCAGTAGGGGCTGACAGACACCTCATACAGGTGGGTGTCCCTCTGGGATGAAGCTTCCAGAGGAAGGATCAGGCAGCAATATTTGCTGTTCTGCAGCCTCCACTGGTGATCCCCAGGCAAACAGGGTCTAGACTGAACCTCCAGCAAATGCCAACAGACCAGGAGCTGAGGTACCTGACTGTTAGAAGGAAAACTAATAAACAGAAAGGAAACAGAAGGAAACAGAAGGAAAACTAATAAACAGAAAAACTAATAAAACATCAATATCAACAAAAAGGACATCCACACCAAAACCCCATCTGTAGGTCACCAACATCAAAGACCAAAGTAGATAAAATCACAAAGATGGGGAGAAACCAGAGCAGAAAAGCTGAAAAATTCTAAAAACCAGAGCACGCCTTTTCTCTTCCAAAAGATCGCAGCTCCTTACCAGCAAAGGAACAATGCTGGATGGAGAATGACTTTGAAGAGTTGACAGAAGTAGGCTTCAGAAGGCTGGTAATAACAAACTTCTCCGAGCTAAAGGAGCACGTTCTAACCCATTGCAAGGAAGCTAAAAACCTTGAAAAAAGGGTAGACGAATGGCTAACTGAAAAAACAGTGTAGAGAAGACCTTAAAAGATCTGATGAAGCTGAAAACCATGGCATGAGAACTTCGTGATGCATGCACAAGCTTCAATAGCTGATTTGATCAAGTGGAAGAAAGGATATCAGTGATTGAAGATCAAATTAATGAAATAAAGCAAGAAGACAAGTTTAGAGAAAAAAGAGTAAAAAGAAGTGAACAAAGCCTGCAAGAATATGGGACTATGTGAAAAGACCAAATCTATGTTTGATTGGTGTACCTGAAAGTGACAGGGAGAATGGAACCAAGTTGGAAAACACTTTTCAGGATGTTATCCAGGAGAACATTCCCAACCTATCCATGCAGTCCAACATTCAAATTTAGGAAATAGAGAGAATGCCATAAAGATACTCCTCAAGGAGAGCAACCCCAAGACACATGATTGTCAGATTCACCAAAGTTGAAATGAAGGAAAAAATGTTAAGGGCAGCCAGAGAGAAAGGTCAGGTTACCCACAAAGGGAAGCCCATCAGACTAACAGTGGATCTCTCTGCAGAAACCCTACAAGCCAGAAGAGAGTGGGGGCCAACATTCAACATTCTTAAAGAAAAGAATTTTCAATCAAGAATTTCATATACAGCCAAACTAAGTTTCATAAGTGAAGAAGAAATAAAATCCTTTGCAGACAGGCAAGTGTTGAGAGATTTTGTCACCACCAGACCTGCCTTACAAGAGCTTAGGAAGGAAGCACTAAACATGGAAAGAAACAACTGGTACCAGCCACAGCACAAACATGCCAAAATGTAAAGACCATCAACACTATAAACAAACTGCCTCAATTAATGGGCAAAATAACCAGCTAACATCATAATGATTGGAACAAATTCACACATAACAATATTAACCTTAAATGTAAATGGGCTAAATGCCCCAATTAAAAGACATGGACTGGCAAACTGGGTAAAGAGTCAAGACCCATCAGTGTGCTGTATTCAGGAGACCCAGCCAACATGCAGAGACACACATAGGCTCAAAATAAAGGGAAGACCTAAAAGCAAGTGGAAAGCAAAAAAAAAAAAAAAAAAAAGTAGGGGTTGTAATCCTAGTTTCTGATAAAACAGATTTTTAAATCAACAAAGTTCAAAAGAGACAAAGAGGGCCATTACATAATGGTAAAGGGATCAATTCAACAAGAAGAGCTAACTATCCTAAATATATATGCACCCAATACAGGAGCACCCAGATTCATAAAGCAGGTCTTGAAAGACCTACAACGAGACTTAGACTCCCACACAATAATAATGGGAAATTTTAACATCCACTGTCAATATTAGATCAACGAGACAGAAGGTTAACAAGGATATATAGGACTTGAACTCAGCTCTGCACCAAGTGGACTTAATAGACGTCTACAGAACTCTCTATCCCAAATCAACACAATACATTCTTCTCAGCACCATATAACACATATTCTAAAATTGACCACATAATTGGAAGTAAAGCCACTCCTCAGCAAATGTAAAAGAACAGAAATTACAACAAACTGTCTCTCAGACCACACAGCAATCAAATTAGAACTCAGGATTAAGAAACTCACTCAAAACCGCACAACTACACAGAAACTGAACACCTGCTCCTGATTGACTACTGGGTAAATAATGAAATTAAGGCAGAAATAAAGATATTCTTTGAAACCAATGAGAACAAAGACACAACGTACCAGAATCTCTGGGACATATTTAAAGCAGTGTGTAGAGGGAAATTTATAGCGCTAAATGCCCACAAGAGGAAGCAGTAAAGATCTAAAGTTGAACCCTAATATCACAATTAAAAGAACTAGAGATGCAAGAGCAAACAAATTCAAAAGCTAGCAGAAGGCAAGAAATAACTAAGATCAGAGCAGAACTGAAGGAGATAGAGACAGAAAAAACCCTTCAAAAAAATCAATGAATCCAGGGGCTGGTCTTTTGAAAAAATCAACAAAACTGATAGACCACTAGCAAGACTCATAAAGAAGAAAACAGAAGAATCAAATAGTCACAATAAAAAATGATAAAGAGGATATCACCACTGATCCCACAGAAATACAAACTACCATCAGGGAATACTATAAAAACAAAATGGATATATTCCTGGACACACGCACACTTCCAAGACTAAACCAGGAAGAAGTTGAATCTGTGAAGGGACCAATAACAGGCTCTGAAATCGAGGCAATAATTAATAGCCTACCAACCAAAAAAAGTCCAGGACCAGATTGATTCGCAGCCAAATTCTGCCAGAGGTACAAAGAGAGTTGGTACCTTTCCTTCTGAGACTATTCCAATCAATAGAAAAAGAGGGAATCTTCCCTAACTCATTTTATGAGGCCAGCATCATCCTGATACCAAAGTCTGGCAGAAACACAACAAAAAAAGAGAATTTTAAACCAATATCCCCAAAGAATATTGATGTGAAAATCCTCAAAAAATACTGGCAAACCAAATCCAGCAGCATATCAAAAAGCTTATCCACCATGTTCAAGAGAGCTTCATCCCTGGGATGCAAGTCTGGTTCAACATTTGCAAATCAATAAAAGTAATCCATCACATAGACAGAACCAATGACAAAAACCACATGATTATCTCAATAGATGCAGAAAAGGCCTTTGACAAATTCAACAGCCCTTCATGCTAAAAACTCTCAATAAACTAGGTATTGATGGAACACATCTCAAAATAGTAAGAATGACTTATGACAAACCCACAGCCAATATCATACTGAATGTGCAAAAACTGGAAGCATTCCCTTTGAAAACTGGCACAACACAAGGATGACCTCTCTCACTATTCGTATTCAACATAGTGTTGGAAGTTCTGGTCAGGGCAATCAGGCAAGAGAAATAAATAAAGGGTATTCAATTAGGAAAAGAGGAAGTCAAATTGTCCCTGTTTGCAGATGACATGATTGTCTATTTAGAAAACCCCATCATCTCAGTCCAAAATCTCCTTAAGCTGATAAGCAACTTCAGCAAAGTCTCAGGATACAAAATCAATGTGCAAAAATCACAAGCATTCCTATACACCAATAACAGACAAACAGAGAGCCAAATCATGAGCGAACTCCCATTCACAATTGCGACAAAGAGAGTAACATACCTAGGACTGCAACTTACAAGGGATGTGAAGGACCTCTTCAACGAGAACTGCAAACCACTGCTCAACGAAATAAAAGAGGACACAAACAAATAGAAGAATTTTCCATGCTCATGGATAGGAATAATTAATATCATGAAAATGGCCATACTCCCCAGGTAATTTATCGATTCAATGCTATCCTCATCAAGCTACCAATGACTTTCTTCACAGAATTGGAAAAATTACTTTAAAGTTCATATGGAAACAAACAAGAGCCTGCATTGCCAAGACAATCCTAAGCAAAAAGAACAAATCACATTACCTGATTTCAAACTATACTACAAGGCTACAGTAACCAAAACAGGATGGTACTGGTACCCAAACAGATATATAGACCAATAGAACATAACAGAGGCCTCAGAAATAACACCACACATCTACAACCATCTGATCTTTGACAAACCTGACAAAAACATGAAATGGGGAAAGGATTCCCTATTTAAGAAATGGTGCTGGGAAAACTGGCTATCCATATGTAGAAAGCTAAAACTGGATCCCTTCCTTACACCTTATACAAAAATTGATTCAAGATGGATTAAAGACTTAACTGTTAGTCCTAAAACCATAAAAACCCTAAAAGAAAATCTAGGCAATACCATTCAGGACATAGGCATCGGCAAGGACTTTATGACCAAAACACCAAAAGCAATGGCAACAAAAGCCAAAATAGATAAATGGGATCTAATTAAACTAAAGAGTTTCTGCATGGCAAAAGAAACTACCATCAGAGTGAACAGGTAACCTATAGAATGGGAGAAAATTTTTGCAATCTACCCATCTGACAAAGAGCTAATATGCAGAATCTACAAAGAACCTAAATAAATTTACAAGAAGAAAACAAACAATCCCATCAAAAAGTGGGCAAAGGATATGAACAGACATTTCTCAAAAGAAGACATTTATGCAGCCAACAGACACATGAAAAAATGCTCATCATTACTGGTCATCAGAGAAATGCAAATCAAAACCACAATGAGCTATTTTCTCACACCAGTTAGAATGGCAATCATTAAAGAGTCAGATGCTGACTCTTTAACAACAGATGCTGGAGCAGATGTGGAGAAATAGGAACGCTTTTACACTGTTTATGGGAGTGTAAATTAGTTCAACCATTGTGGAAGACAGTATGGCAATTCCTCAAGCATCTAGAACCATTTCTGGTCAATGGTATTTCTACCATTTGACCCACAGATCTCATTACGGTGTATATACCCAAAGGATTATAAATCATGCTACTGTAAAGACACATGCACACGTATGTCTACTGTGGCACTATTCACAACAGCAAACAATTGGAACCAACCCAAATGTCCATCAATGATAGACTGGATTAAGAAAATGTGGCACATATACACCATGGAATACTATGCAGCCATAAAAAGGATGAGTTCATGTCCTTTGCAGGGACACAGATGAAACTGGAAACCATCATTCTCAGCAAACTATCACAAGGACAGAAAACCAAACACTGCATATTCTCACTCATAGGTGGGAATTGAACAGTAAGAACACTTGGACAGAGGGCAGGGAACATCATACACCGGGGCCTGTTAGGGGTGGGAAGCTGGAGGAGGGATAGCATTAGGAGAAATACCTAATGAAAGTGACAAGTTGATGGGTACAGCAAACCAACATGGCACATGTATACCTACGTAACAAACCTGCACATTGCGCACATGTATCCTAAAACTTAAAGTATGATAAAAACATCAATAATGTATTGTAATGTTTATAAAGTATGTAAAAATGAAAAGTAGGACAACAATAGCATAAAGAAAAGAGGTAAAAGGGAAGTAAATAATGGTAATATACATGAAGGGTATAACACTATTAAATAATAGTTTTTTTAAATATAGTATACATGAAGGGTATAACACTATTAAATAATGTACATGAAGGGTATAATACTGCTTGACTAAAATAAGCCACAAATGTGTATGGTAAACCTTAGAGCAACCAGTAAAGTAATGAAACCAATAGGTATAGCTAAAACCTGTGCCTTTCCAATAGTGGAAAAAACATAAATCATAAACAAAAACTTAATAAAGTTTTAAAATAAAGGGCTGGTGGGGAAAATAGAAAACGAATTATAAGATGTTAGGTTATCACTATATCACTAATTATTTTAAATATAACTGATCTAAGCACTCCAATTAAAATGGAGAGATTGTCAGATTTGACTTTAAAAAAGAAAAATCCAACTATCAAAATCATCCATGAAATACTTACTGTAGTATAAACACACTGATAAATTAAAAGTAAAAGAATGAGAAAAAGTATACTATACAAACAATAAAAAATAAAGAGTGTGCAGTCAATACAAGAATGTCAGAAAAAGGAATTGTTTCAGGTATGAAGAGGAACATTTCATAATGATAAAGCGATTAATTGATCAAGCAAACATGCAATCTTAAATATATATGCACCTGATAACAATTTTTTAAAGTAAAAACTGATAAAACTGAAAGTCAAAATAGACATCCATAATCTTAATTGGAAATTTCAATATTCTTCTCTCAGTTATTTATAGAACAAGAAGACAAAAGAATCACTAAGGATACAGAAGACTTGACCAATACTATTGGTCAACCAACCTAATCAACATTTATAGAACATATCACCCAACTAGAGCAGAGTAGACATTATATTCAAGTACACATGGAATATTCAGCTAGATTGTACTCTGTACACTTAAATAGGTCTTAATAAATTCAAGAGAACTGGAATTATACAAAGTACATTCTTTACTGAAGCAGAATCAAACCAGAAATTAATAACAGAAAGTTAGCTGGGAAATCCCCAAACATTGGGAAATTAAACCATAGAAGTAAAAATAAACCATGGGTCAAATGAGAAATCACAAGGGAAATTAGAAAATATTTTGAACTGAGTGAAAATGAAAACTCAACATATCAAAATTTCTGGGATTCAGCTAAATCAATGCTTAGAGGGTAATTTACAACATTACATGATTATATGAGTGGGGAAAGGGTCTTAAATCAATTATCTAAACTTCTACCTTAAAAAGCAAGAAAAATAAAAGTAAATTAAATTTGAAGTAAATTGAAGGATGCTGATAACGTAAATGCAGAAACCAATAAAATAAAAAATGGACAAGTAATAACAGAAAAAGCTATGAAACCAACAGTTGGTTATTTGAACACATCAGTAAAATTGATAAGCCTGTAGTTTTAGTTAACAAATTCATTATGACTTGCCTGAGACTTTCTCAGTGTTAATATCAAACATTTCACATTTCAGGAAGCCTCTCAGTCCTGAGTAAACTGGGATCATTGGTCACTTTACTGTAGCCAGATTTATCAGAAAAGAGAAAAAGAAAACACAAATTACTAATTTCAAGAATGAAAGAGAGATATCAATATATATCTGAAAGAGAGACATCAGTATATATCCTGAAGACGTTGAAAGGATTATAAAAGAATATTACAAACAACTTGATACCAATAAATTTGACAACTTAGATGAACTGTAAAAATTTATTGAAAGAAAAAACACAATACCAAAGCTTACTCAAGAAGATAGATAATTTGAATAACTCATTATATAAAAATAGTAACGAAAGTTTTAAAAATAAATTAAATTTATAGTTCAAAGCTTTTTCACAAAGAGGTTTCTAGGTCCAGATGATTTCACTGATAAAGTCTGCCAAACATTTTAAAAAGTATTAAAACTGGCCAGGAGCAGTAGCTCACAACTGTCATCCCAGCACTTCGGGAGGCCGAGGCGGACTGATCACCTCAGGTCAGGAGTTTCAGACCAGCATGGCCAACACGGTGAAAACCCATCTCTACTAAAAATACAAAAATTAGCTGGGCATGGTGGCGGGTGCCTGTATCCCAGCTACTCAGGAGGCTGAGACAAGAGAGTTGCTTGAACCTGGGAGGCAGAGGAATTTCTAACTCACTTTCTGAGGCTAGCATTACTCTGATACTAAAAAGAGACAAAGACATTACAAAAGAATAAAACTATATAGATCAATATACTGCTTGAATATAGATGTCAAAATTCTTAACAAAAATTTTAGCAAATCCAATCTAGCAATGTATAAAATAGATAAGAAATTAAGACCAAGTTAGTTCTATCCCAGCAATGTCAGTTTGACTTAGCATTCAGAAATCATTAGTGTAACTCTCATCATATTAACAGACCAAAATAGAAAAAAACTCTATCACTATCTCAATAGATGCAGAAAAAGCATTTGATAAAATTCCACACCCCTTCATGATAAAAGTTTTTAGCAGCATAGGAATAAAAGGGATTGTCCTCAATCTGATAAAAGGCATATAGGAAAAGCCTGCAGCCTATAATACACCTAACAATGAAAACAGAAAAATATTGAATGCTTTCCTACTAAGAAAAAAGAAATGCTGCCCTAACACTTATTTCTATTTGACTGTGCTACACAATGATACATTACTAATATTCAGATCCTTTGCAATATAAGCTTGTGTGAGTATGACCCCAGACACAAATGGTTAGAACATTTAAGCCTAAATTGAGACTCCCTGACTTAATTCTCCCCTGGCCAACCCGGAAAAGACAATTCAGGTCTTCCTATGTGTTATAGGTTGTCCTTTCTGAAAGTAGCTACTGAGGCAGAATTTGGGGAGCTAACACCTATGAAAGGAAGGGAGAGAAAGCAGGATTGGGCAGAGGGAGAACTCAAGCCACACTGTAGACCCAACAAATCTTGATCAACCCAATGAAGAACTCTGGAGCAAATATGGCCCAGCAGAGCACACCAGACCAGGGTGACTGAAATAACAGAGCTTTCATATTCCCGCCTCACTTAATGAGCAGCTGAAGGTTGTCCTAGGAAGGGCATGACCTTTAGCAGGGAAACTCTGCTGCTGAGGCAGCCCTGAGTTGCTGACAGCTAGAGACTGCCTGATGACTACATCATGTGGCTGAGGAGAAGTTCTTCCCTCAAAGTGGGGATCTCTCTTGAAGTGGGGTGCACCTCTGCATCCACAGCATTGTATACCCTCTTAGAATGCTTCCTCATGGCACTGTAATGTTACTAAATTTTCCCCTACTCCTCCCAAGGGTTCATTTTTTTAAAGCTTATAACATATTATTTCAATGGACATATTGATACTTAAAAAAGTAAAGTCTAGAAAGTATTGTCTTAAACAAAGGACTAATATCCAGAATCTACAAAGAACTCAAACAAATCATCAAGAAACAAACAATCCCATCAAAAATGGGCTAAGCATATGAATAGACAATTCTCAAAAGAAGATGTACAAGTGGTTAACAAGCATATGAAAACATCCTCAACATCACTAATGATCAGCGAAATGCAAATCAAAACCACAATGTGATACCACCTTACTTCTGCAAGAGTGGCCTTAATTTAAAAATCAAAAACTAATAGATGTTGGCATGGATGTGGTGAAAAGGGAACACCTTTATACTGTTGGTGGGAATGTAAACTAATGCAACTACTATGGAAAACAGGTCAGGTTTCTTAAAGACCTGAAAGAACTACCATTTGATCCTATAATCCACTACTAGGTGTGTACCCAGAGGAAAAGAAGTCATTATATGAAAAAGATACTTGCACACCCATGTTTATAGCAGCACACTTGCAAAAATATGGAACCCACCCAAGTGCCCATCAATCAACAAGTGGATAAATAAATTGTGGTGTGTGTATATATATATATATATACACACACACACACACACACATACACACACACACACACACACACACACACACACCATGGACTACTACTCAGCCATAAAAAGGAATGAAATAATGGCATTTGCAGAAACCTGGATGGAGACCATTATTCTAAGTGAAGGAACTCAGGAATGGAAAACAAAATATCGTATGTTCTCACTCATAAGTGGGAGCTAAGCTATGAGAATGCAAAGGCATAAGAATGATACATTGAACTTTAGGGACTCAGGGGAAAGGGTGGGAGGCTGGTGAGGGATAAAAGACTTCACATTAGATACAGTGTACACTGCTCAGGTGATGGGTGCACCAAGATCTCAGAAATCACCACTAAAAAACTTGCTCATGTAACTAAACACCACCTGTTCCCCCAAAACTTATTGAAATTAAAAAAAAGAAACTGTTGTCTTATGAAACTTGCTTTAATGATTTGACACAAAAACCATTTAACATAATATCAATGTTTTACTTGTAACTAGGTGCTACAAAGAATAGTAAACTCAGTTATCATTATCTTCCATTTACTCATCTAAAGTGCATGGTACACTCCTTCTATACAACAGGCACTCTAGTAACTTGAAGATACTAAAACAAATACAATATGATAAGCATGAGCAAATAATCTAAGACATGCTTCCTGTCCTCCAAGAGTGTATAGTTTTCCATGTGAAGACAATAAGGAATTAAGTAACAATAAAGCAATGTGCTGCCTGGACTTGGGGCAGACAGAAGAGATGGTTTTGTGGCATTTGAGATGGTCCTCAGGACAAAATGTTGGATAGAAGAGGATGGAAGGACATCCTAGGCAGAGTTGGCAACATAAGAAAGGCTGGAAGCGTGCATAGTCCAGTTTGACTGTTGTGTAGGATAGGACTGGCAGGATGAGGGAAAGGAGCATCAAACGCTGGCTGGGACGGCTTGAGAGTGGTCTTGAACATCATGCTAAGGAGGCTTGATGGATCCCATGGAGGCTGTGGATAGACCAAGGCAAATTAATTCCTAGGACTGGACAGCTTGATGCATGTGTCCTTCCAGGTTAACAGCATTCTTTTTTGTTTTTTGTTTTGTTTTGTTTTAATTAAAAAAAAAACCAAAACTTTCTTTGTCCTTGTTTCAGGCCTTATCCCTACATATGTTTCAGGACTCTTGATTTGTTTTCTTTTCAAATCTATCATGTTCTTATTCTTCCATGCTATTTCTGTCCACGGCTTCTAAAAACATGCCCCTCATCCCTTTGTTAAGAAAGACAGGGATTTCAGGTCACATCGGTAATAGCAAAATCTTGAGCCACAATAGAAAACCATCATCCTACAGCAGAATACCATCATCCAGTGGGCAACAGACAAATATGCCCATCCCTTTATCACGTCCTTCTCTTTTGACCAGTGCTGAAAAGAAGGGGTAGCATTGTGCCTGCATTTTATGCTCTCTGCAGGTTTTGTTTTCTCTTTCAAATTTCTGCTCTATCTATATGGCCTTTCAACAGGACTAGATCCAAATACTGTATTTTGATACAATCCCTTAGAAATCAGGAGAAATTGAACAGATTCACTTAACTCAATCAATTTCTAGAAAATCTGTCTCTGAATAACACAGCTGATTTACACATGGTAAGTAAAACAGGAATTAGCAAATTTTTCTGAACTTGTAAAATGTTTTTAAGACACTCTGATGAGTCAGTGTTTAATCCCTTCTCCCATAAATAGAATGAAAGATCTTTGCCATGTTTTCTCTTAAGTAAATATATTTTAAAACTGTGCCTACATAGTGTTCCAATTTTCTTTTCAGCTGTCTCTGTGAATGGACATAGCAGCTGGAATGAAGGAGAACACATCACACCTCAACTTCGTATTTCCTGCCTTTTGTTTTCTTGAATCATAGCCTTGATGTTGTTTAAATAGTGCGCTATGTATCTAATTTCCTTCTTCTCTTCACAAAGACCAATTTTTTTAAATCACCCCATCTTTCACAGTGGGTTATAAAAGTGTTCTTGAGTTGAAATTGAACTGGTCTCTTATTTAAACATATAAATATATATTTAGGCATTCTAATTCACGGTCATTTATTTTATTGGTTCACTACTTAAGCAGAAATGTATTTGTGCACATTTTATCCATGTGGTGTGTTTTGTATTTAAAGATAACACCGCAGATAGTGGCTGCTAATTGTGTGCACAGATGGTTGAACAAAGAACATCCATCTTCCAAGGTACATGTATGCAAAGTCTGTCCTTCACTGTTAGCAGACTATGTTGTTTGTGACTCTCCTTCCTCTTTTCAGGTCCTCCCAGAGGAGCCAAAGATATGTGGAGGTCTAGAAGGGCATTTAGATATTATTAAGCCTGACTACCAGCTGAACCAGGCACCCAACATTCTCCAGCCTCTGCTTGCAACTTTCAGTGTTAAAACATTCAGCTCTTCAAAAAGGCAGCCCATTTCATTGTCACTTATCTCCAATTATTAGAAAATGCTTCCTTTAATTGAGCCAAAGATTTCCTTCATCTAACTTCCACCTATTTGTAGTGCCCTTTGGACCTACACAGAATAAGTACAGAGGAGTCTTCTCACATCTTCTCTTTTGTCTTCTTCAAATGAAGATTTATCATTTCCTTAAGGAGTTCCTCACTATCCTGATAACTGCATCTGAACCCATATCAATTTGTCAATTTTCCCCTTTGAAGTAGCTCCTGAAACTCCTGTGTGGCCTGAGCAATGTAGTAATACAGAGAAAGGCACACCTCCCCCTTTCTTCTTTAATTCTTATATAACTAACTTACACTTCAAATACATTTTTCATATGTAGTTAAGTAATATTTATTACAGCTAGTGTTTGTCTATTTGAATACTGAATCTAAAATGTAAGACTTTGCAATTAAATCTCATCTTGCTTCTTTCTTCCTATTTGTCCAGAGTTATTTTTGCCAGTTCTATCAACAAACACTAGTTTTTCCTTCAAGCTTGGTTTCATCTGAAAAGCTGAAAAACATAGCCTTTATGTCTTCATTTAAGCCATAGATGAAAACATTGCATAATGCTGGACTCAATATGGAGCTCCTTGATCTGGTATCAAAGATTCATATCCCTCTTAAGTTTGTATCAATTTATTAATCAACTCACCCCATTAATGGTCCTTCAGCCACTCATCTCTGGCTAAATATCTGTCTTATTCAAAAATATATAAGAGAAATTTTATCAAATGGTTTACTCAAATTATGCTAGATCAAAACAACACTTTCTTGACCTACAAACTAACAATCCAATCACAAGTGGATTAGATGTCCCTCCTAAGTGCTTCAATAGCAAACTATACTCATGCTTGTTACAGCAACTAATATGTTGCATTGTAATCATGTATTTGTATATATTTTTGTGCCAATTAGATTTTAGGTTCTTTGGTGGCAAGGACTAACTCTTTTTTATTTACCTTCATATTCCTATTACTTACTGATGAGACAGGGTGGTTAGTAAATACTCAATAGATGCTGGTTAAGTGAATGAATAAATTAAGAGTGGGATAATGTAATAGAAGAAGTTGTTTGGCAGGATATGTTGTGTCTAAATTGTACATAAGTGGAATAGATTTCCACCTTAGTAGGTTAGCTGACATTAGGAGAAAGGGTTACCTTGACAATACGGATTTTAGAATAATTAGGATAATAAGTGAAATTAAAATCAAGACCATGAGTAGATTGCTTAGGGAGACAGTGTTGGGTGAAAATGAAAGGGATGCAATAAGGCGTATTGAATAAGGAGATGAAATTCTAGCGTGAAACTGCCTGAATATAAATAAGTTCTGCCACTTTCTCGGACAAGAAATAACCTCATGGGCTTCGTATTAGAAGAAGTTTCTGTCAAGATGTAGCAGGAGAAGCCTGATTTCAGTGGCCAGAGGAAAGGCTAGGAGGTAAGCAAGTGGAGACGGCATGTATTGATGATTCTTGCAAAGGTTGACCGTTGAGGGACAGAGGACAGAGGCTGAACACGGGAGGAGGTCAGGGAATTTCTTTGCTTGTTTGTAAGACAGGCTTGATATGCACAGGGTTATAGGCTGGGGAGAAAGTAGTCATTTGAGAACAAAATAATTTGGAATTACAGAATAGAAGAAGATAATTAGGTAAGAACAAGACCCGAGAATAAACAGGAGGTAGGAGGAAGGCTCAAAAGGAAAAAAGAGAGACCTCTGTTCCTCATCAGCCCATCATATCCTTGATAACAAGGGAAGTATGGTACTTATCTCTGTACGGCAGGTGGTTAATGAATGCTGAAACCATTTTCTAGGGTGGGAAGAAAGGGAGATAGTATGGTGTGCATAGATGTAGGTAGGTGAGGGCAGCCAGCCAATGAGCTCTGTATGCTCTGTGGGATGAGCAATGATGACATTGGAGAAAGAAGACTCTAGGGTTGAGTAGTGAGCTTGAAAAGAATAGTTGAGGGGGAACTCAGAGGGAGCAGACCAGGGTCAGTATGAGGATAATTGGTGGAAGCAAGACAGGGATTGATTATTCAAATCTCAAACCGTGTTTATTGAGCACCTACTATGCGCCAGGCACTGTTCTAGGTGAATGGTAAATATAGCAGCGAACAAAACAGAGATTTTCCCTGCCTTCACAAAGCTCACATTTTAGTGGATGAGACAATCAAGTAAGCAAACATGGATAATTTTGATAGTGTGTTATAAAGGAGGTTAGCAAAGTAATGACTAGACTAGACATTGACTAGAGGTGGGAGGGGATAGCATTTGCATGTACAGTAGTCAAAGAAACCCTCACTGAAAAAGTAACATTTGAGTTAAGCTGGAGGAAGAGCAGTGGGGTCCTGATTAACTCACTCTCAAAAGAGAAGAAAGCAAGCCTCGATTTGTAGGTTTGCTGATTTTCATGGTGTAAAATTACAACAGTCAATTTCCAGGCACTAACATACATGACATTACTGAATTCAGAACTGGGAAGAAAGGCACACATTTGGTCCTGTCTCTAGAGGGAGAGCATGTGAAAAGACACTGCAACAGGAAGGAGCTCAGGATGATTGGAAATAGGAAATAGGCTATTGGGGAAGGAAGAGTGTGGAGAGTCAGAGAAACTGGCAAATGCTAGATTTTCCACATAAGAAGCTGGATGGTATTTTAAATGAAATGGGATTAAATCTAATTTACACAGTTAAAAGATCATTCTCTTTGTTATGAGGAGAATGAATATGGGCAACAAACGAAGCAGGTAGCCATTTAGGGGTTATTGAAGTTATCCAAGCAAGAATTACAATGAGGAGGTGGGAAAGAAATGGTGCAAATAAATTTGGGAACATATTTTGGAGGCAGAAAAGAGGAATTATTGGTGGATTGGATGTTACAATTTAAGGAAGGGATCACAAAATAATAATTCCTAGGTTATTATCTTGACCAACTGGGAGATTTCTGATGTCATTTATTGAAATGTAGAACAGTGGGGGAAAATAGGTTTGGGTTTTGAAACTAATTTGAGATGCATATTAGGCATTCAAGTGAAAATGCCAGGTAAGCATTTAGATACATGAATCCAGATCTGAGGGAAAAGATATAGATTTCCAACTCATTTGCATAAAAGATGACAGTTGAATGGCTGGACTGGTTGGAATTAAGTAAAGTGTGTTGGTAGAGTAGATTAATCCCTGAGGAGCTCAACTATTTAGTGGTCAGCTAGAAAAGAAGTCAGCGGAGGAGACCAGACAGAATGAACAATGAAAAAAGAGAGAAACGGGTCATTGTGCTGTCACAGAAGCCTAGAGGAGAAAGTATTTCAAGAAGGAGGAAGTGGTCACTGTGTTGAATGTCGCTGAAAGGTCAAGTACCATGCAGACTGAGAAGTGCTCATGTGTGAGGCAACATGGAGGCCATGGATCATCTTGAGAAGAGACATTTCAGGCCCTGGTGATGCAGAGTGAATCAGGGTGACAAAATCAAGTCTGACATGGCAAAGCAGAAGTTTACTTAGACTGCTCCATCCCAAAGGTCCTCTCTCCCCTAGAGAAGCTGGTAGAAGACAGCAGGAGACTAACAGGCTCTCTCAGTCCACCCACTAAAGAGCTGTGCAATTCTAGCAAGCCAAGAAACCTCTCTGGACTTTCATCTTCTCATCAGTAAAATTAGATGCTCTGAAATTCGATTTAATCATTTATTCATTCAGCAAATTAGTATCCAGCAGCTGTTCTATGCCAGGTCCTGAGTATGAAGACCATGTCTCCGTCTTTGAATGATTGTCTCTGATGTACGGACTTGCATCATAAACTTTTTTGTGTATATACGTTGCTTACCTCCCCAATGATACGATAAGGTCCATCTTGGTATCTCCCATAGGCTCTTATACAGTGACTGGCACATATTGTGCACTTAATATTGGGGTCATAAATATAATGTGCTATTAAAATATTTATTTTTTATGATTAATATACAAATCCTGACTCTATCATTCATTACTTGGGCAAGTTACTTATCTTCTCTGTGCCCCAGGTTCCTTAAGTGTAAAATTGGGATAACATCAAAATCACAAAATATTGTGGGAATTAAAATGGGAGCCTGGTATGTAATAATCTATTATTCTTAATAATACATACTCATGGTAGAAAAGCCAGAAAAAAATAAAATTTATAAAGAAGTAAACTAGATTTTTTACAACTTCACAACTAGAGCTAACCATTGCTAATATTTTGATGTATGTCCTTCTCATTCTTTCTTTGAATGATGCATTGAGTTATATCTTGCACTCAAGTGGCTCGAATAGCAGTTGTAGATGATGGTGCTTTTATCGGAAATACCATGTAGAGCTCTTAATACCATGTCTTTTGGTTTCCCTTCATACAAAATAAAGTAACATTATGTCCATGCTATTACATTTTAACATACATATAA
Source organism: Papio anubis (assembly GCF_008728515.1). Taxonomy (NCBI): domain Eukaryota; kingdom Metazoa; phylum Chordata; class Mammalia; order Primates; family Cercopithecidae; genus Papio; species Papio anubis. Next base: position 113,698,334 of record NC_044976.1, on the reverse strand, counting down.
TAAAAACTCCCAATTATCTGAGTGTTTGCAGTTTTAATTCTAAGCATTTAACATACATTTTCTTATTGACTTGACATAATAACCCTTTGCGGTAGGTATTATCCTCATTTTATTGATGAGGAAAATGAGGGTTATAGAACGCAGCATTATAATTTTTCATTGGTATCCACTTCTGTCTTCTTTCTGTGCACATGGAAGTAGCTATGCTCTGCCATATGGAAATTAGTTGTGGTCATATGAATTCTGTCCAGTGAAAAGGAAGCAGAAGTAATGTTGTTTTTCCTGGATAGGAACATTTAGTTGTTGATGCTTAATTCTCCACTTAACCTTTCTTGTGCCATGGTGATCCAGGAAACCAGTGTAGACATGGAGGGTTAATGCTGAGCCATCATGAGGAGAACAGCTGTGCTGGAGAGCTGCCCAGACCTGTATCAGACTTTGCCTAAGCAAGAAATAAACCTTTCTTGTTTTAATCCATTGAAATTGTGAGATTGTTTTTTACTGCAGCATAAGCTGGCCTACCTGGACCAATAGAGGGCACTTAAAAGACTCCCCAAGGCCACAAAGCTAGTAAGTAGTGCAGCCAGGATTTGGATCAAGACCTGTGTGACCCAAAGCCCATGTCTAATAGCTTATCTAAGAAGAGCCAGGTAAAGATTTAGTGAGAAACAGATAATAGACCTACTCTAGCAGTTACCGTCATCAGCTTTCTTATGTCACTGTGAATGTGATGATAATAGCATTATCTTTGAAGTTATATAGCATTTCTCCAGATCTGCACATGTTGGGGAAAAATAAGCAAAACAAACTAACCTTACCATTGATGATGGGATAGATGTTTTAGACATGTGAGAATAAGGGAAAAAGTTATGCTAAACTTGTGAAGCAAAAGAGGGCAGATAGCAAACATGGGAAACATTAAAATTAAATACTATTAATAATAATCTTTTACCCAGAAAGAAGTTTTAATCATAAATCCTTTAGAGTATCTCTGGGAAGCTAATTCAAAGATCAAAGTGAAAGAAGCAAAGGTGTTAAAATTGATTAAGTCAAGCAGTTGGATGAAAGCTTTGAAACACAGAAATTGCTGATTCCCAGCCAGGTTGAATGATTAAAAGAGGACAATACAGGCAAAATACAAAATCAAGATAGTTTTCAGACAAAAACTGTTAAAACAACATCAAGTCCTGTGTTGTATGAAGAACAATGACAGCAATCCCATAACTTGTGGAAAGAGTCCTTCACCACCAGCATCTAATTGCTGGCATGTCTTTTCCAAGAATGCAGGCAGAAGTCTTGTAGTTAACTTTTGTCTACTTCGTCCTTCATAATGGAAGATCTATTAAGATTGAATATTAAATTATTCAAAGAATTTAAAGACAGCATCTTCTTATTGTCTCTTACCCATGAACACAGTCTGATCAAATTAGTCATTTCTTAAAACCAGAACATAAATAGGAAAAGGAATCTCTCTCCTAGGTCAGCAGACAAGGAAGGAAATGGCTCCAACTGCCTATTTCCCTAATCCCAGGACAGGATATTTTCATAGTCCTTGCACTCTCCCTTTAGGGATAGATGTGATGGGTGACAAATGACGTGTTAATGACTCCCCCTGGACCAAAGTTTAGATGTCTGTGAGTCTCTGCCAAGACTCTTGTCCAGGGAGAACCAAAGGAAGGGGATTGGGTCTTGGTGTATCATTCAAATAGAATGACTATAGCATCAACTACAATAACCCTGGGCCATGACAAGGGTTCCAGCATCTTCTAGTGCTCCTCACAAGATCCATTCATGAAAATTAGGCCTACTCCTCCCATGGCCATCTCCACCATGGCTTCATCAGCACTAGTTTAATTGCTTTATCTAATATAAGACATTTATAATCAAGAATTTAAAAAATTGTATGGTCAAGTTGTGCTGAGCATTACAAGGTTGTCTCTAATGTTCTGACACTCTAAACCCATAAATTATCAAGTGCTAAACTCAAATAATGTTTACTCTACCTTTCCTCTTTTGGAGACCATCATAATACTGTGAAGGAGTTCCTCACAATAAGAATGCGCTTTTGCCATCTTGATGGAGTCTCCTTCTGCTGGTACAGTGTGTAAAAGTACTATGGTACTGCATAAACCCTCCCTATGAGTGTAAAGAGAGTCCCATGTGGCTAGGCACAGTGACTCATGCCTCTAATCTCAGCACTTTGGGCGGCCAAGGCAGGAGGATCACAAGGTCAGGAGATGGAGACCATCCTGGCTAATGCGGTGAAATCCCATCTCTACTAAAAATACAAAAACTTAGCCAGGCGTGGTGGCATGCAACTGTAATCCCAGCTACACAAGAGGCTGAGGCAGGAGAATCACTTGAACTTGGGAGGCAGAGGTTGCAGTGAGCTGAGATCGTGCCACTGCACTCCAGCCTGGGTGACAGAGCAAGACTCCGTCAAAAACAAACAAACAAAAAAACCAGAGCCCCATGTACTACAGATCTGTTTAGACTTTCCTAGCTTGTTGGCCTAAACACAGCTTGGGTTTCCAGGGACATGGAACAGGCTCCTAACTGGTGGCTTGGTGACATTAAGTCTCTACACCTGAAAGTCACAACTTGCCTGCAGTCAGAGTTCTTGTTCTTCCCAATCAGCTCTCAGCATTTCTCTGCTCACAAAAGGAAAATCCCAATTTCTATGCTGGCAAAAAGTATATGAAGAATTCATATTTGTTCAACAAACATTTATTAATCACCTACCATTTGCTGGCCTTGTGCTAGATAGTAAGGGCTCAGACTCAAATTTTACCTCCTTCCAAATAAGTAGTAAGAGCTGGGAGTTGGATAGAACTCCAAGATCTGTTTGGAATTTTGGCTTCGTTTTTTACTAGCTTTGTGACTTTGTGCTAGAACCAACCTCTCTAAGCCTTTTCTCTCCTATCTCTAAAACATGGACAATAACAGTGTTCATCTAATTAGGGTCATGTGACTATTTAATGAATGGACATAGTGAGTTAGAACAGTGCCTAGCACACAATTAGACCTCTTCAAATGTTAATTCTTCTCACTATTGTTATTCTCATCTTACAGGGAAGTTGAAGATGAGAGAGATGAAGTACTTTGTTAGTACGAGCAAGAGCTAGAACAAACTAGGTCTACCTGAAACCATGCTATATCCTGTTTTTCCAAGATTAACATGTAGGAAAGCCTAGATGTTTTCCATCTCTCCATTTCAACATCCACATGCCCGTTTCATCCTTAACCTGGTTCATATCGTGGTTGTAGGATGGCTGATGTGGAGGTCAGGACTATGTCATTCCTCGTTCCTGTCCGCTTGGAGAAAAAGATTAAACCAATCCATGTGTCTCTCATTTGAGAGCAAGAGGAAACATTCACAGCAAACCTATCTTGCCATCACTTTGGTCAAAACCAGGTCACATGGCCATTGAGCCACTCATTTATAGGTGGGGTGGAAATGTCCTTGGAGTTTTGGGCCCCTTGGAATTTTCAGGGCACTTCCTTACTGATTTCCTTACTCACTTACTTTATTTATATTCCTTGTAACTTTTTAGACTGGAAAGATTTAAGTATGTTTAACTATCTGTAGTTCAAGCCGTGATGGATAATAGATTGTAACAGAGAATGGTGGTAAAACTGAGAGCATAAAGATCCCATAAATGAGGAAGAGGACAGGAGCCAAAGCATTGGTGGGGAATGGGGGGAGTTGTTCTCAAGTAAGAGAGGGACCCCTCCTCCATTATAACAGGAGACACAGAGCAGATGGATCCCCATCTAGGCAGGTGACTGGCCAACCTTGCTCCCTTCAGAGGTCTGAGTCACAGCCATCCACTGCACACTTTTAGTTGCATCTACTTCTAAAGGGACAAGTTTTTTGCTACCTAAGCAGGTGCACAACCCACCAGAGGAAATTATTGAAAAGTGTGTCCTCACCACAGTGCTAGCATTTCCAGCTGGGCTGTTTTTTTTTTCAATCAAGGTTTGACATTGAAGAACGTGTTCTAAGAAGCATACAGTGTTTAGTTTCCTCTTGGATAATGCCTCCTACTCTAATCACTGATACCTCATGACAAGCTCTGGCTCTTTGGACAAAGTGACCCAGAAAGCCACAGGCTGGTGGGTCAAGATAAACTAGGAAAGCTAAGAATACACCCTCCACATTTGTCAAAGTTCCCTTAAAGAAAGCAGTTTCCTCCAAGATATTTATTACTTACAAAGGAAAAATAGTAACTTCACAGAAGAAGAAAACCTGGCAGATACCAATTAACCAATCTATTAAAGTTAATATCACCAGTAATGAGACATATTGACTTCATGTACTCCTTGATAGGATGATCTCAGAAGGGCACAGCCCTTTCATGGTATTCATGATGATAATGCATTGCCATGATCTAAATATGTGAAAACATCAGACCAACTCAAATCAAAAGACATTCTACAAAAACTGACTTCAAAAGAACTGAGGTTGTGCAAATGTCCTTCGACAATTGATTGCCTAAACAAACTGGTCCATTAAACCATGGAGTACCACTCAGCAAGAAAAATAAATGAATTATTGACCAATGCAACAACTTGGATGGATCTCAAGAAAATTAGGCTGAATGAAAAAAAGCCAATCTCAAGAGATTATACATTGTATAACTCTATCTATATGATATTCTTGAAATGACAAAACCATAGAGATAGAGAACAAATTAATGGCTGCCAGGGATTGGGAGCTGGGGATAAAGGGAAGTAGCTATAGAAGGGTAGCAGTGGGGGTCCTTGTGATAGAACTGTTCTCTAGTGGTGGCCACATGAATCTACACATGTGATGAAACTGAACAGAACTTATACAATCAGACACATACACGTGCACACACACTGATACACACAGGTCCATGTGAAACTGGGGAAATCTGAAGAAGATCCATGTTCCTCATCAATGTGAATTTCCAAGTTATGATATTATGCCACAATTATGTGAGATGTTACCAATGGGGGAAACTAGGTGAGGAATATAGGGATCTCTCTGTATTATTTCCTACAACTGCATGTGAATTTAAAGTTATCTCAAAATAAAAAGTTTTAAAAATATATGTTGAAGTTGTCAAGAAAAGATTTGGGACAATTACAGATTGGAAGAGACTAGGGAATCATGATAACTAAAGGCAATTTGATATCCTGAATTGGATCCTGAGCCAGAAAAAGGACACTAGCAGAATAACATCTGTAGTTTGGCCCATAGTGTTGTATAAATGTTCATTTCTTATTTATGATCAGTGTATTATTGTTAAGTATGACAGTAACACTAGGGAAAGCTAGTTGAAGGATACACAGGAACTCTCTGTACTATTTTTGTAAATTTTTCTATAAGTTTAACAAAATTTCAAAATAAAAAACTAAATAGAGTCTATAAGGAAAGTTTTCTTCTATCTTAATAAAAACCTGATAACTGCTGTTTAAATATAAATTGAAAAGCTAGCAATCAGAGTAAGCAAAATTAAAAATGAAGTGAAAACAAAGGGTATATGTAATTTCATAATATTTTTACCTATAGATTTCTTCAAGGTTAGAACCATTGACAGCAGCTGTAATATAAAATCCTCTTCTATTTTTCCTTCCAGGTGACTCTACAGTCCACTCTGCTAAATTTCCCCATCTGGTGCTCGTATCTTAGAGTAACTCTCTGCTTCTGATCATCCTGTTCTGTGAATGTGCCACCTCCTGCACCCCTCACCTGCCCTTTCTAGTGGAGACCCAAGCTGGCCCTGTGGCCACCTTGGCTGGTTCCAATGAACCCACTCAGGCTGTCTGTAGTCTAGAAGGGTGACTCCCCATGATTCAGCACTCTTTTCTACAGGATGGGTTGAAATGCTCAGTCAAGATCCCACTACATATCATAAATACGAGATAGATTTCTCCACACTCCTGGTCTCAGTGTCACACTCTCAGGTCCAGGGAACTCAGAAGAGACAACCGACTCCCACTCAGAAGTTGCACTGTGCACGCATGTTCTTGGGTTCAGCTTCCGCCATGTTCCTAGGCCAAGTTATCTAAACAAGCCAGGTTTTGCTGTGGAGACTTTTTTCCTTCCTTTAAATAAGTACTTTTCCAAGCATGGAATTCAGAGGAGAGGTCACTTTCTCTTCATGGGAATCTGTCTGCTTTCTTTTTATGGTCATTTCTATATCGAGAAGGTCCTAGGTCCAGTAAGCCATGAGGTATTCTAACAAAGCTCTGAGCAAGTGTCCACATCCACTTGCTATCTCATTACATCAAGTCTCATTCAAAGACCACACTCCTCCAGTTCCCTTAGTCACTGATTTTTCTGCTCAAGTGGAAAGAAATACTTAATGCTACACCATTTGTTTCTTCTTTGGGTTCTTATCTGTGCAGCTCTGGTCCATGGCTGGACTGGTCTGGTTTTCATCCATCTAACTGGAGAGGTTATAGCAGGATGGACAGAAGTTTGGACATAGTGGTCTGGGAAAACTTCTCCCATAAACCTGACTTGATGCATCTGTCCTTCTGGCAGCAGAGGCCCACCAGGCTTCCAGCTGGCTCTTTGCCTCTTCCCGGATGAGGAGCTCCATTGGATGAGGAGCTCCATCATATTCTTTACTCTCGCAGAAGCAGGCTTCCCATCCAAGATCCGCCCCAGAGAGGTAGGCATGTCATAGGCCAGGTATGCTGCGAGCAGTCTCCCATCCCAGCAGGTGCACAAGGAAGACCCAGACATTCAGCAATGAGAATCAGAGTAGGGGATCAGACTTGCCAGTCCTTGCTTCTTCAGACCCACATCTTCCTAAAAACAACCGAAAAATCCAGATCAATTGGGTGATTCTAGCTTACAATCGTCTATTTTGTATTTCAAAATAACTGGAAGATAATAATTGGAATGTTTCTAGCTACAGAAAGGACAAATATTTAAGGTGATAGATATCCCAATTACACTGATTTTATCTTTACAAATTATGCAAATGTATGAAACTATCACGCGTACTCCAAAAACTTGTACATCTATTATGTACCGATAAAAATAAAACTAATTAAAAACACAAGAAACAAAGCCCCCACATTCATCTTTGGTTATGTTAGGTGAACCAACAGAACTTAGAGCTAAGTTTCCAAAATTCAGGCTCCTGAATAAATCCGTTCATTTTTATACAGAAGATCGGGCCTAGAACTTCAGATACTTTATTTCCAAGCCAAAGTCCTCTGACACGAATGACTTTAAAGGAAATCTACCCATCCACTCAAATCCCACTAGTATAATGTTAAGAAAATCCACTGCATTAATATCTCAAGTTGTGGCTGACCAGGGGCATTGGCCATGAAGGAAAAAGGGAAATAGTCCAAGACAGGGAAGGAACTGGTTGGTATTTCAGGCCTGCCTCAAGGGTCTCTGTCACTTTGGTGAAGTTGCTAAGCTGACAGGGTTTCCAGGTCTCACAGACCGACCTCTTCCCACTGGCAGCCTGTTGGCACTTACTGAAGGTTGGCTAATGACTGTCACATGGGTCCACTTTAGATCCCTGCCCCAGGGCTCAGAGCACACTGTAGCCACAGCTCCAGGTACAAAGTGGCAACAGGAGGGGCCAGCCACTGTGCCTAGCACCCAGCCTCCCTGCACTTTCTGGTGCATCTGGAAGGTCCTGAAGGAGGGGTTCAGGGCCCCGGCTGCCGTGGGCACTGTAGGTGGGGGAAATACTTCATGGAACTCAGTGACATTTTCTTTCTGTTTATTCTTTATGTTTTAATGGAATTCTGTGGTCCAGACTTGGTTTCAGGCTTCGTGCTCTCAGAGTCAGCTAAAGTACAAAGGGGGGGAAAAAAAAGAGAAAGTAGTGGGAAAAATTAGATTCTTGATTTGTGTCCAGATGGTACTGGACAAAAATAGACTCAGAGATTCTCACTGCAAACTTGCCTCTGGTATGAAGCTCCCCCCCACCCCCCTTCATTTAAAATCTTCTTGGTAGAAGAGGGAATGGGAATGGGAAAAATACTGGGAACGTTCATTTTTCTTTTTCCCAGCCATATATTAAAAGTCTTGCACAGGTTCCAGTTGAGGACTTTTGTGCAGCACCAGGAGTCACACTACATGCAGGCGCCTGGGGTGATGTGATTTCAACCAACTTGGAAGAGCCCCTGGGTTGGTGGCCTGAAGGCAGGATGGAGGGAGCAGTGTGCTCTGCTGGCGACCCCAGCATGTGACATGCTGGGAAGCCCAGCAGCAGCTGGCCCGGCTGTGGCTCTGAAGGGCCCAACCTCAGCCCTGCTAGGAACAGAGCAGCCACCCACACTCCCTCTGGTGCCATGTTCATGGAGCTCACTTCAAAAGGGACACGGCCCCTGGGGCTCTGGGCCCGCCATACCTGCAGGGAGCAGTAACATCAGCACCTGTGCCGTTCTCCTCCGCTCAGAGAGAAGCTCACTGGGCTTTTCGGTGCCTGCTGGAAGGCCAGGTATAGAGTAGAGGGCACACAGTCCTGAGGAGAGCTCGGAGAGCATTGAGGAAGTCCACTTGTTAGAAACACAAAAAACCTGACGGATTTAACAGCTCATGTGAGATTCTACAGAACATGGGCTTAATCCCAAAACCCAAGCGACCCAGAACCCCATCCCAGCCAGCCTGAGGCCATACCCTGTGTGGTTCTCTCATCCCAAAGCTTATCCCAGAATTTCTATCACTCCTTGGTGTTCTCCAAACAGAACAGATGTGCTAAATTCCAGGACCCCTCTCCACGGACCGGCAGCCCAATGGTGGTCAATCAAATGCCAACGAAATGAGCAGTGGCCAGTTAGAAGGTGCTGCTTTTTAATGCAACTTTCTCACAATTGGGTTTTCTTCCTAATATTTAGGAATAGTTAGGTGCTGGAGCTGGGCATGGGAATAGAGCCAAGCATTTGAGAGCCAGGAACAGGGCAGATGTCAGAAACAAGGACCAGCAGACGGTCCAAAGAAGGCATCTGTCTGAAGGCCAGGCTGCAAGGTGAGAGCTGCTGCCAGTCACCAAGACAGACACTGCAGGAGAAGCACAGCCCAGAACATGGCCTCAGGCACTGGAGTTTAGATGCAGGAACCTCTTTATAGTTGCCTGTGGCCACATCTGGGTTCAGGCCCTGATGTCTTTCAGAGCTTGAAGCTTTGAACTGAGACTGTTAAACTTCCTTAATCCTCTTCACCAGTGTGTTAAGTGTTTTCTCCATTTCAAATCAGCATTAGGTGGAACCTCATTGTATGGGCCATGCTATCAATATATTTGAAAAGAGAATAATATTTTGTTAATCTTTTTTTAAAAATGAGCTTCTGGATTCATTGATTTTTTGAAGGGTTTTTGTGTCTCTATCTCCTTCAGTTCTGCTCTAATCTTAGTTATTTCTCGTTGTCTGCTAGCTTTGGAATTTGTTTGCTCTTGTATCGCTAGTTCTTTTAATTGTGATGTTAGGGCGTTGATGTTAGATCTTTCCCACTTTCTCCTGTGGGCATTTAGTGCTATCAATTTCCCTCTAAACACTGCTTTAGCTATGTCCCAGAGATTCTGGTGTGTTGTGTGTTTGTTCTCATTGGTTTGAAAGAACTTATTTATTTCTGTATTAATTTCATTATTTACCCAGTAGTCATTCAGAAGCAAGTTGTTCAGTTTCCATGCAGTTGTGTGGCTTTGAGTGAGTTTCTTAATCCTGAGTTCTAATTTGATTGCACTGTGTTCTGAGAGACTGTTTGTCATGATTTCCATCCCTTTGCATTTGCTGAGGAGTGTTTTACTTCCAATTATGTGGCAAATTTTAGAATAAGTGCTATGTGGTGCTGAGAAGAATGTATATTCTGTTGACTTGGGGTGGAGAGTTCTGCAAATGTCTATTAGGTCCACGTGATCCAGAGCTGAGTTCAAGTCCTGAATATCCTGGTACATTTTCTGTCTCATTGAACTGATATTGACAGTGGGGTGTTAAAATCTCCCACTATTATTGTGTGAAAGTCTAAGTCTCTTTGTAGGTGTCTAAGAACTTGTTTTATGAATCTGGGTGCTCCTGTATTGGGTGCATGTATATTTAGGATAGTTAGCTCTTCTCGTTGCATTGATCCCTTTACCATTATGTAATGGCCTTCTTTGTCTTTTTTGATCATTATTGGTTTCAAGTCTGTTTTATCAGAGACTAGGATTGCAACCCCTGGTTTTTTTGCTTTCCATTTGCTTGGTAAATATTCCTCCATCCCTTTATTTTGAGCCTATGTGTGTCTTTGCACGTGAGATGGTTCTCCTGAATACAGCACACTGATGGGTCTTGACTCTTTATCCAATTTGTCAGTCTGTGTCTTTTAATTGGGGCATTTAGTCCATTTACATTTAAGGTTAATATTGTTACATGTGAATTTGATCCTGTCATTATGATGCTAGCTGGTTATTTTGCCCATTAGTTGATGCAGTGTCTTCATAGTGTTGATGGCCTTTATGATTTGGCATATTTTTGCAGTGGCTGGTAATGGTTTTTCCTTTCCATATTTAGTGCTTCCTTCAGGAGCTCTTGTAAAGCAGGCCTGGTGGTGACAAAATCTCTCAGCATTCGCTTCTCTGTAAAGGATTTTATTTCTCCTTTGCTCATGAAGCTTAGTTTGGCTGGATATGAAATTCTTGGTTGAAAATGCTTTTCTTTAAGAATGTTGAATATTGACCCCCACTCTCTTCTGGCTTGTAGAGTTTCTGCAGAGAGATCCACTGTTAGTCTGATGGGCTTCCCTTTGTGGGTAACCCAGCCTTTCTTTCTGGCTGCCCTTAACATTTTTGCCTTCATTTCAACCATAGTGAATCTGATGATTATGTGTCTTGGTGTTGTTCTTTTCAAGGAGTATCTTTGTGGTGTTCTCTGTATTTCCTGAATTTGAATGTTGGCCTGTGTGGATAGGTTGGCGAAGTTCTCCTGGAAAATATCCTGAAAAGTGTTTTCCAACTTGGTTCCATTCTCCCCGTCACTTTCAGGTACACCAATCAAATGTAGGTTTGATCTTCTCACACAGTCGCATATTTCTTGGAGGCTTTGCTCGTTCCTTTTCATTCTTTTTTCTTTAATCTTGTCTTCAAGCTTTATTTCACTAAGGTAGTTTATATTTGACTGTGCTTTATACTTGACAAAGCACTTTCACATTTCTTCTCTTTTTTGGACCTGATAATTACTCTGCAAGTTAAAAAGGAAAAACTCTGAGGACCATTACACTCCATGAGGACAGGGATTATTTTGTTCATTGTTGCAACCTAAGCACTTAATATGTTGCCTGGTCCAGAGTACATACTCATATATAAATACTTGCTGAATAAAGGGATGAATGGGTGGGTGGGTAGATGAATGGAATTTGCCTGAATTTTCAAGATGGATTCAATTTCCAATTCCACTTACTAGTGAGAAGCCTTGTCTAAGTCTTTAAACCTTATTTTCCTCATCTATAAAACAGTGACAATGATGTTGTTTCTGCTACCACAATGGAAAAAAAGGACAAATTTACTTAGTATCATTGTGATCAGGAATAAAGCCAGGGCTTGAACAGGGTCTCCTGATTTCTAGGCCATTGTTTGTCCCAGTGTATATGGCAGAGGGAGGAAGAAAACTGTTGAGTGTTAATTTGTCAGGCACTATTTTATGAACATTAAAATCCTCATAGCAGGGCCAGGTGCAGTGGCTCACACCTGTAATCCCAGCACTTTGGGAGGCCGAGGAAGGCAGATCACTTGAGGTTGGGAGTTTGAGACCATCCTGTCCAACATGGTGAAATCACATCGCTACTAAAAATACAAAAATTAGCCAGGTGTGGTGGTGCATGCCTGTAATCCCAGCTACTTGGGAGGCTGAGGCAGGAGAAATGCTTGAACCTGGGAGGCAGAGGTTGTGGTGAGCTGAGATTGTGCCACTGCATTCCAGCCTGGGCAACAGAACGAGACCCTATCTCAAAAAACAAAAACAAAAACAAAACAAACAAACAAACAAAAAACAACTTACAGCAGCTTTATAGAGTAAGAATTATTATTCCCAATTTACAGATGAAAAAAATTAAAATTTAGTGAAGTAAAGTGACTTGCCCAAGTTTCTGCACAGTTAGGATGGGACTGGAATGCAAGTCTACTGACTTCAAAACCCATTTTCTTTCACCACTTGCTGTATTTTCATATTAGCTCACACTAAATCCAATGTTGGAGGCTTCCCAAGTTCCCCATCCACTTTGGAAACAAGATCTGCAATATCTGCCAGTGACTCCAGTCCTGCAGAGAAACAGCCAGCCGAGTGGTCATCATGATTTTAACTCTCAACCAACACATAAAAACAATCTTGCAAAGTTGGAATATTTTGGCAAAAAACATGGCTATCCATTGCCACATTCTAGATCATCAAACCACTTCTGCTTGCCTAAATTTTTAATTCCTGACCGTTTGAAGAATAGCAGGTAATCGTGGCCTTTATGAGACTGATTCTATGGAATCATTTATGGTACCAAATAAACTTATATTTATTATAAGTATATAAAGATTTACTGTGGAAGTCACGGTGTAGGAAAACCTGTAGGAAAATGAAAACAGGGTTTAGTCTAAACCTTTTCATAGCCTTTCTATTATCGTAATTGGCTGAGTTACCTTCCATCCAGGAAGCAGGTATACAAAGCAACTTAAGACTCAAAACTCTGATTCAGAATGTTCCAATGTGGGACACACCTGTGCTCAGGAGGAAGGAAAGAAAAATGGGGTAGAGGAGAAGAAAAAACTTTAATCCTGGAAAAATGGAAACTCTTAACATGCGGGACTCAAACATGCTGGTCTCCAAGATGCGTTTCTCTATTAGTTAAGGCTCAGCTACTAGTGACAAAGAACTCAGCCTAATTAGTCTAAAGCCAAACATTAATTTATGAGTCCATATAACTTACAAGTCTAAATGTTTGTATGCCCCTCAAAATCAAATATTGAAGCCCCCATTGTGATGGTATTTGGAGGTGGGGACTTTGGGATATGATTAGGTATAGGTGAAGGTGGGGCACTCATGGTGGGATTAGTGTTGTTATAAGAAGGACCGAAACTTTCTCTCTGTCTCTTCTCTGGGCAATGTGAAGATGTAGTAAGTAGGCTGCCATCTGCAAGCCAGGAAGAGGGCCCTCACCAGAAGCCAACCATGCTGGCACCCTGATCTTGGACTTCCCAGTCTTCAGAACTGTGAGAAATAATTGTCTGTGGTTTAAGCCACCCAGTCTATGGTATTTTGTTATAGCAATGCCCACAGACTAAGACATATGTCCAGCTTCAGGCACGGCTGGCTAGAGGGAGGAATCAAAGCTGTCCTTATCACCTTGTTAATTTGTCCCCCGTATCTCAGCTCTGCTTACTCACCCAAGGCTTCATTGTCAAGTAAAGCTCATACCTCAGTGCAACCCAAGCAGCTCCAGCTTACATTGCCTCAGGTTCAAGTTGGAAGGAGAGCCTAGGTTGAGGTCTCTCCTTCTGTTTCAGAATTCCCAGCAGAATCTCATTGCATCTCACTGGCCCTGTTGGGGCCACATGCCCACTCCTGAACCAAGCTCTGTAGCCAGGGAACGTGATGTGCTGATTGCCTTAGGCCTAGGCCACAGGTGTCACCCCTGACTTGTGGTTGGAGCATCACTCAAAGAACCCAGAATAAGGTGAGGCCACCAGCTCATCAAGGGACATGGCGAGGGTGCTGAAGACACAAAGAGCACAGACTACCAAGTGGCTTAGCAGAGGCTGGGTGGGGGCCGGGCCAGATCTCAAAAAGAAACCCTCAGGACTAAGAAAAGCGTGATACAGCAAATAAACAGATCAACACCAGAAAATAAATAGAGCAACATTGACGAATAAAAAAACTGACTTTTCCCAATAATCTTGTAACTGAGTTTGTTATTGAGCCTTAAAATACTTTAAACTGAATCGTAAGTTAAAAGGGGAAATTTGTAGAGATGAAAATTCATACCTTATGTAGCTCAAGCTTCAAAACCCAGAACATGGGACTCTGTAAAAAGGTTGTTTATCCTAGAGAAATGCTTTCTTATTAAATAATGTACAGGTGTGCCTCACTTTACACTGTGCCTGTATTCCTAAAATACTGTGCGTAAATTGAATTCGTGATTCTTTTTTCAAATCTGGGGTACTGAAAGGGGCATTGCAAAATGCATCTCTGATATGTGAAAAATCTCCCTATTTTCTCTGCATGTTTGAGTTGTGGCTTACTGGTTTTTTGTAAAGTGGAGCCTCTTGGTATCCTTACACACACACGCACACACACACACACACAGAGAGAGAGAGAGAGAGAGAGAGAGAGATCCACTACCCACTGGATATGGAAAAGTAGTACCTGCAGAAGAAGCTTAAAAGGTTTTTTTTTCCTCAATAGTCTTTTTCCATATGAGTCCGCCCTTGAGGGAATAAATCTTTAAATGCACTTCCCCAGAACTTATTCCTCCCCAGACAACAAATTTCATAAACAAATGGCCCTTCGGCAACTTGACAGCAGAAAGACTCCAGGAGCCAATACTCCCGGAGCCAACAAACAAAATTCTGTTTCAATAATGTCTATTTCCATCAGATCAAAGTTCAGACTTCTGAACATCTCAGTGGTACCAATTAGCACAGCAGTCTGGCTAAGTTAAACAGATTTCACCAGCAGAATCTAATCCAGAGAGGTGGTGTCACAAGGACAGATGCCAAACTAGGCATATATTGTCGACTGTGCTGATTTGTTGATTTGGAAATTCTGTTTGAACTGTTGATAAAAGCTGATATTCAATCAGCACAAACTAAAGTTGTGCTGATTAGTAATTTTCTCTCAAATAAGCTGGGAACTCAGAGGTTTCCTTCGGCCAGGGGAATGCATGACACTCTTTTTAAAAACAGCCTCTTCCAGCAGCAAAGCTCTAGGATATATGAATATGATAATGATATAAAATTCTAAAAGCAAAATGGCAAAAAGACATATTTTTGGCTTCTGTACCGTAAGTCTTTTTTCAAGAGAAAAAGGAGGGAGAGCAGATTGCAAAGGACTTACAAGTGCTTGTCAGACCTTATTTCATCATTGCCTGCAACCTCTCTCAGGAAGAAAGCAGAGAGGGTCGTTCCTAGAAGGAGCAGGTAACTCTCCGTTTAATGTGGTTTCCAGGGGCACTGGAGCCTCAAACCCAGGGAGCACCTTCCTGAACTGCTATCCTGATGCCAAGCCTCCTTCCATGGGGGTCACTCTGCTAAAGGCAGCTGTTCTTGGGAAATGCTGGTTTAAAGCCACTAACATGTAAAGCAGTGATATCAGAACCTCTCCTGAGAGGCAACATTGATGATATCACGCATTCATTATGGGAACCATCTCATTTAATCCTCCAAACAACTTTATAGAAATGCATGTTTTATTAATATCTTTTTACAGATGAAGAAATTGACACACACAAAAACATAAAAAACTTCCTTGGGCTACACAGTTTCAGTTTAAGGCTACATAGGGTTTGAAGAAGCAACAGAGTTGGGAAGCCACAGAGAGCAATGAGCACAGGTAAGCTTTACCTGCTTCACCATTGGCCCTGGGGCTAAGCCACAGACAAGTCACAAGCACAGCTCTCTCTGTTTTCCCAGTAAGAGAAAGGGGACCCAACAGGGATGGGGTAGCGCGGGGGCGGAGAGCTCCCAGCAAGTAACCTGCAAGGCAGGCACTGGTGGAGTAAGCAAATTGGCTGACAAATGCCAAGTCCCAAGGTAAAACAGAAAGCAACCCCCTGATTCTCGCTTCTTAGCTCGTGTCATCTGTGAACAGCTCCCATCCCATGGACCTTTTCCACTTAAGGCCCAAAGGTTAAGAGAAGCAACAAACAGGAAAGGGATTCCCCAAGGGCCTTGCACAGAATCAGATGTTGGCAAACAGAATCAAGTCCAGAACTAAGAATTACAGTACCTGATACTCTCCCCGGGCCTCCCCTCACTGCTATACACCTTAAAGACTGCCATATGTAACATATTTAGGAACACGAAACATTCTCAGTGTCCTCACTGCCAGGAATTTTCTCTCAGCGTCTACACTTTGCTTTGTAACCCTAAGCCAGTTCCACCATAGAAAGCTCCTGGGCATCCTTGATGGGACAGACCAGGAAATTGCTGACTTCACCCTGAGCTCCCTCAGGCAGATGACCCACCTGTGAAGGTCTGATATGTTGGACCAGAAAGCACTACAACATCCCAGAAATCCAGATGCCCTCCACTAAGATAGTTCAATTTGTGCTGTTAAGTTAATTTGTCCAATTACAAGGAAAACTTTTGACTCTGATAGCTCTCTTTGTAATGTCCCATATTTCGAGGGATTAAAATTCCCCCCAATATACCAGAGAGGGTGTACTTCTCAATGGGTTTGGCTTCTACTCAATGGGTTTCAGAATCCATTGGCTCAGTCATTTAGCAAACTCTTATTGAGCAACTACTATGAGCCTGGCCCAGGGACCGCTGCTGGGTCCTTAGCACTCCCCACAGGAGACGGAGAAATCGTGACAATAGCAAGTGGCCATTTTTCAAAACGAACAGGCAAACCCGGCACCATGGGAGCAGACTGCAGGGTTCAAGGCAGTACACTCTGCTCCGCATCAGGGCTGACTTTCTGATGACCCGGAGCCACTCAGGTTTTATCTGCACTCTGGGATCCATTTATACTCAGATTCAAAGTGCATCAGGATGCTTCCTGAGAACATGAGCCCAAGTCACCCATCACACATCATCACATCTAGGGAAGTCCCCTCAGTGACGGAGGCAGGTGCTTCAGGGAACCTGAGCATAGGCAGTCTGGCTGGGTGGGAGGAGCCAGCCCCTCTGCAGTCCGACCCAAGCTGAGGCCCAGAGACCTGGAGGGTCATGAAGGGGCCAGAGGAGAGTGAGTGCAAGGCAGCTTGCCGGATGCACTAGTCATTCAAGCAGTCACACTTTTATGCAATAAATATTTCTGCCGTGCCTATTGTGTGTTAGACATTGCTCTGCAGTTTGGGGCTGAAATAGGACAAATATTACTTCCCTATGGAGCTTCCATCCCAGAGCAGCAAGTCATACAACAAATAATAATAGAAAATGCTATTACTGTGTGCCTGCTCTGCCTGCTTCACATATTTCACCTTCACCACCAGTCTGTGAGGTAGGTGCTATTACTAACCCTCTTAACTGACAAGGAAACTGGGGCACAGAGAAGCTAGGTAATTTCCTCAAGGGAGCTAGCTAGGAAGTGAAGGAGCCATGGATGTAACCTCTGTAAGTAATACAGAGCTCAGTCTTCAAACAACTACACTGCCACAAAATAAATGAGTTGCTTATGCATTGTATTACATGATGATAAGTTCAGGAGAAAAAACATAAGGCAGAGAAGCAGGATAAGGAGTGCTGGGGTGTGATGGGGAGAGTGGGGTGTGTATTTTTCATTACAGTGGCTGGGAAAATCCTCAATATGAAGGGTGCACTTGAGCAAAGACTTGGAAGAAGTGAGGGACGTCTTGGGGGAAACATCCTGGGTAAGATGTCATGGGGAAGAGCATTCTAGAGTGCTTAGGGAAGAGCATTGCAGGTGTCTTGGGGAAGGGCATTCCAGAGTAGATAGCGAGTGCAAAGACCCCGAGGGCAGCATGCCTGGAGTGTTGAAGGAGTGGAAGTGGAAGGAGAGGGAAGATAGAATGAGGTAGGATCAGACAGGTAATGGGGTTTGGGGGTGGGGCACACCATGCAGGATCCTGGAGGACCCTGAGGAGGGTGATGTGGGCTATCCTCTGAACAAGATGGGAAACTGGTTGCCATTATGCTTTTGGCCAAACATTTCCATTCCTCCCCTCTGGCCACATGATAGGATTGCCCCTTTTCATCCCTTTGAAGCTATACATGGCCATATGACTTCCTTAGTCAACAAAATGAGAGTGGAGGAGATGTGGTCACTTCAGGCAGAAGCTTTAAGAACCATTGTGTGAACTACCCTGTCAGTGTCGCTGCTTTCAGTGACTTCGGGAGTCTCCTTCAGGCTCAGTTCCTGAGGGACTGTGATGAACAGAGCCCTTCTGCTCTACTTGATGGGACATGTGGTTTGAATGAGAAGTAAACTTTGTTGGGTTAAGTCACTGAGATGTTGATGTTGCTTATCACCTGAACATAATCTAGCTCAAACTGACTGATGCAGAGTCCAAGGGAGGGTTTTGGGAAGAGAAGTTTTAGCAGGGTCAATCTGGCTGGAGCTGGTGTTCAGAATAGACTGAAAGGAGACAAAAGTTGGATGCAGAGAGCAGTTAAGAGAGTATTGCTATAATCTAGGTGAGAGATGAAAGGATGGTGTATTGGATCATAGTAACACGGGAGGCAATGAGAGGCAATCATATTCTAGATATTTTAGTGGAACCACTAGGATTTGCAAATGAATCAGATATTAGGTGGAAAAGAAAACTCAAAGATAACCTCAAGTTTTTCAGTGTGGACAACGAGAAGGATAAAAATGCTCTCAAGCCCCCAAACCACCTGCTATACACACACACACACACACACACACACACACACACACACCCCTTAAAAAAACAAACCCCAAACCCTGTTCCTTATTTGGCAGGCAAAGAAGTTATTCCTCTCAAATAAACATTGCCCTTAACAACAGTTTATGTCAAAATGAACAGACTCACAATAGAGGTTGGCTTATTGTGGATCAATTTATTTTAGCAACTTTCAATTCAAAGAAACCCTTGAAATCACATGGTATAGTCCAAGCCACTCATTTTATCTGAAGAAACTGGGGTCCAGGGAGATAAATGATCTTGCCCAGGTTCATGTAGAAAATGAGTCGAGTTGATACAAAAATGGGTCGAGTTGATATCCAAAGATTCCCGACTGCTAGCGCAGTGCTTTCCCTCCTGCCTCATGTCCAGTCTGGACAGGGGATGCTCCTAGGTGTGCATAGGCCTTGGAGGGGATGCAGGGAGGAGAGGAGAGACATTTAAAAGGAGTGTTACCTTCTTCACTGTTTCGTATAGACCCATCCTGAGCAGGTCTTAGCAAATATCTTCCCTTAAGGTTGCCATTACTTCCATCACACTAACCTTGACTTCATTGGTCCTGATCCAAATACCAAACCTGAGAAGAAAAAGTATTAAAAGAAACTAAAAAAATACATCCTGCGCTCTCTCTCTCGCTCTCTCTTTCTCTGTGTTTGTGTGTTTGACACCTACAAAGCATGGAACACATTCAGGTCCCTTCTTCACTTTGTCTTGTTTGGTGTCTTCTCGCCCTGCCAGCTTTGTGCCATTCTTCTTGCAAAGCATTCTTTCAGCTGCTCCCCATGGGTCGGGCACAGCTAAAAACAGACAGTGCCAACACATCTCTTCGTATCCTAGCACAATGTATCCTAGCACACTAACTAGAATCATTTGTATTATGCACTTCTATGTCATACTTTAAATTTGTGAGATGCCTGACTATAATTTTTATTAGATTTTTATTATGAGTTGTACCTTTTAAAACAGCTATTTGAAACCATTAACATTGGAACCCTTTTCTGGCTTTTTGCAAACCTTGGACAATGCCCATTTTTAGAGACTATTGTTGTAGACCTGCTCTGAGGTCTAGGGAAGCCAAACCGGCTTTTTATAGTTAGTGATTGGAGATTTCCCAGGGGTGACAGAGTGGTGAGAGGCAACAAGGAGTTTAGACCTGAATCTCTTCTTCTAAGAAGAAGGCAAAGAATAACCTGAAGAGGAAAATGCTACAAAAGACAGTCACAGCGTTAGAGGCCAAATAGCACTCCTCAGAGCCATCGGCAGCTGACATTATAAGGGACAGCTTATAATGTTTACCAGGCCCTAGTATTGGAAAAATGTGTAGAATAAACTGAAATTGTGTTAACTTTTCTTTCTGAAGTTTAAATGAATATCCGCATTACATAAAAGTGCCAAAAAGTATATCAGAGCCTATAAAAATGTTAACTAAGACAGGATGTTTCCAATGAAAACAAATTCATTGGAAAAGAAATGTCCCCATAAAAAGGCATGCTCTGTGCCTCATTTCTCTATTGAGAGATCTGCAAATGCTGCACTTGATGTGCAGGGTAAACCTCCCTTTCTTCCAATGCAAACCAATTTTGTCTTTCCCTGCATATGTGCGAGCAGTGTGGTGGAAAGATCACTAAAGCTACATTTGGAACAGTGTGACATTGTGTGCTGTTTCTGGACACGCGACCTGTTTCATATATTAACTGCATTCTAAATTCCATTAACGACAATGCCATATGTGCTTTCTTTAGCTTTTACCTCCATATATATCTTTATTCCACCTTAACGGATCCCAGCTGTTATTAAAGAACATGGTTTAAGTCCCATCACAACAAATATTTCTCTACAACGAATGATCCCAAACAATGGCCCATTTCTTGGAATAATTTTACTCCATTCAATTTAATGACTATATTTGAAGACAAATTCTTCCAAGTACTATACTCAGTTCAGTTCTGCTGATGCAGAGACAAAAAAGAAAGGCTGAATACTCTATGCCAAAGGGCTCAATATTTGAAATGACAAAATTCCAGCACCACAAAGGAACTGTGGTTATCTCTTGAACTAATACAGGATTCCAAGTGGGAATGGTGGTTTTATCCTATAGATGCTTTAGATTATTATTATTATTTTTCTTCTTCCATTTCTGCAGCTTTTTGTCAGAGGCTTCTGGTTTCTACGTTCCATTTCCGGGATAGGAGTTCTTCACCTCCAGCTGCTCCTCCACCATAACATAGACTTACTTATTTCCAAGGGAGACTGAGGAGGCCTCCTTGTCATCTTAATCAGGTCAATCAGGTCTGACAGTGTGCTATTAGCATCGATACCAAACAACTGATTTGGGATTTATCTATACCAAAGTACACATCAGATGAAGTGTTTAAATCAAGGCTTTGCCCCGTCCTGTGGCCTTGGTGGCAAAGTAGCCATTTATTTCATCTCTGTCCAGTGGAACTACGTCACACATAAGAGCTTTTCTCCTTGGGCCTCTTGTGCAAGCATTTTTTCCCTCACCACAAAATGTTTTTCTTTTTTAAAAAATGAACTTGTTGCTCCAACCAGCTTGGTTGCTGGCTCTGGGTCCAGAACTTGAGGGTAAATGGTGAGGTTGAAATGTGTTTCTAGATTCTGCGGCTTCAAAGTGGTTACCCTTTCCAAACCAGGGTGGGCCCTCTGCAAAACTGTCAAGTTGGCGAAGTCTGCTTCTCCCCTTCATTGTCCCTAGCTTGGTCTGAGCAAAAGGAAATGCATCTGTGGAATCAAAGGACCCCCTGACTGAGCACTCACCATATGCCAAGAAACATTCCAAAGTCCCTTACCTGCACTGTCACGGTTAAACCTCTCCATCCACATCCTTAGCAGAGTTCTTCCTCCTCTATGGAATCCGCTGCTCAGAGAGGTTAAGTAACTTGCCCAAGGTCATAAAGGTAGGAAGTAGCTGATGCAGGCTGGACTCACATGTAGGATAAAGAAACCTCAAAGGCCACAGGCCCAACTCTGCCTTTTAAATCCTTCTATCAAACTCCAGCTACATTCTTTAGGCTACATGGTACAAGGGCATGCTATTTTTTAAAAAGACAATGAAGAAAAAAATTTTGGCAAAATATATAATTCAGCTTCACAGTCAATATACACACATATAATTCAAGTTATTCACAGTCCTCCTGTGACAGCAGAAAACCCCAGCTCCCACATGCTCCCTGGGACTTGAGCTCGTTGCTGGAGACGTTGCCATTGTAGGCAGCACAGGGCATACGCTTGCTCGGTGGGGCCAGAGAAGCCTGTCTGTCAGGAAAATGCCTTCCCCTAATGCACTTCCTTCTTAATTAAAATAACATTTTGAAAGTAAAGTTATACAGTGTTTAGAATAAACAGTCCAACAATAGCTGTGATTAATCTGTCAGAGATCGTATAATGTGATGCTAATAGGAAGAAATAAACTCCTGCTGAAGATCAAAGTCATCGCTGCACGTGGGGAACTTTTAAAATTAGAATGCAGATAAATGAATCTCCAACCTAAGAAAAAGAGCTCTGCACTCTGCAGGCTTAAAAAATGAGGGAGACAAGACAGCCTGAGGACTTCCCACAGCCCAGAGGAGCTGGGAGCCTGAAGAAGGAGTTCTGGTCTGAATCCTCGCCTTCTGTTTTTCCCAAGCATCTGGCAGTCTCTCTTTCTTTAACCTTGTGACAATCACTCAAGCGTCCCTTAGTCTGCCCAAATACTGCTATAATCCCATCAGGCTCAGCCCATGAAAAGGCACGTGTGCCTGTGTGTGTGTGCTGGGGGGCTGTTTGCTTGGAGCTGGGGGGCTGTATGCGTGGAGCATGTGTGCTGGAGCTGTGGTGGAAGAGGAGAGGCACTCAAGTCTGGGCTGTGTACCCCCTACACAGACCCTCTCATGTGCCTTACAGGCAGGTGTCATTTTCATTTACAAGCATTGGACTCAATGAGCGAAGGGGCTGGAATTAGGAACTCAAATCTTATGGTTCTAAAGCCTAGGCTTTTGTTTTGTTTTGCTTCTCTTGGGGAAAGGTGTGTCCTAAGAAAGTATGATTATCCACAGAAAGGCAAATAAAGAATCTAAGAGTGTGCATGTGAACATATTGTTAGGCAGCAATTAAGAATGGAATACCTACTGCATGCAGTCATGGTGTTAGGTGCTGGGGATGCCACGGCCCCTGCCACCCCAGACAGTAGCTTGTAAAGGAGGTGGGGAGGCAAAGGGGGACAAACAAGCAGGTAGGCCTTTGTAATATAGTGTGTAGACTGCAGAGTGTTGTGGAGACCCAGTCAGAGGGGATGATGAGGTCACAGAGGAGGACACCTAACCCAGACTTGGGCAGTAAGAAAGTCACATTTGCACTGAGACCTCAGAAATGAGGTGGGGTTGGCTTAATGAAGGAAACACAGAGCAGAGAAAATGTCCCAGGAAGAGGAAGGAGCGTGTTTCAAACGCCCAGAGACGAGATAGAGCATAATTCATGGAAGTCAATACAGCCTGTCTGTGAGCAATCTTAAAACCTATGCAAAATGATGTCAGGGCCTGCCCATTGACCTTGTATTCTTCCAAATATCTTCTTCACTCAATGTACAAACTATCTCCTCCATCTTTTCTGTTAGCTCTGCTGCCCACTGAAATGCAAATACTCCTGCAAGAACCAGTGGACTCCAGTGGTTTCATCTCAAAGCCAGTGAGTATTCTAGGCCATTTACTGAGAGTAGGATTGAGACCTGAAGATGACCTAAGGTCCCCTAGAGCAAGGCAATTTTTGCCAGACTCAGAATTTGGCAGAAGTTGAAGTCCTGCTCAAAGCAAACCTTTGTCAAATAAGGGGTGATGCATGTTTCCCATTGGCTATGTAGCAGCTCAACCTGCAATTCCACATGACGGAGGCACATCTTCAGTACCTGAGAGGGGTCCCAGGAACTCCCCAGTGGTCCAAAACTGCTGCTTACATAAGAGTAATACAGCTCTGGACTGAGCAAGGCTGAAGGGGCACAGCTAAAGGTCATGGAGGAGTTAAATCAACCATCACATCTGAGTGATACAGAGAGTCTTCTTAGCTTCCACCATGCTGATAAAAATTGATTTGGTTCTTTAAGAATTTTCCCAAATATTAGTCTGTAAGGTATGGTACTGAGAGCATGAGTTTTGCAGACTGTCTTAGACCATTTGTGTTGCTATAAGGGAATATCCAAGGCTGGATAATTTATAAATAAAAGAAATGTATTAGGCTTATGATTTTGCAAGATGCACAGGGAGCACAGAACCAGGATTTGCTTCTGGTGAGGACCTCAGGAAGCTTCCACTCATGGCAGAAGGTGAAGGGGGGCTGGCATCACATGGGGATAGGAAAGATGCAAGAGAGAGGGGAGGGTGGTACCAGACTCTTTCAAACAATCAGAGCTCATGGAAACTAATAGTGAGGCATCACTCATTACCATGAGGACAGCACAGGGCCAGCCATGAGGAATCTGTCCTCATGACTCAAACACCTCCCACCAAGACCCATCTCCAACATTGGGGATCAAATTTCAACATGAGATTTTGAGGTGACAAATATCCAGTCTATATCACAGACCAACAGACTAGGTTAGCTATTTGCTAGTTTTGTTCAAGATGATTATTAAACCCTCTGAGCTTAATTTATTTATCCATATGAAATGCATTTGTTGAAAACCTATTATATTCCAGGTATTATGATGGGTACTAGAAGTTTAAGGTTCCTGAAAATTTTATAGTTTAGAGGGGATAGCAGATTGTTATCTATTGTACAAATGTGATAAGGAATGCATAGGTATTCTCTTTCACATTTGCCAGTTGTGTGATTCCCCCCCGATTCTGCCAGGGGCATATGATTTTCACAGAGTACCCTTGGGACTGCTGCAGCTGGAATGCAAAGGGAAACTGTCCATATACATCTTTAGCAAGACATTTCACAGCAAGACAGTGGTTTTGAAAGTCAGTCATTCTTGTGAAAGAAAAAAAGGGCGAGGGATGCTGAATTTCTTAAGCTCTCACAGATTATAAAGACTTGGAGAGCTTGATCACAGAGTTTTACTATAAGCTATTATGGTAGAGGGAGCTCAGGATGTGATGTAAGAGGAGTTCTGGTTGAGAAGAGAAGAAAAAAACACTCTTGTTCAGCCCAGAGAGGAGAAGAGGAAGAAGGAAATGGGAAAGGCAAGGTGGTCATCTGCCAGGGTTCCCAACTGCTCTCACACTTTGGCGTGCACCTCAAGGTAGAGAATGAGTATTATAGAAATAAACAGGTAGGAGGGAACCAGGGAACACTGGAGTGAGTGATCTGTTTCCCTGGGTTCTGGCCTCTGGGAGATGCCTCATAGTTGGCATGGTGCCAACATGGTGGCCAGTGAGAGTGTAGCTTCATGGGGGGCTAAGTTCTCAGTGGAGACTCTGAGATGATGATACTGGTTGCCTTCAGCCTGTGTGCAGTGTGCAGAAACAGCTAGCCTCAACATCATTCCTGATCTGCAAACTCCATATGTTGTACATACGTCCTTGAGTATTCCATGGGCCCAGCAAAATCTTAAATTGAAGACCCCTGCTTCCCAGGCCACCACATAGGCCCCACCTCTGGATGCTCTATCTCCATAGCCAGCATCATCATTTACCTGTTCAGGCAAATCAGGATTCCAGAGGGCACCCAGGAGACCCTTTCCTCACCCTACCCCTGCATCCAGCCATTCCCCACTCCCTGATGAATTTATACCCTAAGTTTTGTTTGAATCTCTGCTCTGCAGGCTTAGCTCCCAGGGCATGAATCAGCCTGCTGCCATCACTGTCACCCTGACTATGACTAGTGGCCCCAGGTGGTCTCTCTGCATTTGATTTCACCCTTCATTATCCATGCCTTCCTCGACCTTCCCAGTGACCGATCCAGCAGTATCTCCTACCACGTCATGTCCCACCAGTTCTGAATCAGCTGCAGTTTCCTGCATGCAACATGCTGTCTCACACTTGCACACCTTAGTTCAAAGTGTTCTCTCTGTCTCAAATGATGCTCTTCCCAGCATTCTTCTCCTGGCTCCTACTCATGCTTCAAAGCTTAACTCAGGTAATATCTTATTTTAAATGATTTATTGAGCATGTGTTTTGTGCAATATGGAGGGCTGCAGAAGCACCTAGAAAGGACACTCAGTCTTAACTTGGGGAATCAGGGAAAACACCTGACTAGAAATGTCATTGAAGATTCTCAGAGCTGAGTTTCAAAGGAAGAGAAAATGGATGGGTGGAAGGAGTTGGGGGAAAGCTAAAAGTTTTTGAAGCACTGAAAACATCATATAGGACCTGTGGGGCTGGCGCTGCTTGTGAAATGAACTGAAATAAATTCACCATGGCAGAGGCTAGAGCAAAGAAAAGAAAGTAGCAAGAAAGGAGGATGAAGGGGGGCTGGAGGAGCCAGATGACACAGAACTTCGTAAGTCTCTTCAAGAATATGGAATTTATGCAAAGTGCAATGGGATAACAACAAAGGCAAAGGCCTAAGTTGGTTGAATTTCCCATCTCCCCAGCTTCTAGATCCTCTCTTACAGATTTCTTATCAGTTTATGTGCCTGGTGCCCCATTGGATAGTAGGTTCCTATACAGCAGTAATCATTTCTTCTTGATCTTTGTTTCCTTGTACCTAACACAGATTCTGCCCCAGGATAGGATTTTAATAAATGCAATGAGCTCAGTGTCACCATTGAGGGGACAGAGATCTACCCAGGATGTGGCAGAGTTCATTTATCCCAGACTCTTGCATAGGAGCATCACAAATGAAAGTGCGGGGTTCTTGCCTGCCTCAGCACCACAAAATCTTACTTGTCAACATGATACCACATGACAGGAAGGAGCAGCTGTGATGCTATGCAGGCAAACTTGATCACTGGGGAATCCTGCCCCAGAGGTATCTCTGGGGTGGCCCCAATAGGAATGTACCAACTCCAGGGCCAGGGAGGACTGTATAGTGAAGACCCAGATGGAGGCACACTTGCCTTGGCTGTAGGCTTGTGAGGGACCCTGAGGGTTTGCCCCAGTGGAAGAGGAGTAAGAGAGCCTCAGGGGACTCTGAAGAAAGCACCAGTGAAAGCCACAGGGTCACCAGTGGTTCTTGTGGAGACTGGAGTCAGACCAGTCTGAAAAGGTGGAGGCTCACAGCTGTTTGAATCGGGAGAGCAGAGGAAAGGATCCAATCCCCAGAGGGCTCACCTGACTCTCCTTGCAGGTACCTAAGGAGATCATTGACTCGGTTGGCACTGCCTGTCTCTGCATCTGTCTCACTCACCTGTCCTGTGCAGATCAACCTCACCAAAATCACAACTGACTTTTATGGTCCTGGCATATAATGTACATTAAATAATGCACATTTATTAAATAGGTGAAGCAAATTAATAGAATTTAAATTTCATGTGTCTACTGGGTACTACTAGAGCAGGGAGGAAGGAAGTGGGGCAAGGGTTGAAAAACTAACTGTTGGGACTATGCTCACTATCTAGGTGATGAGATCAATCATATCCCAAACCTCAGCATCAGGCAATATACCCCTGCAACAAACCTGCACATGTGCCCCCTGAATCTAAAATAAAGTTGAAATTATTTTAAAAAATTAAAAATAAAGTTCTATGTGTTTATAGGCTGTTTTGTTCATTTGCTGAATCCCCAGCACCTAGAATGGGGCTGGCACATAGCGGGTGCTTGAAAATTGTTTAACATATTCACTCCATATAATGAAAAGTAATTATGATTATTACGGCTCAAGGAGGGTCAATCTTTCTCCTAAGGACACACCACCTAAGAGGACAGATGGGCTAAATCTTGCCAGTTCCAAACTGGTGACTTTCCTGGGCAGCAGGAAAAGAGCTGAACTGTCCTGGGCCCACATGGATTTCCTGACCTTTCAAGAAGGGGATCTGGGGGGCACCTGCCTGGCTGAGTTAAGAGCAAGGGCTTTGGATGGAGGGGCTGAGAGTCAGAGGAAAGACAGAAACACAGTCCTTGCCAGGGCCTGTGCGTGTTCGCTGAAACAAGAACCTAGGTAGTGCTTTGCATATAACACTCCAAGTGTTGGTGATTAAAGGAGAGGCCAGAGTTGAAACTATGCTTGGAGTTATAAAATTAGGAGAAAAAACACCTGGAAGAACAAGAGTGGAGGAGAATGTAAAGCCCCAGGACTGAGCTGTGGGAGGCCCATGAGTGCAGACGGAAGATGAAGAGATCAGAGGTGGCTAGTAAGCCAGGATAGTGCAGTCACAGGGGTTCTGAAAGGAAAGTGGTAGACAAAGGAGGTCATGAATAGAGCGGACTAGGACTGGCAAAGCCAGCTGAGCTTGGTTGAAAGGAGGAGGAGGCATGGCATTTAACAGCAAGGGATTGGGTTCAATTCTCTGCTCAGCCATTTGGCTAGCTATGAGACCTGGAAAGTGACTTACCTCTCAGAGTTTCATCTTTTTTTTTTTTTTAATGTTTTTAGCAGCTAATTTATTTTTCCATTTGCAAATAGCACTTTGAAGCAAACAGGAGGTGGGCTCTTAATAGTTTATCCTTGAGTCTATTATCTATATTATTTCTTTTTTTTTAATCATCTTTTTTATCTACAAATGAACGGGACCAATTAATAAGACTAGGAAAAGTGCCTTGCCCAGTATTTGAAATAAGGCAAGCACTAGATAAATGCTGCTGAGATTGTGTTGGTGGTGGTGGTTTTCTTGCAACTAATGACCTTTAAGAAAAAAAAAAATCATCAGTTCAGTAGGGAGAAAGGAAAGGAAGGGGAGGAAGATGGGAACTATGTTGCAGAAAGTTTGGGGGAGGGGGCAAGGAAATGATGGGTATAGATCAGTTTGCTGAGGAATTTGATAGTGAATGGAAGTTGAGAAATCCAGAGTTTGGGCTAGCAGTTTCTTTAAGAGAGAAAAGGCAAGTGAATGTTCACAAGCAAAAGCGAGGGAACTAGTATAGATGGAGGAACTGGAGATCTCAAGGAGAAACAGCAAAAGCCAGCAGCAGGACACAGGAGTAGGCAGGGATGGCCCAGAGATGAAAGGGGCACCACTGGCCCTCTCTGCACCCTGGCCTACTTTAGCTCCTTTACCAGCTTTTTACTGTAGCCTGAGTTGGTCAGTTTTTCTCCCAGCCTCTTTCAGGGAGTGTAGTAGAAAGAAGGCTTGCTTAGAAGTCAAAAAGCCTGACACTGGCCACGTGTATTTGGCTGAGCCTTTTTCCTTCCTGAGCCCTTGTTCCTTAATCCATAAATAAGGTGGCTGGATTGATCATTTCTGTGATTCTGTGGCCATGTCATCTCACTAAGCATTATGAAACATATCCTCTTCTGAAGTTCTTCTTCACTCTGATTACAAGGAAGAGGAAAAAAAATCTTTAAACGGAAGCTATCACTTCCTCCAGCAACTGGGACAATATTTCTGTGTTTCACGTGAAGAAAGAGCAGATCCAGTGATTCCATCCTTGCTGGCAGATCTCTGCTGAGCCTGCTGGTGTTTTAAATAGCACATGCACTTTGTCCTGGCCTCCTGGAATGAAGCAAGGGAGAGGCCAGGGGTTTGTGCTAGCTGACTGTTGCTGTTGATGAGGCACTCAATGGCTGCAGGCTTCTAGATCTTCAGAAATAACAACAATTACTGTACACGCCACAATCTCTCCTCCAAGTCAGCAAATGCATCAGCTGCTGGTTATTTTGATACCCTGGTTTCAAAGCTCTTTCGAGAAAATCTAGTACAGAAAAACATTCTTATCCTCTGCTTGTCTGCACCATTCCTCTGGCCGCTGCCCTCTCAGCTGTTTTTCATTCCTGTGAATGTAGCTGGTCCAGGCCTAGAAGTCCTTCTCTCAATGACCCAAGAGAAGGACATTTCTGCTGGAACCTTCTTGAAAGTGGAAGAGGCAGGGGAAAAGGCACCTGGCTGTGGTCTCTGTGCCAAAGGCAGGCTGATCTGGAACCTGCTGGAAACCAATCCAGTGTTGGTGGGTTGTCTGACAGTCACAAGTGACTCTGACCGTTGTTGGATTCAACAAGTATCAACTGAGCACCTACTACAGGCCAGGTCCTATGCTAGGACCTAGGGAAACTGTGATAAACATGGTCAGGGACTAATAATCAAGCCCCCACTAGAACATAAGCTCTCTGAGAGCAGGTACCACTGCCAGCACACAGTGCCTGGCATATGGTAGGCTCTCAGTCAACAATCTTTGTAGTTTTTTTGTGTTTGTTGTTTACACATTCTTATTTACTCAAGATCCTTGAAGTCCAGTGACAGAAACAGAGGTAGTTAGGGGCAGAAAGGAGCTCTTATTAAACCAACGTGTGCAATAAGAATATGACCAACAACTTATGGGATGAGGATGGAGCATATAAGCAAACTTACACTCTGCTTACATCACTTAAAAATTTCCCCCTTACATACCACATGAAAAAGAACCACAAGTGCCCCAAATCCTTTTGTCCTTCTGAATGATGCCACAAGAACACATACAAAAGCTCTGCATTCAACAATCAAATTCTCTGTTATTCTAAAAGTTTAATTTCATACCCAAATTCTCAGGCAGCTATTACGTAAGGCTTGGGGCTAGTGCTTTCCAAGCAAGTTTATACATGACATGATTGATGGATGAATTCATCCTGTTGTCTGGAAATTCTTTTGTTTAATTGACGATGATAAATTTCCTAATGGATCACCCCGACTATGATACTACTTTTGTAGAAAGGGCCATTCACAGTGTTCCCTGGCCTCTTGCCCTCACTTCCAAAGTGTGTTCATACACCAGCCTGTATCTGAACAAGTTAGAAGTGGACAAGCCTAAGGCTGGGAAACAACGAGGTCACACCAAAGCTAAGGCCGACTTCCAATTGTAGGGCTTTTTGCCTTCTTCGTCCTTCTCAGAGCACGTATAAATGGAATGAACTTTCTTATGGGAGCAAACGTGAAAATAGAAAGAAGTAAGACTTTAAGACTAATCTGAGCCAAGGGAGTTGGAAATGCCTAGTCAGGGCGTCATCTGGCTCAAGTGCCATCCATTGGGAGTAAAGGACCACCTCAGGACTTAGGACAGGAATCATCTGCTTCACTAAATCCCAGCTCCCCAGAGGGTGCCCTTCTGCTGAGTTGCACTGGCTAGTGTCACCAGCAATAGAGAGATTCTGTGCCTCACCTTCCCTTCCTGTTACTCTCCCCACACCCACTTATCCTCTGTGGCATCCACACGGGGTAGCGGTCCAACCCACCTTTGCTAAAGGAAGAAGTGAAGACACAGACAAGCTCAACACAGGAGGGAATGGGGCTGTAAATTTCCAAAGAGCTGTGAATCCCCTGGAATGCTACAATTAATGATGCACATTTGGTGACAAATTTGACTTCAGGGGTATTTCTCCCTTGCTAATTTTATGCTGGGGTGGGAACAGCCCTGGCAGAGGGGCAGGGGAAAGTCAGGCAAGCTCCCCTGTCAGGCTGAATCCAGGGAACTCAAGAAATCTTGAAGGGTCAGGAAGGATTTGTGTGGGGCCTGGAGTGTGGAGAGAGGGCCTAAGCAGAAGGTTTGCTGGCTATGTCAGTCTAGGGGTCACAGGCCCGTTGCAAAACTGATGAAAGCTGCAGACCTTCAGCCCAGAAAAGAATATTAGCATTGCACACAGTCGCGCAAATCAACCTACCCTTTCAGAGGGGCCAGGGACTCCGGGAAGTTCCTGGAACCCAGGGCCTTAAGTTAAGGTCCCTGGTCTAGCTCCTCCTGACTCCTGAAGTCCTCTGCCCCTTGTCCTTACGCTGGACTCGCCAGTGCCTGGGGGCCTTCTAACTGGTTCTGCAGCCGCCTTCCCTTGTCAGAGGAGCTTGGGCACCTGCCCCTCGCGGAGCTCCCCCTGGGTGCTCACCTATCCTGGGGTGAGGAAAGGTGCCACGAAGAAAAGCTCCCTTAGACGGCGCGGGGAGCAGCCAATGCCTGGGGCACTGAGGGCGACGCCGGGCAGACCAGGGAAGCACTGGAGAAGGGCAATGCGCGGGGGCAGGGCGGAGAGGTGAGGGAAGCTGCGAGCAACTCCGCTTAGCCCCAACCGGTCGGCCCAACGACCCCCGCCGGTGCCCCAGAAAATCCTCCTCCCGGCTTTGCGCGCGCGGCCCCTCAGACCCCAGTGGGTTTCCCTTTGACCTCTGGAAGTTTAAAGTCCTTCTCTGGCTGGGTCTGGCCAGCCCTCCAGGAGCGATCCGTCTCTAGTCCTCAGGACCCCCTCCAGCCAGGCACCACCACCCCGCCACAGCAGGTGCGGGGCTGGTGGTGGGGAGGGGAGGGATGGGGGCCAGGATTTGGAGCGTGTGACTCAGGAGTACGGGAGGAGGGGCTAAGAATTCAAGAAGCCTGTGTGAGAGCAGCTCGGCGCTCCGGCACAGCAGAGAGCGCTGGGAGCCGGAGGGGAGCGCAGCGGTGAGTCAGGCTGCCCCGAGCCGATCCCGAGAGGGGCGCAGCGCGGGCGCGGGCCGGGGTGGCTGGGCTTCGCGGGAGAGTATGCAAGGATACCGGTCTGGCGAGCTCTCTGGTTACCCCCGAGGCTCCCGCGGACCCAAGAGCAGCCCTGAGAAATGTCCCGAGTGGGTGTGGGGTCGCGGGACCCTCGCGGGAGGACGAGTCGGACCGCGGGAACAGCGTTCGTTCTCGTCGTGGAGTTCCTAGTCCCGGGATGGCCGGCGGTCCAGGGAGCAGCCTTGGCGCCTGCAGAAGCCCACGGCCATGGCAGGGTCTAGCTCGAGGGCTAGAAGTGGATAACGCGCAAGTGAGGGAGAGCGAATGGGCACCGAGAGGGATGCGCCGGCAGCTGGCGCGCCGGGGCGGGAGGAGTGGCGGCCAGCACCGCGGGGGGAGCGCAGAGCGCGCTGGCTGAGGTGAGCGCCGAGTCAGGAAAGTGCTGCGCTGCTCCCAGGTAGGGGGACGAGCGGAACGGGGCGCGCTAGACCTAGGGCAGTTCCCTCAGCGCGTCTCGGAAGGGCTGGGAGTCGTGACTGAGGGCTCCGGGGGTTAACCCAGGAAGTCTGCGAGCCAATGCCAGGGTCCGTCCGGCGTACCGGGGCCCTCCACGGAGCCGCGTTGGACAACCTCAGGTCGAGGTCGCCAAGGTTCAGCCGTGCCACTTGGGTCACACGCTTCATCTCCAGCTGTCTGCTGCCAGGTGTGGGAGAAGCGGGCGTGGAAGGTTGGGGCGGGCAGCGCCTTGGGTTCAGGAGAGGAGGATCTAGGGGAGGAAGAGAGGACTCGGGGGTCAGGGAGCTGCAACTTTGAGCCAGCAGAAACAAGCAGCTTAGCTCCCTCTAATTACAGACCTCCTTCTTAAAAAAAAAAAAAAAAAAAAAAAAAAAAAAAAACTCCGAGATTCTTAAGGAAGGTGTTTCGTGCTTGAACTTTTTCTTCTGTTGTGATTTGAGAGATTATAAAAGAGCCTGCTTGCTAGGCTGGTTTTTCCAAGTTGTTCCAGGTTGGAAGTTGTAACAGTTCGAAGGATAATTTATGAGTGTTTCATGCATTAAAGTGTATTACAGCAAAGCCTTTTGGGTGCTGTGGGTATTAAGGAAAACTTAGTGCACGTTCCCAGCTGGAAACCAAAATAGTGCTCTCCTGGGTGCCTCTGCCCCATCTGTCATCCAAGGCCAATGGAAATCCTGTAGAAAAGGCACTTGATTAATTGTCCTGGCTCCATCCTCTGGGCACACCCACTGCCAGTGCCAGTCCCCTCCTCCCCAACCCATGCACAGCCAGCTGCACTCTGCAAATGCAGAAATGACAGTGGAGGCCCCATCGGTAACTTCTCTCCAGGGTCTTCAAACTCTTGAAGCTGTCAGTTAAGTCTACTGGAGGGGAATCTTTCCCCTTCTCTAGGCAGTGCAGAAGGGCAGCAGCAATTGGCCCCTGCCAGCCCTTCTTACCCTGTGTTTACAGTTTCCTCCTGAATGCCTGAAACTTTCTCCCTCTGCAGAGTCACAGAAGAAAGGCTATATCAAACCTGATGGGTCTCTTTTGTTGAATAAGTCATATGTCAGCCTGAGCAACCCAAATGTTAATTCATGATGGGCAATGTTCCCAGAGGGTCAGAGGAGATGGGCAGGTCTGGGGGCTGAGACTGGCCTAGCTGGAATTGACTCACACAAAAAGTGAACATTCCTCTTGTTGAAGGGGGATAGGGTTAATGCCACATGTTGCCAAACTCCTACCCCACTCTTTCCCCAACATCTTTATGCAGGTAAAGGGAAAAAAGAAGCACCAAAAATGGGAAGCCAAGATCACTGGGGCATGAGAACACTAATTTGACAGAAGTATAGGAGCACCTCAGAGGATTTTAGAACCAGCTGCTGGCACCACTGCATTTCCAACAGCAGCCCAGGCCCATCAGAGAAATGAACTGGGCCCACTCAGGGCAGTCATCCTAGTGTTGGTGGCTCTTTCCCTACTTTTAACCCTTGCCAAGGAATGGGGTTCTTGCCTTCTCCTATTGCCCACCCCACAACTCCCCTGCCCCAAGGGCCAGTGGGAGCAAGGGATGAGGCTTCACACTCTCATTCTCTTTCAGGGAGAAATCCGTGCCTTGGACAAGAAGGGGGCCCTGGCTGCCGACATCAGCAGGGAGAGTAGGGTAGGGCAGGGCAGGGCTGGAGCCCGAGGGAAGTTTCTCATCATTACCGAGATTAAACTGATGAAAAAAGTCACACAACTTTACTTTTTAAAGAGTGCTGAGCACTCCTGCTGCTCATTCATAGAGTGCTTTACTGCAGCACCCTGCATCAGAGCAGCAGGGAAACTACACAGAGATTCAGCCACTGCTCTTCTCTACCGGGCATGGAGCAGGGCCAAGGCCCAGATCCCCAAGCAGATGTCAGTGCCAGACCCAGGACCAGAGACCCAGCCATTTACCTTTTCCCAGTAAGAACTTTCATGGACTTCAGAGTCTAAAACAAGCCTTAGAGACCTTTGCTGGCAGCAAATTCTCTGCTCTCAGGAAGCAATGGAAGGTTTGCTGAGGTCTTGCGTAAAATCTCCGGATATCTGTGTGCAAACAACCCATGCTCCCAGAAAACACCTTTCTGTGAGACAGAAAGAGTTCCTGTGTGTTTCTTTGACTAGCACCTCTGATCTCACAAAACATCAGCTCTTAGGCTTAGCCAGTTCCGAGAAATCAATTCTGTGGTGGACCATTTTGAGCAAACAGTGTCCGCTGGCATCGGGTAAATAAATGAGGATGAAAGACCCTTCCCCAATCCATTCCCATGAGACCTCATTTGATAACAATGGGGAAACAGTTAAGATCCTAACTCCAAATAGCAGTCAGACCAGGATGATCCTGAGGCTGATATGTGAATGGAGAAATTGAGGCTTTGGGGTCCTCGGTCTTTTATTAGGGTGTGCAGAAGCATGGAAATGTCACTATTTGAGCCAAGGAGAATAAACCTTCAGCCACAAAGTTTAGCGAAGACCTGAAGAATGAAAACATGCAATAGAGAAGACTTTCTGGTGGTTGGTGATGTTTTCATTGCTCCTCTCTGGGCTACTTTACATGCTTTTGAGGCCTCAGACTATGACACAGTAGGAATCAGATTAAAATGTTAGGATGATCCCTTGATTTTCTTCTCCTATATTTCGGGTAAACTTGCTGTTATAGTTTCCTCACTTGGGAGAAGGGAAGGGAAGTAGCTTTGTGACCTTGAGCAAGTCGCTAAACTTCTCAGGCCTCACTTTCCCAACTCACTAGGCAAGTGTATGGATTAATATTGTTTCTGAATGGAGCTGTCAGCATTTTGGGACAATTCTTGGTTAAGTGTGACCAATCTGCACAGTGCAGATAGTTTAGAATCCCTGCCTCACCTCCTAAATGTCAGAAGTCATTGTGACAACCCCAAATGCCCCTCATAGAGGGCTAAGTGTATTCAAAGATAATGTTGCTCCCAGTTGAGAAGTCTTTTGGAAATTACCAACAAGGGCCCTATTGTTGGGGTTTCTGTGGTTAATCATCAAATTGGGGCTTCAGAAGTCAATCCCTGGGCTTCATCCTCCAGGAGCCAGCAAATCAGACTCTAGGCCACCATCGGCAGGGTCCTCAGTGCTGTAGTCCCACCAGGTGTTATCCTTTGCCTTTTGTGAGTGAAGTGGACTACAAATGACCCATGGGAAAAGAAAACCAGAAAGAGTAAGGTGAAGGGACAGGTGCTATTAGAGCATGGCAGCTTCCTTCTCTGCCATATGTTATTAAAAACACAGGCAGACTGCCTGCCTGTGGAGTCTGTAGCACTGGGAGGAAATCCTTCCCTCCTTTGCTAAGTGGATCACACTCTGGCACCAGGAGGTTCCTTCCCTGAAGCAGAAGCCCCCAGCACTGACCGCACTTAATACAACATGAGTGCATGTTGACATCAAATTAATACAACTGTGCCCAAGCTGCGAAAATAAATGAGAATTGATAATGTGACATTTCATTGAAAAAAAGGCTAGCAACACTACACTCGTTGGATGGTGCTTGTGGCACTGAGTTTATTCTCAAGTAGAATAGCTCGTTATTCTCACCTCTGCCTCAAGGTCTCATTGGGGGACAGAAAATAGAACTATTAGTTTATTTATAGTACATAGGGTTAAAATGAATAATGTCTTCAGAGGACAGGAGGGTATCACAGGAACACGTGCTTTCTACTCATGCCCAACTCATTACAAGTAGGAGTGAAAATGAACTGCAGAGCTTGGCACTGATTTCAAATGAGCAAAATAAAAGAAAGAAACAAAAAAAGAAAGAGAGAGAAGGAGGGAGGGAGGAAGGGAGGAAGGAAGGAAGGAAGGAAGGAAGGGGGGAAGGAAGTGAGGGAAGGAGGGAGGGAAAGAGAAAGAGAGAAAGAGAGAGTCTTAAGGAGCTCCCTCCCCAAATGAGGTTGATCTGATGATGAAATCTGTCAGGTGGAACTGGCAACAATGCTTTTGAATTGCCTAAGACTGTAGCCAACGCATTCACGTGCTGGAAGTCCTTTTTTTTTTTTTTTTTTTTTAATTAGTAGTACTATTAGTCAGAGTCAGACAGTCAGGATTTCCCTGAAAATCCACCACTAGGCTAAGCAGATTGAGATGTTTTGGCACTTTTGGCACCGCCTGTGGTGCCTTCTGCAGGTGGAGAGCCCTGCAAATGAAAGAAGCTGGCTATGAAGTCAGTGGGAATGAACCACCCAAGTGTCACACAGAAGCCCTTCCACATTGGGCAGTTTCAATCCACTACTACAGAAATAGTTTCCCAATAACCACGAAGTATTTGCTATCAGTACAGATGGGCTGATTTTCCCATCTCCTTTGGCTGTTCCTTCAGTAGTCAGAGTTGGTGGTACAGGTCACCTCCCCTCTGTGTGCGGTTGCTAAGTGAGCCCAGAGAGGATGGTCTCAAGAGCTCAGCCCTTGCCCACGTTAGGGGGTGGAGGAGACTGTCCTGTCTTCAGTTCTTCATCAGTACAGATGGATTACAACCCTCATTAGTAATAGAGTGACTTGCATGTCTCACTTACTCAGTCTAGTGAAATGCCAACCCATTTTTGGATCTGAGCAGACCTGGCTAAGAGGTCAACAGATTGAGGTACTGCCTCATCACTATGGATAACTGTGTATTGAACCCCCATTGTGTATGGGAGATGCCAAGCGGGACAGGCTCCCTTTGGATTATGGAGAACACTTTCAGAAAAAGAAGTTCGACCAATGAATATGAGCTTCCTCCCCTCCCCTTCTCCCTTGGAAGGGCTGATCTGAGGGGAGCCTCCACTGCATGGTTGTTTTTTTTTTTTTTAATTTCAGGTAGGATAACATCTTTTTTGTACTTTTTTATGTATCTGTGCATATAAAGCTTTTCTGCATTGGGAGGAGAAATCTTTTTGGTTGCATTGAAGACTTGTCTAAGAATTTACTCACTGATACTTTAACCTTCTGTAATTAACATTCTCATTTTGATAGAATTTTAACCAAACATTTCATCTTGCGAATTATCTTCACCTCATAATGGCTGGGTAAGAGAAGACTCAACGGAGGTTCTCCTGTAATTTTCTTTCAGAGGCAAACTTCTCCTCAGACTTTTATTTCAGAAATGTTATGCAATACTCTCTAAATAAGGCATTTCTTGAGAATGACCATTTTTGCTGGCAGCTTTAAGAGTGTTTTGCTTCCTTACTCCACATAACAACTCCTCTGTGTCTTTAGGATTTTAAGTGTCTTAGGAATTCTTCAAGTTTACAAGGAAAGAAAGAGAAAGTGAATTTTGCTATGGCAGTGGGGCATGTGTGCTCTCCCAGACCAAGAGCCAAGGGTTAAGCAGCTGTTGCTGAATTACATAGAACCCGTGGTTAAACGGGAAGATAGTCCTCGCCCCACAGGGGAGGGGGCCCACCATATATCAGGGTACTGGATAGATTTCCTTCTCTCAATTAGCGTTCTTATTAATATGCTCTCTGGGACACTGGGCACTGTGGGGACTCAAAATAAATATAAATCATGATCCTGCCCCAAGGAGCTTGCTCAGGAGTCATGACTAAAAGGCTTAGTGGCTCATCAGAGAATATAAATGAGCTGAGGCCAGAGATTGCTGGGGCTGTGAAAAACCAGAGAGGCTATGCCTCATTGTTAAGGGACAGGCCAACCATGGCTCTAAAGGATTGTAGGTCCAATATTGCCAGATATTTTCAAGAACTTTTCAAGAAAAGCCAAAACTTTGAGATTGAAAAGCCAAAACTTTGAAATTTCTTCCCTTTCCACACATCAGTACAGACCAAACAAAACTTGTCTGCAGGCTTTTTTATCTTCTTATCTAAATTAACACACGGAGCAATTGCAAGCAGTATCAAAACTGGAACTAGTAGAAGTACGAATTCCGTGACTATATGACCTCCAAGAGGGAAGGGGTCTAGATGTCAAGAAGACTTTTTCAGGGAGGCTTCTCGGAGGGGAGTGAGGGGTTGTCCCATAGGCAGGTAGGATTTTACAGGAGTCCTGGCACGTAGTCAGATAGAACTGGATTTAGGTCCAAGTTCACTTCTCATTAGCTCTGTGAGCACATAACTTCACCCCTATAAGCCTCAGTTTCTTCATCTGTAAAAGGGAATCATGATGCCGACTGATTTTTGAGGGCAATTTTGAAGGGGAAAGGAAAGAGTACTGGAAAGTTGTTACTGCTGAGTCCGGAATGTAGCCAATGTCCAGTAAGCTGAGGCCCCCTTCCCGATGAGGACCCCCTCATTGAGCATTGCAGACAATTGCTTTTCAAGGATTTCGAATTGCGTTTTCTGCCCCAGGAAAAGCACAGGAGGTCTGGGTTATTTTTCTCCTCTCCTGCCCTCTTCTTGCTTCTCCCTGAGGCCTGTGGCTGCTTGCCCACTTGCCCTTTGTCAGAATCCCAACCTTTAAAACCCTGACCTGGGCCACAGCAGAAAAACACAACCCTACTCAGTAAGGAGGAGAAGTGCTCCAGGAGGCTGTATAGACACGCACGGCAAATATTTAAGGAATTCTTAGGAATAAAAAAAAAATTCGTAAATCTGGATTT
This sequence comes from Papio anubis, assembly GCF_008728515.1. NCBI lineage: Eukaryota > Metazoa > Chordata > Mammalia > Primates > Cercopithecidae > Papio > Papio anubis. The sequence goes on along the minus strand of NC_044976.1, from coordinate 113,659,285 downwards.
TTGCATGAGGCCATCACAAGAACATGTTTTCTCAATTAGTGTGCACATTGCTTGGAGTGAAGTCACCACGTCCACAGCCCATCAGGGCTGACTCGAGCTGAGCCACCTGATCAGACTTCACTTTCCGTGACCTAAATGTGATTCAGCCAACCCTGCCACTGCCCCTAGCTGCTGAAACAAAATCATTCCTGAAATCCTAAACCAGGGTGGAGATGTACATGCTCCTCTGAAAAGCAATCTAATTTCAGATCCTGGTTGTATTCACCCCAAATTGAGAAAGACAGCACTACTTTGGAGGGTGGATTGATAGAGTCCCCACAACACCTTGCATGTTTCTTTTCTTTTACCATTTATTGTTAGATGGCGACTGTGTGTAGCCTTTCAGAACAGATGAGTTCTTTAGGTTCTGAAATCAGAGAAAATAGTTTCTTTTGCTAAAGCATACATCAATTGCCTAAAATATTAGCAGTCAGTGCCTGAGATCAGTGATTATATATTCTGGATGGTTTCCTGGACTGACTCTTTTCCAAGCAAATGGCTTTGTCAGATATTTGTAATTTCTGAAATATTTTATTAATGATGTCCTCTTGCCAGAGGGATGGTCCAGAGTATACAATTAGCTGCATGCCTCAGGAGCGAGATGCCGCGCAGCATCCACCAAGATCAAGCAGGAGTTCAAGGACACTTCTAATCAACTGCCATAGAGCAGAGAAAAGAAAATGTTTTCACAAGTTGAAGGCCGGGTGTGTGGCCCATGCCCAGCACTTGGGGGGCTGAGGCGGGAAGATCACTTGAGACCAGGAGTTTAAGGTCATCCTGAGCAACATAGTGAGACCCCGTGTCTACAAAAATAAAAATAAAAAAATTAGCCAGGCGTGGTGACATACACTTGTAGTCCTATCTACAAGGTGGGTTCAGGTGGGAGAATCACTTGAACCCAGAAGGTTGAGACTGCAGTGAGCCATGATCATACAAGTACACTGTAGCCTGGGCAACATAAGTGAGACCCTGCCTCGAGAAAGAAAGAAGGAAAGAAGGAAAGAAAGAAAGAGAGAGAGAGAGAGAGATGGAGGGAAGGGTAGGGGAGGGGGGAGGAAGGAAGGAAGGAAGGAGGAAAGAAAGAAAGAAAGGGAAAGAAGGAAGGAAGGAAAGAAAGAAAAGAAAGGAGGGAGGGAAGGAAGGAAGGAAGGAAGGAAGGGAGGGAGGGAGGGAGGGAGGGAGGAAAGAAAACAAAATACAGGTTGAGACCCATCATCAGGTTACGCAATCAACTTAGTGTGCAACTCTCATTAGGGAAAAAAAATGAAGGAGAATAGAGTAACATTTTCAAAAATTAATATGCATTGCATATAGCAAGAGAAAATGTTTATGACACTTTTGTTTTAGTTATACTGTATATATGTACATATACATATATATGCAAACTGGCTCATAATAGAAAATGTGTTTTTTTTACTATAAGTCATAGTCAAAAAAAGTGTGAAAGCCACTGGCATAGACAACAGCATGATTCCGAACAGTGGATGCCTCTGAAGCCAGGCAAGCTTGGGGTTAAGTCCCAAGTCTGTGATTTGCAGTTGTGTGATCTTGGGTAACTTTCTCTAAGCATCAGTGTCCTCATCTGTAAGGTGTCCTCAGCTGTAATTCTTGTACAGCTGTTGTGTACATTAAATGACAAAGATGTATGAAGTACCAGGTTCTGTGACTGCCACCAAGGACGCCCTCAGTAAGTGAGAGCTGCTGTCATTATCTGCCTTCCCCTTGCCTGTTCCTCCTCCTTCTCTTCTTCCTCTCCTTCTCTTCCTCTTCCTCTTCCTCTTCTTTTCCCTTCCCCTCTTCCTCTTTCTACTTCCTTCTCCTCTTCTTTTCCTTTTCTACCTCTTCCTCCTCCCTCTTTCTTATCTTCTTTGTAACTACTCAACCTCATCAGAACTATTGACAATGTTTTTATACCTAAGGTTTGCTTTTTCTCTAGCAAACACAGCAAAGAAGCAACAATAATCATATCTTGTCTTTGGCCCTACATTCTGCACTGTCTTTCTCCCATTTCATGCTTGCAAAGCCATCGTTCTGTGATTCTTTTCCCCAAGCATGACCATAACAGTAATTGTCCAAGGGGCACAGGACATCCTCCTCTCTGTCACTGGGCACTGACAGGGAGTAGCATGGCCTTTCCTGGCCTTGCCGCTGGAATAAACGCTTTGGTCCTAGTGTGGGTTCAGTGACTTTGGAAGGAGCTTCTGTTCCCACAAAATCATATCCTTCCCCTTTAGTATATTTTTATAAGAACAACAGGGCTAAGATACCATTAAAATGTTGATATTGTCAAAATTCTAAAGAAGTTTCCGCCCAGAGCAGAGAGTCTGGCATTTTCTCCTGAGTGAGGCTCCAGGCTGCCACAATGCGGAAGGTTTACATTTCTCCCGTGGTATAAACAGTTTAAAGGCTCTTAATGTGAATGTTGGAGCTGACACCTTCAGGTAAACCCTGATCCTAACTCCAGCCCTCAACCCAATGAGCAATCTGTCACTGGCCTCAGACCTTTGGTTCCCAGTGGAGGGCACGTGAAAGAGTGACCTACACCAAGATTCTACCTTAGGGCCACAAAGGTGACATGTCCCAATTTTCTTGAGAGCCTGGCTAATGTAGCCTCTGAGAACAGATCAGTGATGACAAACTGCCTACCTCTTAGTTCTCACGTAGGCTTAGCCTGCCCCCATTCTGTATTCACCCTTGTTCCCCCAGGGCTCATTCCAACTCTCTCCTAGTAAAATGCCCTCCCACTGGGCCCCATTTTCACCACTAGTACTCATAGAGGATTATTAGTGACATCTCCTCTCAAATGCTGAATTCCTGTCCAAACTAAAGATTTAATACTGCTTTTTAGGCGGCTAAGATATCTCTATTTGAGGTTTGCAAGATAGTGGGACAGAAGGCAAGAAAAGAGACCTGCTTCTAGAGATAATTTTCATCTCTTTAAGTGTATCCTCTTCTCTCCACCGCTCATTCTACTATTGCCTGTAAAATGAATGTCACCAAGCCAGTTGCACCTTTTAAATAACATTTATGGCAGAAGAGAGACATTTGTCACATCATGCCCTGCCCCCACCTCCCAAGCAGGTGGATGATATTGAGCCAAGCACCAGGGAGCTGGAGTGGACTGCAAACAAGCCAGCAGAGAGATGTTTAAATTCATTGCTGTTGCACCTGTTTTTAAAGGAAAAAGCAAATGCTGACTTACTTTTATTGTGCTCAAAAGGCGGAGGTGGGGAGTGTATTTCCATCCTTTCTGAAACTTGAAATGACAAATGGAATCAATTGCCCCTGAAATGACATGCCACTAAGAATGTTTCTTACTCATGAAATGAATTACCTTTCTTTTCACCTGGGTTCAAGAGTGTTGTGTTTGTGTTTTCACAGGGAAAGTGTGAACACTAGAAATGTTTTCATTTTCTATTTTGAAGAGGTCAGACTCCAAAGGCTGACTTCAGATTTCATGCCCATGTGTCAGCATCTCTGTGTCTTGGAAATGAAAGAAAATATTTTGGGGGTGGGGTTTTCAAGTGCTGTTGTTTTTGAACTTTTCCAAAAAAGAGCAGGAGATGTCAGAAAGCAGAGAGCTTAATAAAGCAACACAAATATGTTTCAAAGGTTCTTTTTAAAGCGTCTTTATGATTAAGCCAAAAAATAATAATTTTAAGTTGACACAGTGCACAAAATATTCATCTTCCAGTCATTTTGACTTCTTAAATGACTATGAACCTATTACAGAATTCTGACCGGCAATACTGGTGTCTAGAAAAATCTGTTTGTATCTTCTTTCTTTTGTGGTTTGGGAAAGTTATTATGTAAGAAATAAAAACAAATGGCTAAGTCAGGGGTAGATTATTTCAATTCACTAATACCTAGCTTTAAGAGATGAGGAATTTATTCCTGATTCAGAATCTTACTAGTGGTATCATTTAGGCAAATTACAGAACCTCTCTGAGCCTCTGTTTCTTAATCTGAAAAATGAGAATAATGCTACTTCCCCTGCATATCTGTTAGAGCTGTTGCATTGGATATGGTTGATGGATGGGGAAACAACTTGGTTGTAGACACAGAAGGTAAGATGGGAAAACCTGGACCAGGAGTGTGAAACTCCAGGTGCTAGTGCTGGCTCTGGTCTTAGTTGCATGAGGGATCTTGACAGTCACTTGCTTTGGTATTGAGCAGTTCTGGCTCCTGCTGGTCCATTCCAAACGCAGTAGCAGATGTAGATGCACTCACATAAACCTGGGCAGAGATGAGGTATTCCTGCCATGGTCAGAATGGAGGCCTGTGCCAGGCATTGAGCAGAACCTTGTGAGGCAGAGGCCAAGAGCACCACAGAAAAATCATGAGTGTGGAAACAGGCTTTCCAGGGTTCTAGTCCCAGGAGTCGTGCTTAAAATGCATGTGATGGAAAGCAAGTTGCTATACTGCTCTGATTTTCACTTTGTTCAGCTGTAAAGTGGGATCAGTAGCACTTATTTCCTAAAGATTAACCAAGGTGGCTTTTGCTCAATCATTTGATTGTCTAAAACTTGGATATAGTACCATTGCCACCACCATTGAACACAAACGAGTGCCTGAGGAGCTCCCCAACTACTCAGTCTAAGGCAGATGTGACAACAGTGCCAGGACGCCTCGGGGATACACATGTCCCTGTCTCTTCTCCTAATGTCCCTTCTCCCTCATTAGTCCTCCTCCCTGGCCTCTTTGCTGGCTTGTCCTTATTCTCTGGACCTCTAAATATGGAGTGCCCTGGAGCTTAGCTTTCCTTTCTAGATCGCCCTCTTCCTGGATGATCTCATCCTCCCCAGGCATGAGCTACGGTCTATGACTTCCGGATGTTCATTTCCAGTCTGGACCTCTCCCCTGGGCCCCAGACTCTTATATTCTACTGGCATGTCCACTTGGATGTCTAAAGGACATCTCAAATTTAGAATTTCTTTTTATCCCCAAACTACTTTTCTCCTAGTCGTCTTTGCTTTAGATAATGACATAATTATTCCCACAGAATAATCTAGAAACCATCCTTGATTCTGCCTTCCCTCCCACCTTTTATATCCAATTCACCAGCAAGTTTGTTGGCTTCACCCTCAAAATGTAGTCAGAATCCAACCACTTCTTACAGTCCCACTGCTGCCTCCTTAATCTGGGCCAGGGTTGCCTCTCACCTAGACCTCTTCCTGCATCTCCTGCCTCTGTTGTCGTTTTTCTTTTAGGCCAATAGCAGCCAGAGTACCCTTTAAAAATGTAAATTGCAATGGTATTTCCCAGCTCTGAGCCTCCCATGGATTTCCATTATATGTAGAATAAAATTATCTTGCCATGGCTTTTTTTAGTGGTTCTTAAACGGGGGTGATTTTTCTCCTAGGGGATATTTGGCAATATCTGTGACCACCTCATTTCTGGTGGTCATAAAGAGGGTGGTGGAGGCTTGAGGGGTGTTACTGGCAGCCAGTGAGTAGAGGCCAGGGGTGCAGCAAAACAACATGCACAGGACAAGCACCTGCAACAAAAAAAAATCATGTGACTCAAAATGTTGATAGTTCTGGGGTGGAGGAAACCTGCCTTATGCGATCTGGACCCTGACCATCTCCAGCATCTTAATCGCTCCTCCCCTTGTGGTTGTGTGGTGACCATACTGACCTTTTTGCAATGTCTTCAACATGCCTAACTTGTTATTATCTTGGGGACTTTGTACTCGCTGTTTGCTCTATTTGGGACACTCCTACCCACAGATCTTCACATGGTTAGCTTCTGATCAACATTTAGTTCTGCTATCACCTCTTGATCATCCTAATCTAAAATATCTATCCTACCCCCACCAAGCCCTGCCATTCTATTCTCCCACCCTGCCTTACTTATTTTTTAATACTTAATTTTATGATTTGTTTTCTTATTTTACTATCTGTCTCCTCCACAAGAACATAAGATTGAGGGCAGGAACTTTGCTGTGTTCATCAAGGGATCCATTCATCACATAGTAGGAGCTCTATAAGTCTTTGTCAAATGAGTAATTCAGCAAATAACTGACAAGGATAGCACAGACATGGCCTATGACAGAAGGTTAGGAGAAGAGATCAGCAGGATCTAGCATTTCACGGAATGCTTTCCGGAGGAGACCTGCCATGGGCTACCCTGTGAGTTTCCGGAGTACACCATCTCTCCAGATGAGCTGGCCCTAAAATGGAGAAGGGCTTCCTCTCAAGCATATATGCACCCAGCATAGCCTTCTTGTAGGTTAGAGACAGCTGTGGATTTTAACCCGTGATAGGACAGAGACCCAAGCTGTAGGGCTCAGGGGTCCAGGCTCTGATGGAAGAGAGGAATCAGGAAAGAAAGTGAGTATGAGAGAAGCAGGTCCAGGAAAGAGAAGCCGAAGCTCAGGTTGGCTCAGGTCAGGAATGGAGCCCAGTATAGAGGGAAGGGAGGGGCCAGGGAAGGACAAGCAGACAGCTCCGGAGGAAAATCTCTGGGTTGGCTCATCCTGGGGTGGGGAGTCAATTGAGGAAGCTATGAAATGGAAAGCAGATAAGGGACAAAATCAAACCTTTCATGTAGCCTGGCAAAGACAGAGTCCTGTTTAGACTTAGTGACCCATATAAAGCTTGTACCACACGAGAAACATGACATTATGACAAACACAGTTAATTCCAGAACAGTCTTGATTTCAAATGCTCTGGCCCATCATCAAACATTGATCTTGTTCTTCAGTTTCAGAAAGTCATGACAGTAACACCACATGTAACAGTGCTTAGCAATGCCAGGTGATGGGTGGGTGTTCACTTCCATCCAGGTAAGCCCCTGTGCCATCTCAAAATAATGATATTGATGTCCAGTTCTTAAGGGAGATGAAGTGAGCAGGGCAGGTCATAGATCATATTTCCAAGGTCCCAGGGTTCCAGGTTATACAAATTCTGGGGTTTGCAGATCACAGAGTCTCCCACGGGAGAGGGATGCCTGGTGGCATGTACACAGCTCTGGCCATCCTGGTATTGTCTCCAAGAGAAAGGGTATGGTCAGGGTCTGTGCCCTCAGGGCCACCTCAGGACACTTACTCATAACTCTGGTTCATTTTGCTGCCTGGATCCTTCTAAGGAGATGACTACATGTGATTAGCTGGCCAACACCTCATTTTATTAGTCTGTTAATGTAGTTTTAAAGTAACACACCTAAGATGCAGACAGCTTACTCCAACCTAACAAAAATGTCATTATGAAAATTTACAAGGTCTACAGAGTGATATAATGGTGATGAAATTCAGATGTGTCAAATTACTCTCATGTTTAATTTAGCCTGACTCAGTCCGTAGAAATATGGATTTTCCCACAGACGTAGTCTCATAGCTGCCTGGGCACTGTGTGCTTTGCCTGTCCCACAGCCTCAAAAGTCATAAAACAGCCTGTGCTGACCATCTCCTCCTGCTTCCTCAGATTGCTGCTGACAGGCCACTTTGTCTTTTCATTCACAAAACCCATCTGCCAACTGGTCTTTGGGATCCCCTTCCATCGTTAGGTCCTCTTCTTGGTAGACACAGATTTGATACTCTCAAACTTCTGCTCCATTGAAACATGATTTCTGGACCTTCATTCCTACTAAGAAATACAGGGCTGATGAAGGCTTAGACCCATACTCATCCCAGGGGCAGATTCTAAGCAGCTGTCATGTTCTCTCAGTTAGAAAGTTAATAAACCCCACTCAGCAACAATGGAACAAGCAAAAGCCTGACCCGGTTCCTTCCTTCCTGCTAACAATGTGACTTGCAATAGCTTGTATAAACTCCCTCTGATTCTCAGCTTCCTGAACTGTAAAACCAAAATAATAATAATACTCCCTTATAAAGTAGTGATTGTAAGAAGAGAACACATGTAGCACTTAGCACTGTGCTTGGCACATAAAAGCTGTTCAACAAATGGCAGCTACCCTCATTATATTATTAAAATCTTGGAAAGTAAGATTTCAGACATCAGTCAATGACTCATGGAAATGTTTTGGAGCTTGAGGTCTTTGTAAAGTGAGAGGGCAGGAGAGTGGAGCCTAAAACATGGGGAGGAAATCCCTGTGCAAGGAATGCAGAAGGTCGTTGCCATGGCATCATGGTGACTGACCACTCATTTGTGGGCTAAACCCCATTAAGCCAGCTGCAAAATGGGGGTAATAATAATGTTGCTATAATTATTAAATATGGCAATGCTTATAAAATGGTTAACATAGCTCCAGGCACACGAGCCTCAAAAAATTTAGAACTGTTGTTATCACAACCAGTCTTCCCTTGCTAGCTCCTCTGTCACCTATTTACGCTGGTCAAGCCACTATTTAGAAAAGTCCAACCTGGGTTCCTAAGGCACTATTTCACAGTTTAGGGGGGAACAGTGCAGCCTCCACCCCAAAGGTCTCTTAGTGTCACAGGGCATTTATAGCCTCCAAAAATCACTCCCACAGATTTCTAGGGCCCACTCCTTGTAGCCTCCATGTGGCTTTGTCACATGTAAAGGCAATGTCATGCTATGCACAGAAAGTGAATAGCCCCTTTCCTTTCTTACCATGGGCCTGGAGTTGGTCCCACCTGGCTGTCACCCTTCATTCCTGGGATGGTCATGAAAGCAAGGGATCTGTACCCCCGAAAGGAATTTATTCAGCACCAGCAAAGGGCAAGGCGCCCAGACTTAGCTTTTGCCATGGGCCCTGCCAGAAAGTGCTGGGCAGGGACAGAAAAGAAATTCCAGAGACAAGGTTTCTCTAGTGTCCTTGGACTTGGGGAGAAGTAAATTGTAGGGTTGTCTCATTTATGATCAAAGGTACCAAAACTTTATAAAATGCCTTGAGGATATTTTGTCCGTGTTCCTAAGCAAACAGAAAAATGGAGAAACATTTTGGGTCCACCAAAATTGGTAGTTAGGATGAACTCTTACTGCAAGGGCCATGTCTATCTTAAGCTAATTATGCAGCAAGTATGGCTGTGTCCTCACTGTGTGCATGCACTGCTCTGGGCTTTTGGGGGCTGTAAGAACACTTAAGATTTACACCTGCCCATAAGGGGCTTGCCATCTGTTTGGTGCTTCTTATTTCGGTTTTAATTACAAGGAAGACGTTAGCCTTTTGGAAAAAGAATCACTGGGATGAATCTAATACTACTGGGCTGGCTGTCATGCAGATTCTTTTATGGCCCTGTGGCCTTGGACGTGAAAAGGTAATGAAAACATTTCATTATAAGGTTTCTTCTCCCCTCCTGCATGCTCTACCATCTACCCTTGGCTATGACACACACACACACACCTCACACACACATCATGCAAAAGTGGAGCCATTTCTGAGGCAACTGCAAACATTAAAGAACCACAGTCCTTTCAGACTCAAAAATCCATAAAATCCTAGTGTTGAAAGAATAATGAGAAATAATTCAGTCCTTTCATTTATAATAAATGCAAAAAAGAAGGAAAAAAAACCCCAAAAAGCTGGTGGGTGAAGTTCCTTGATTACAAATCACAGTGTTAGTAACAGCCCACCCAGCCCAGGGCTCAGTTAATTTCTTCCTTCCATTCTTTCATCAACTATTTATGAAGCACCAACATTGTACCAGGAGCTGTGCTCCTGGTGATACAATGTACCACTGGTGATACAATGGTAGAAAAAAACCATACATAATTCTCTCCCTCCTGAAGGGTCTTACAGACTAGCCAGGAAGATAATCAGTTGGCATGCAAAGAAATGGCCATTTCCACCTGCTAAGTGTCATGAAGGAGAGTTCCACGTGCTGGTCCATGCTGCATCTTAGTGAGCAGAGCAGGCTTCTTGGAAGAAGGCATGACTCATCTGAGGTCTGAAAAGTGGGCAGGAAAAGGAGAAGAAGGATGCTCCAAAGATAAAGAGAAGTCCTCCAGGAAAATGTCTCACACAGTGGCGGGCTGAAGCCAGCTCACACAGGCTCACCCCTGCTCCACCATAAGCTTCTCTTCCCAACTCCACTCCCAGTGAGGCCACACTGCTAACCTGGAATTGGCCAAAATGGGGATAATCGCATGGCAGAAAGCAGCAGATGCTCCAAGTTAGGGCTTCCACCCACCTCTGCTTTGTAGAGCCATTTTTTACCAACACTTCATGGGCTTCATATACAGTGGTGCCTGCTTAGTTGTGGTTTCGCTTTCGAAGGTTTCAGTTACCTGGGATCATTTGTGGTCCGAAAATATTAAGTGGTAAATTCCAGAAATAAACAGTTTATGTTTTAAATTGTGCATCATTCTGAACAGTGTAATGATATATTGCGCCATCCCACTCTTTTCTGCCCGGAACGTGAATCATCCCTTTGTCTGCTCTCTAGGCTACCTGCCTCTTAGTCACTTAGTAGCCTGTTTGGTTGTCAGATTGGCTGTCACTCATTACCCACTGAGTCGCTGGTTTGGTTGTCAGATGGACTGTTTCAGTATGGCAGTGCTGGTATTCAAGTAGACCTTATTTTGCTTGATAATGGCCCCAAAGCAGAAGAGTAGGGATGCTGGAATTTTCTCATAATTGTTCTATTTTATTGTCACTGTTGTTTATCTCTTACTGTGCCTAAGGTATAAATTTTATCACAGGTTATGTAGGTTTGGGGAAAAAACATAGTGTTTATAGGATTTGGCACTATTTATACTGGGGGTCTTTGAACATATCCCCTGCAGATAAAGAGGGACTATTGTATTCTACCTGTTTTCAGGCTGAGGGCGACACAAACACTGCCCTTTAAGCCACCATAGGCCTGGTCCTGCTCCTGCAAAAACTCTACCAAATGCCTGTTCTCAGAAAGGCATTGTCAACAAGTGACTTGGACCTTGGGGCTGTTTATTTCAGACCCTGGGCCATCTGGCTTCTCCCAGGATCCAGAACATCCCAGCAAGTTAATACCAGGCAGCTAAGAAAGAGCCTGTTCTTGTGGTCTTCGCCACCCCCTTGCCATCTAATGATATTTATCAACCACCCACGCCTGCTTAGTGCTGTATAAGACACTTGGCCAGGCAGATCTCAAGTCAGGCTTTGACCCCTCAGGAATTCAGGGCCTGGCTGAGGCTGCTAGGCTGACATTGTTCTTCCTTAATATAAGGAAGAACTCAGGCTGTCGGGGGCACAAGAACCAGGGCTGGGTGCCCAGCTGAGGGCGTGGTTTAGGAGATGGTACTGCTGCCATTTTTTGTTTGTTTCTAGGCACCAGAAATACCAGGTGAGTAGGGGTTAGAGTTCATACTATGTATGATTTGGTCAAGTTTTAAAAACAACTGATGCTACCACCCTTGTACCCCCACTACGATTCCACTTCTCCAAAGAAATTTGCCAGAAGAAAAGGTGAGTTTTGAGTTCTTACTAAGTCTGTTAGGAAGCAAGGGTGAGCGGCAATCCCAGAGGTGGGGGTTTTGCAGTAGCAGTGTCTTTGTTTCCAAACCGTGTGTGTACAGGTATGTACATGAGTATGTGTCTGTGAGTACATGTACACATGTGTGTGTGCTTGTGTGTGTAAGCATGTGTTTGTGGGTGTGTGTCTGCAGTGCCGACAGAATGTGGAGAGCAACAGTGTCTGCAGTGATGCAGGGTGCAAAGGAAGCAGCTAGACAGGGCTATGAGATGGAGAATCTTGAAGAAGGCCAGTCACCGGGTCTGGTTAAGAAAAGAAACCAGGCATCCTGGATGGGCAGAATTCCCTTCCCTCTGGTCATCTCTCGGCTCTGGAAGGGAGTGAGTGACTCCCATTCTTGGCCCATGCTGGAGAAGACACCCCCTGCATTGTGGAGCTCAACCATTTACTATCTTGACCTTTAGTCAAACTTAAATGCTGGATATGACCTGTGTGTCTCCCTGCCAGGACTCTAGTGAGAGCCAGGCAGGAATGTGCAGAGTATGAATCTGGAGAGTCTCATGAAGCCATTCAACAGCATCTGGTCGTAGCCCTGCTGTAAGTGACACTTGGACTGACAGTGTGTCTCCAGGAGGCTTCCACCCAAAAGCAAGAATGAGAAGTGACCCAGGTGGCATTGCCAGCTATTGATGGCTAGTCTTGAATTCATTCTGCTTGTCAGCTGCATCTTTGGGAGCGGGGAGCAGGTAGGAGTGGGCTGAGGGGAAAGGCTCTCGGAAGGGCGTACTGTTGGGAGAGTAGGGACCAGCAGGTGGGCTGCCAGGGAGGTAGGGATGTGGTGATGCAGAAAGTTGCTATTTGAAGGCTCTAACAACAAAGAAGAGAGGATGGTTGGAGATCACAGAGTATATAGGGGTGGAGGCTGGTGCAGGGTGAGCAGACAGACTGTTGGAAAGTAGGTGGACATGAAGATGGCCCTTGGCTGCTTTGCAGAGAAGCTTTGCCCCCTCCCAGGTCTTGCTTCCTCCTTTGCCCTATGCTCTGGCCCATCGGCACAGCTCACATGCTACTCCTTTTCCTGAGACTGCCTTGGAGCCTGGGATTGTCCACTGACCCTGTCCCCACCACTGGCAAAGTATAATTTGAGGGTCCTGGCCCAGACAGTGAGAGTCAGTGAGAAAGCCTGGAGGGGAAGCACTGTCCAGTTCTCGGTAGAGGGACTGTGGGCAGAGTCACCATTAAAGCTGTGCAGGTTGTGTCCTGTCTAGGGCATCTAGCTAAGGGGATGAGTAGGGGCTCAGCTCACCAAACCATGCCCCTGGCAAGGAGCGGCCTCTACCTGAGAACGGGACATTTCTTCTAATTCACACAAAGCTTACTCAGGGCCTAGCTGCAGCCCCCATTCTGGGAGCCCCTGCAGGCCATGGAAGGGAGGCCCCAAGAGAGAATAGAAATGCCAGAAAAGGAGAGAGAGCATATACAGTGGCGTCCCAGTGGAGGGGGCAGCCTTCGGAACAGGGAAAGGTGAACACCAATATTAGCCACTTTACAAGTCACCGAGAGCCAGCCTGGGGCTATCATTTTACTACACTGAAATGCTTGTGGTCTGAAGATGAAGGGATGTTTTCCTTATTAACATTGAAATAATTAACTTGTTTATGTTATTATGCTCATTGTCTAAACATTGTTCAATAAAACATCTTATTGCTGATAATTTTCCAAATGTTACAGTAAACACGGGACTCCTGCCAGTGGCAGGAATGCATTTCGAGTTACACAGTGAGCACGGTGTTTGCTTTGCTGCCAGTCACTTGACTAAGGTCTCCTGACTGTAGCTTGGCTGCAACTTCTTATCAATCCCAGGTGAAGAGCACTCTGATAAAGAGCAAATTATTCTCTGTGGTCAGATCCCCAAATACGTGGGTGACAAACACAGTGGCATTGTTTCCTTGACTGAGTCTTGTTTTCCATGTGTGGGAGGAATTCCAGACTTGAGAATTCTGCATCCAGACTTCATAGATTTCTTTTTCCTAATTGAGACAACACAACTAATGATAAAGAACAATACCAGCCTGGCTTTCAAGCTCCAAAAGGCTCTGGGTCAAAATCTGACCTCCATAGGGATTGGAGAGCGTCCAACAGCAACTACTCTCTTCTGTTGTCAAGCTAGACCACGGGCTCCTTGAGACTAACTTTCCGTTGGCTTCTGGAGCATGGAAACGGAGCAGATGTGCCTGCCTGCTAATGCACTGTAGGATGGAACTGCTCGCCCAGCTTATTGAAATCAGATGCACAACACTCGAGCTGCCCTGCAAACAGATGGTGGCTCCACGCAAGTGCCATCACATTGGAAAATTACAAGAGCCATGACTCCATCCCCTCTCCACCATGCAAAACTGCATTTTTTTTTTTACCAACTGGGTAAGAGAAAGTCCTTCTCTTCTCCATACATCCACTCTAAGGGGCCAGGCCCTTGTGAAATATAGCACTCCTAGATTGCTAAAGTAGTATGAAAATTTGAATACAATGGACAATTCTGGAAGGATGTACCCTAAATATTAACATTCATTATCTCTGAGTAGGAGGGAATTGAAATTAAAAAGCAGCATGGCATATATGGACTTGTACATACTTTTTTTAGAAAATTACACCCAATTCCCAAATAGTATTCAACTTGTCAGAAACAAATTCTGAGATTGTTTAGAAATTGTTTTTAATATGCAATATCCTTTAAGAAAATTTTACCTTAAAATTCTAGATAATCAACTATTTCAATTGGTCTGAATTTTAAGTTTAATCTAAATTATATTGAATTTCTTTGAGAATTTCTAGGTTAAAACTGTAATCTGAGTAAAACATTAAGTTAGAGTGAGTTTGTTGGTTGATTTTGGATATTTACATAGGCAAACATATATATATAGCTTCACTTTCCTCCTCTGTGCAAAAATTAAACAGCTCTATTCATAGGGCTATTATGAGCATTAAGTGAGATCATCCATTTAAAATATTTACCACAATACCTGACTATACAAGATATATAAGAAATTGTAGCTATCATTAGCTATATAATTTTCATTTTTCTTTTAAAGATGACACCAATTTCTGCAAGAAAACAAGTGGACAATCAACAAGGAGATATCAATTGGCTTATTTTCTGAATAGATGTGAGTGAGAAACAAATATCCAGGGCCCCCACTCAAGTCCTCCAGCCTGCATTGGCTCTTAGATCTCTTCTCAGCCAGCCCTAGAGGTAATGAATGCTTAATTTGGTGTGGCAGGAGTTTAGGACTAGAAAGAACTTAGAGATAACCAGTCTGGGTCATTTAACAGATAGTGAGATTGAGCCCAGATGGGTGATGACTTCCCCATGTCACAGAGCAGCAAAGACAAGACTCTAGGGCCTTGACCGCTCCTTTTTTCACTTCGACAGATGGGCTCTCTGGTTAATATATAATGATATATAATGACATTGACTCCTGCTAGTGCCTTTTACTACACTGCGATATCGCACAGTGCATAGCACAGCCCTGGATGCATAGTAGGTACATGATGAATGGTTTGCTTAATCTGCTGATGTGCCAGGTGTATACTTGACAATCTAAGAGACAGGAAGTCAACTAAGACAGAATCCCTTCAGGAAGGTTCAAGAGACTGACAAGGAAAGTTACAGCAGGGGAAGAGGGGGTCTTAGAAAGGGGAAATTTGTTTAACTTCCTCGACAGGAGAATGAGTCAGAAGTCGAATCACGTAATGAACCTCAGCGAGTTCATTCTCCAGACTCCCTATGCCAGACAAGTCCCAATGCTACATATTTACCAAACCTACATTTATAGCTTTTGACTTCTCCCCTAACTCTACATGTCTATATCAACTGCCTATTCCAATTTTCCATGTGTATGTCCAATAAAAGGTATCTCAAATATAGCTATCTCAGTACATAGGTATCTCAGATTTGACACTTTCAAACCTAAACTCTTGATTCTGCCTTCAATCCTGCTCCTGCTTCAGTGTTCTCCATCTCAGTAAATCTCACGTCCTTTCAGCTGGGTGCCAA
Source organism: Papio anubis (assembly GCF_008728515.1). Taxonomy (NCBI): domain Eukaryota; kingdom Metazoa; phylum Chordata; class Mammalia; order Primates; family Cercopithecidae; genus Papio; species Papio anubis. Next base: position 113,643,878 of record NC_044976.1, on the reverse strand, counting down.
AAAGCTTGGAATCATCCTCGATCCCCCTGTTTCCTCACTCCTGCACATCACAGTCCATCAGGAAGTCCTTTTGTCCCTATTCCTCCAATGTATCCCACTTACATTGTCTTCTCTCCTCCCTTACGTTGCCATGAGGCCCCAGACCATCACCTCCCACCTGGATAATTGCAGGAACTGCCTTAACTGATTTTCCAGTTTCTTTTCTTGGTCCCCATTGTGTGTGCTCTGCCAGAGTGCTCCTCTTAAAATATATCCAGTCATATTGTTTTCTGCTAAAAATCTTCTAATCACTTCCCATCTCCTTAGAAATAAAGTCCAAACTCCCCAGGGTCCATAAAGCCCTACAAAAGCTAGTTCCAGTTGCCCCTCAGCTGTCATCTCCTAACACTCTGCCCCAGCCACAGGGGCAGGTTTGCTGTTTTCAGCCAAGCAGGTTCTTGCCTCAGGACCTCACACTGACCATACACTCTGCCTCAAATGTCCTTCCCACATTTCTGCATAGCTTTCTCCCACACTTCATTCAGGTCTCTTTGTAAACATTGCCTCATCAGAAAGACCTTTCCTGACCAAACTAGCGCTTCAACTTATAATTCCAAAACACTTACTGTGCTTTATTTCTTCCAGAACTTATCACCAACGGACAATTTCCTAGTAATTTGTTATTTGTCTTCTGTCCACCTCTACGAGAATTTAAGCTCCCTGAGAGCAAGAATTTTTCTGTTCTGTTCACGACTATATCCCCAGTATCTAGAATAGTGTTTTGGTGCATAATAGTTGCTCAATATCTAGTTGCTAAACAAGCAAGTCAACAATAAACTTTCATTCTGTATTTTAGCTTAGTTGTTTGTGTGCTTATCTATTCCCCCTACTAGACTGGTCTTCTTCACCTGTAATTCCTGCAGTTCCAGGCATGGTGCACCTGCACAAAACAGGTGCTCATTATGTGTGTGTTGAATTAAGTTGAGCAATTACCAAGCACTAGCCACAGATTTTGTGACTTAAATCCAGTTCATATCATCTACAAGAAGCATGCCCAAAGGGTTTGTTAATTTTTCTGAGAGATAGTCCCAATGTTTCATTAGAACTTAGGCAGCAGCTCTGGGAAGAAGGAGCTACACAAATAGAGCTTTGTGTGATGGGGAAAACAGGGAGGTGCAGTCCCAGTCAGAGCTGTTAGCAGCAACCCTTTGCCAGGCCTGAACATGCAAAGCCAAGCTCTGGGGAGAGTAACAAAAGGGTTGATTGGATCCAAGCCACGAGGTCACAGAGTCCGTCTTGGAGGGGAAGGGTATGCCATGTGTCGGCCACAGAACCATGTAGACAAACTACAGCGAGTCAGACACACCAAGATTTTTGCTCCTGTTTGTTCCTGCTACACTTCTACAGAATCAAACCACTTTGTTCCTTGACTTTGGAATCATGTCCATTTGTTTAAGGTAATGGACTGGGGTCTTCCACCATGCCACCCCCAGGACCCGCACCCTGAAGTCCTGGTATAGGCTGTGCTATAATGTGGTCTTTTTAATAACTAGCTTCTTTGGAAGGAGTTCAGGTGCAGCCAAGTTGTACAAATTTCAGGGTTATAAGTGGGGCTAGAACATGACACAATGTACTAGGAATTATTTTACAAATTTATCTTCAAATCAAAGCTACTTGCAAAAATGGATTTAGCTCTGCCCTCAACTGTTTCCTCAGGCTCAAATGTTTAAATAGAAATAATTTGCAAAATATGTCACTGTCTGCTTATATTTTATCCTCATGGCAATAGAATGTTACTCAACTCCCCAGGTCACTATCAATTATTTTTAAACTGCTTTGCCTTTTACTAAAAACTCTTTAGTATCCGGAAGATTTGTTTCAAAAGCTGATCAGAAAACAAACAAACAATTATGCATTTCAAAGATTTATTAAAGTAAAAAAGAAAAAGCTTTTAATAAAGAAACTTAATATGATGAGTATTTCGCTTTTACCTTTTTAGTGGGTTGTTGCCCATAAGTGATCCTTGTCATTGTAAACTATGCCAGGAAACCCTCCAAAATTAAAGCAAGTGCGGATTTACAGAAAAACAAACAGCAGCTGTCCCAGTTCATCTAAGGGTCTGGGCCAGCAGCCTGCTGAGAATTCATCAAGCCCAATTGAGCAGTTCAAGGCAAAAGACATTTAAAAAATAAAGTACAAACCCCTTGGGAATATTAAGAAAGACTCATCCAAAGTTTTCCAAAGACGTGCATCCAAGGCTCAAACCATTACAACAGACCAAAGCAGTACTCTCTAAACCAGAACTGCAAAAACGGCCACTTATGAAAGCTACTACGTGAGACATCAAAAGTATTCAGGTCTTTTCTTCACACAGAACTAGCTTAGAGGGACAGAACTTTCTTTTTCCTCTCTCTAGAAAATTCCCAAACCACAGTTTTGGTCAACTCAAAATGCCATTTCCTTTGGATGGTTTAGATTATTCTCAATAAATTTTTGGTACATTGATTCAAATAAATGTTACCAAATCCTCAGTAAAAAATGTTTCCATGGTGAAATAAGTATGACCTCAAATGAAATCTTAGAGATTCCCAATGCATATGGAGAGCTCTGAGTAAAGAAAGCTGTTTCTAATCCAATAGTTCCCAAATATGTTTGACCATGGAACCTTCTTTTTACTAACCCCTTTTGACATTCCAGGGTTGAGAAACACTGGTTTAAACATTTCTGTGACTTCAAGGTCAAGATTAAGGTCTATTTCCTATTGGGATCATTCATTCACCTATTAAGTAGACATTTTGTTAGTTGGCTTGTACGGGCCAGGCTCTCTACCTAGACCCCAAGGCAAATAAAAAGAAAGTGCTCAGATCCAGCAACTCTGGTATCTGTCAAGGTTAAGCAAAAGACAAAAATGTACATAAATATCAGCATTTTCATGTGATACAGGCTTCTGTGAACCCCTTCATTGCTGACAGTATGTACAGCACAATTTATATCCCAAGTTGTTCACTAAATATTTCCTGTGCCTTTGTCATGTCTCTTCCGCTATATTGTTCATTACTTAAAAGCAAAGCTCATGCCTTATACTTGTCTAGTATTCTCTGTGGTACCTGGCATGGGACTGGACATGTAGTAGGTCATCCAGTGAATACTGGTTGATTGACTGATTGAGGACTAAACTAGATAATCACTTGAGTCTTTTTCAATTTTGCAGTTCTAAGAGTCCTTTTCAAATACTGGTACAATCTTGAGCCTACAAAATTACGGTGAACCACAAAAGCATTGAATAATTCATTAGCTCTAGTTTACCAAGAGATGTCTTAATGCCACAAAAGTCACAAAATTAATGCATGCTGCCCCACCAAATAGACAAGCAACAGCAAACTAAAGCAATTTACTCGCTACTTATGGACACAACTTAAGTGTTAACTTAAAATTTAGTGATTTGACCTTGTAATCAGAGAACAGTCAAGTTCTGATTTTACATATGGGAATCCTGGAAATCAAGTGAACATTTAGCTATTCATTGTAGAATTTAATACAGATCAGGGTTAGCCACAATTGGTAACACTTGGGGAGTTGTTAATTTCTTGCTGGCAATTTCACTGTAACTTCCCTTCATAAATTTCAGATTTAAACTTGGCGTTGTCATCCAGACCTTATGCACATTTATTTGATTTACATATGATGAGTGGCTCCTAATAGTATATTCAGTAAACAAACATCACCTCTGATGCTTTATGTATTTGAGAATTCTTCAGAGCCACAGAAATTTAATTTCATAAGTGAACAAGGAAGTGAATTTAGTGAGAATAAATTACATTAGGCTTTATTCTGATACAGCAGGATTTCCCAACCTCTGTACTACTGGCATATTGGGCCAGACGATTCTGTGCTGTGGGAGGCAGACGTGTGCATTATGGCAAGTGTGCATCATCCTTAGCCTCTACCCACTGGATGCCAGTAGCACCCCTCCTACTCCCTTACCAAAGATGGCTCTAGACATTGCCAAATGTCCCTTGTGGGAGGAGTGGGAGTGGGAGAAGCCTCTCCTGGTTGAGAGCCACTGATGATAAAAGAACCCCTGGTGACTAAAGTCAGTTTTAAGACTAATGGTAAGTGAATTTTCAATTTAGTGGAGTATCGGTTAGTATGTTCCCAGAGAATGAAAATCAATGCTTATTGTGCTTTGGAACTAGATAAATCTGTCTTCTTTCTAGCCTGCATGGCTTGGGACAAGTTATCTAGCCTCTCAGAATCTCAATTCACTTGTTTGCCCAAAATAGAGTACCTACTTTGCATGTGGTCTCAAGCATAAGTGAGCTATACACTGAAAAGCTTCTAGTGTAATGCCTGGCAAGTACCAGGCACGTATTAAATATTTGTGTTCCCCTTCCTCCTCCCCCCACTCCGCCTGTTACTCCTCCCATGACCCCTTCCCCACACCCCACACCCCTTGCCCCAGTGCCTGGGATAAACACAACCAACATATATGCTTGGTGGATTCTTCCCTATTTTTCTTTCCATGGCACAAATAATCAAAAGCTGTCATATATACAAACCTTATGCGAGCTTTGGAGAACAGAACAGCCTAAGTCAACAATAAATAAAGGAGAATCTGAGTTCTCAACCCTTAATATTTCATGCCTAAGAACTTCCAATTACAGGGAATATGTCCACACACATTGGACTAATTTATCAGCTTCTTATTCTCTGTCCAACATAGTAAGACTGTAACTTGACCAAACACAGGGGCTGCTCACAGGTTGACCATGTTTCTTACCGACACCCCCAAGCCATCCAATAGACCAGGTTTCTTTCTCAGCAACACTGACTGGAGCCATTGCCCCTGAAAAGGCCCAGGCTTGGCACCATGGTGGGAACAGTAACATGGAAATGTATCTGGTATAGTTCTAAACCTGAAGGATTTATAGAAAGGACACATGGAAGGGCTTATGGACCTTATGTTCATTATAAAGGCATTATAATAACATTACCAGTCATTTGGAAAATGGGAAAGAGAAGAAGGAGATCACCCAAAGTTGTAGCACTCAATACAACTGTTTTCATTTTACATATTTACTTCCAGGCCTGGTTCCCACACACATGTGTTTTCCCTTGGCTGCAACAATTTCACACATATTCTTCTCAACCTGTTTTGCCCCCAAACTGTACTAGATCACAGCATTGTCCCTGATTCTTACTGTCTTCACAGTTTTCACATTTGATGACTGCATAGAAATTCTTGCAGAAGATTTTCCATAAAGCAACTAATTAATTATCTTTTTGAGGAACACTTGATTTCTGACTTTGCAATTATAAATCATTTAGTAGCAGGAAAAAAGTCGTAAATATAGCTTTTTCCCTCTTAGGACGTTTTCTTAGGATAAAACCTCAAAAGTAAGATTAGTAGGTTAAAAACTATGGGCATTTCTACAGTTTTAAGTATAATATTGTCAAATTATTTTAAAATACATGATTCTGTTTACAAAAGCTATTCATAGTTTGCCTAGAATGATGGTTTCCAGCTTCATCCATGTCCCTGCAAAGGAACATGAACTCATCCTTTCTTATGGGTGCATAGTATTCCATGGTGTATATGTGCCACATTTTCTTTATTTAGTCTGTCACTGATGTTCTCACTCATAAGTGGGAGTTGAACAAGGAGGACACATGGACACAGGGAGGGGAGCATCACACACCGGGACCTTTCGGGGAGTCGGGGGCTAGGGGAGGGATAGCATTAGGAGAAATGCTTAACGTAGGTGACAGATTGACGAGTGCAGCAAACCACCATGGCATGTGTATACCTAGATAACAAAACTGCCATTCTGCATATGTATCCCAGAATTTAAAGTATAATAATTATTTAAAAAGCTATTCATAGTTTATTTCAAAATATTTACAAAATATAGAACAGTATAAAGAATAAAACAAAAATCACCCATAATCTCGTAATTCAACTACTGCCAACACATATTGTATTTCCTTCTAGTCTTTATTCCCCTGTGTCTGTCTTTAATATATGCATCTATCTAAAATTAGTTTTATTATAATATTATCAAGTCCTGGCTTCCTAAATGAGCAGGTATGACTGCTGTAAGGCATAACAAAGGGGTCTTATTAGAGTGCAAAGAATGGCTCAAAGGCTACCTGATTGCTTCAGGTATCCCAGTAGCCTTCTCCACTCATTCTGGTAAAGATCACTTATCTTCCCTCCTTGCCAATAGGACTGTCTAGCATTCCTGTTAAATGGAGCCTAACTGATCACATACAGGGACTGCATTCTAAAATCAATGTCTGAAAGGCCTTTGAACTGTAACCGACTTTACCTTTGAAAATCCCTGAGGAAGGAGCCGTGTTGGAGAACCATTAGTGTCTCTCAATAAGTTCAACCAGCTAGTTACTCCTCCAGTGAGAACTAGTTGCTCTTTCTTGGGTTGAGCACAAGACAAAGTAGTTGGCTTACAAGGGGCTATATTTTTTTTTAAAACACCAATCTTTAACACCAATATCATGCAGAATGAAAGTTGAATGGGAGGCAACTCTGACTGAAGAATGGTATATTCAAATCTCAGCCTCACATAGTCATTTGTGGAATGACACTAAGAATCACCCTTACTTTTTAAGTGGTTCATCATTTTCACTCTTTCTTTCTCTCACTTTCTGTCTTCTTTCCTCCATTCCTTCCTTTCTTCTTTACCTCTTTCATTGCTTCCTTTTTCTCTCCTTCTTTTAATTTTTTTCTGATTACATATAACTGAATCTACACATAACTGAATCTACACAAGTTTAATGCTCTTATAACAAAAGGCCATGACAGTCATTCATACTGAATTGGACACTGCTCATAACAGGGAATTCCACCACAACTGGCAGCCCATTTCTTTAGTTGAATATCTTTAGAAACCTCATGTTGAAGTAGCACTTGCCTCTCTTCCAGTTCTGCCCGTTGTGTTTCCTGGAATGATGGAGATCAGCTCTTCTCAGACTCCCTGTGAAAGCCTTCCTGAAGTTCTAACATCCGTACTTCATCCAACCCATTTTTGTTATGGTGTGGTTTTTCAGGTGCCTCACCTTCCAGGTTTGTCTTTAACACCTGCCACTCTGGGAAGAGAATGACTGTGGGTCTTGGGCAAAGCCTATAGCCTTCATCAGCCTGTTCACTGACCAACTGCACAGCAGTGACAGGGGCATGGCAGTGGCACAGAGCAATGGTGGAAGCACATCCCTGAGACAGCCTCTCTGCGGCCCCAGCTCCAGCAGCCTGCATCCCAGATTTATGGATGGCACCTGGTAAAGCATGATGCAAACTCAATGTGAAATCCAAGTACATCATCATCTATCTCTGTATTTGGTTTGGGGTTTTATTAATGACAGAGGATGTGATTAAACAAAGTTTATACTGTAACTAACTCCAGCTGGATCCAAGCATCAATGGGAAACCCCAATTCCCTTGATGTTGTCCTTGTGTCCTTTCTACTCACAGTTTCTTTTCCAAGGCATTTTCTCTGAATCTGATAATGGTGAGGTCATATAATCTCATTTATTTTAAGAGACAGTCTGGCACGCCCAGCCCAGTGGCCCTGCAATGAAGGACTTTTGTGTTGAAGATGCTGTGAGCCCTTGGATATGGCCTTATCCTAACCTATGAGATGAAATCACTGTTTCATTCTGCCAAGGCAATGTTATCATTGGGTTTGGGCTTATATTTGAAATTTTTCCAGCAGAAATCATATTCTAATAGACTCTAAACTGAAACACCATCATGCATAATCTTGTAAGATTACCAGAAGCCGGTTCAATGAAATTTGGGTTCTTTCGGTAGAGTTGTTGCTTATTATAAAATGGCTATGATTACCTATTCCTTGGACTTTTTCTCTAGGGAAATTCAGGAATCACATCTCACCAGCACAAGCTGAGTACTGTAAGTCTGCTTGTGATTTGTGCAGTGATTTCTTCCTCCTCACCAGAGCTGAGGTTGAGATTATCTTCAAAGTCTTTCCTCAGTCTCTGTCTCTCTGATCTTTCTCTCAGCTTCTCTCTCTCTTGCTGGCATTGCTCCTTAGCCCTTTGGATCTCCCTCCACACCCTCCTTTGCTTTCTCCACTCCCCTCTGTTACTTTCCTGCTTCCCCTTCTTCTCATTTACTCTTTGCTCTCATTCTCTTACTCCCCTCCTCTCTCAATTGCGTCCCACTATAGTGCCAATGTTCTCTTTCTACTATTTCAGTTTTCCTCTACAATAACATCAGGTTTCCTAAGGGTAAGACAAATCCCAGCTCACTTAGTTTGTTCCAGTGCCTATAGGTGTTGGGGTGATCTCATTCCATCTGTTCAGGATTCATCCATTCATGCCACCACATTCAACAAGCTCCAGGATGATGGGAAATGAGACAGCCATTTCTCCCTCTGTCCCTGACCTGGGCTTAGCCCCAGGATGGCTCCTAACTGGAATCAGCAGATCCAGCACCAGGGCCAGGGCCACCAATCATCAGTACCAACATTGTCAGATATCCCATAGTGCCCAGTGGTGACAGGACCAAACTGCATAATTAATGGCCATGTTGTGCTCTTCTGATGTGCCTGCCAAAATGTCACTGTTACCCTGTAGGTGACAGCCATTGTTCACTGATGAAGAGCCTTCCTCTAATTTGCACCATCATACTCACTATTCTTGAGAAGCTAAAAGAAGATGGTGGCTTTATCTCTTTTAAAGAGAGTTTCTAGGGGCAATGGGCTGGTGGGCTAGAGCAACTTCCAGAGTTTCACCCAGTGCTTGTAATGAAAACCACCAATTTGCTGTATACATAGCAACGTAATTCCTAATATTAAGCTATCGACTGAACTCACTATGGCAAATCAGAAGATGGTTCTTTCTCTTCTGGTTATGTTTTTTGTAGTGCGAGATTTTTATTATTCTAGAAAAAGGCCATTTCACCTGCTAACAATGAAAGCAAATGTCTTGCCTAAAACAAACAAACAAACAACATACCGCTGATGGTAACTCAGCCTCCTCTTTTTTTGCCTTATGATTTACTTCTGTTATATGAAGCACTCACTGCTGAGAGCATGAAGCCTGGACAATTGAATCCTGATTGAGCAACTCACATGAATTCTGGGAAATAAAGTCAACAATTCACAAATTGAATCCACTTCTGAATGTTCATCCACCAAGGACTCTTGACATTCGATCTCTTTGCATTTCTGCTCAATGTTTATTGCTTTCCACTCGTCCCTCAAACCAAAGTCTTTGCTTGGTAATTTCTTGTTTTAGAAAGTGACAAACAGACCAAGCAGAGAAAACACTGTATGTTTTGGACTAAAAATGAAATCATTAGGGTAAGTTTCTATTCTTGTCGACTGGAATTTTACTCTGGTTTTGATTAAGCTCAACAAAGATATTATATTTGATGCTTTCCTGTAAATGTATGAGATGGTTTGCTATTGCATGTCCATGAATGGAAATATTAACAGTCTCCACTTGGCTCCATCAGCCTCTGGCTTGGTCTTCACACCCAAAAAGCCAACCAAGAGAATCACATCCTCAGCCCAGAGTGAGTAGTTTCTGTCTTGCCTGCAGTTTTTCTTCACAGTCTCAGAATTAAGAGTAAGTCTTATCCAAAATACATAAAATTAAATGGAATAGCCACATTCTATTTCTATAAATTTCTCAGTAAGGAACAACTTCACATGTCTAAATATCTATCTTTCATTGCTACATTTCTATCAGATTAGTGGGTCCTTCCAAAATCTGTTCCTCGTTGGTTAGATTACTTCAGTGAGGAGAGAGTATGGGGTATGGGCTCCCTCAAGGGTATAAACAAAGAGAATGTCATGACAGATAAGTAGAGAAGCCAAGGTATTTTACAAACTCAAAAGTGTGTGCTAATTTTTTAAAAGCAATTAGGTATATTCAAGCATAGAAGATGCACAGAATCCCACCTATACATTATCCGTATCATGGAAGCGGAAATCGACACTCAGAACAAAACCCAGAGGACAGAACTCTTGCTCCCTTGAATTGATCAGTGTTGTGAACAGTGCAGAGTAGGATTAAAAAGGAGTGAACCACAGAGCAAGGGACCTGGGCTATTGTCCATCATGCCACCCACTCAACAGTGTGACCTTCTACTTCCCCACTGTATTACTGAGGTGAAGTTTCCTCATCTGTCAAATGAAGTTTGACAGAGTTTCCTTATCTGTCAAATACTAACCTCAAAAGATTTTTAATGAGTATTTTAAAAGGAAATAAATATATATAAAGTGCTTAGTATAGTGTCTGGTACATAATACATAATACATGTTATTGATTTTTAGTGGTATTAGTTGTATTCATTTCTAACCCACAGTTTATGCTAATGGAGTAATTAACATATTTTAACACATAATATTATATTACATTTAATTTCACATATAAAATATAGGTCATTCTATCCTTATTAATACTTCTAATACAGCCTAAGCTGTAGGCCAAAGAAGACTCTTGGGGATTTCTATCCTATCCCTGCCTTTTCTTCCTACAAACCCAAACTCAAACTCACAATTTTGGCATACTCACCCTAGTGACCCAGCAGTCACTAGGAGCTCCCCATTTAGTCTGAACCAGTGACTGAGGAAAAAAGAAGCTGTCTAGGCCTCCTCCTCAGACAGCTGTCCTGCCACTTCTCCTGCTGGGGTGGAAGGGACAGGAGACAGCCATGCTCAGGGCCTGGCCTTTAACTCCCAGAACGCCTCTCTTAGAAGTGGGAGTCGTTGCTGTCATGGAATTGGACTAGCCAGAGGAGTGTCTCCTTCCGAAGGCTGAGAGGAGAGGTCAGAGAGGGTGTTCCCTTCTTTTAGAGGCCTAAGCACAAAGTCCACTTGTCTTCAGATGTCAAGAAATGGAAAAACTCAACATGGTCTGCAAAAATTGTGTACCTACCTTTAATAGATTGCATCAGGCAAATGGAAGAGCCTTTCTCATTTTGGAGGACCAACATACATAATCCCTTACCTGCTTTTAAAAATATGGCCAGGCGCAGTGGCTCGTGTCTGTAACCCCAGCACTTTGGGAGGCTGAGGTGGGCAGATCACCTGAGGTTAGCAGTTCGAGACCAGCCTGGTCAACATGGTGAAACCTCATCTCCACTAAAAATACAAAAAAAGAAAAAGAAAAAATCAGCCAGGCGTGGTGGTGTACTCCTGTAATCCCAGCTACTTGGGAGGCTGAGGCAGGAGAATTGCTTGAACCCAGGAGGCGGAGGTTGCAGTGAACCGAGATCATGCCACTGCAGTCCAGCCTGGGTGACACAGCAAAACTACATCTTGAAGAAGTAAAAAATACTTGTGTGTGTATGTGCACATGTCTATATATAAATGTTCTTGTGACCATTACAGGTATTGCTCTTTTGAGATAATTCTAAGATTTATCAAGGTCTAAACTGAAAAATGTTATAACCAACATTATTGGAAATACAAAGCTGACAAAAGAAAAGAAAAATCTCAGGAGAAAGAAAGGAAAAAACAGCCCCAGAATGAGTGCTAGAAAATAGTATAATGAAATTTATGGAGAATCAGGAATATTGATTTCTAGATCTAACTCTATTCACCAGTCAGTTGGAGGTTATATGGACCTACACAATTCATTTAATTACTCTGGAAGAGACTAAATGACCTCAAGGCTCAGCTATCTTCTGCCTCTGGTGATTCTACTTATGGCCTATGAGGAGGTCTTGGAGAACACTGGTCAAACTTCCATGACTCCAAAGTTCTTCAGCCCTTTAGAGGTGATGGGGATGGTGACGATGGTAGTAATATTAATGGCAGTGTTGATGGTGGGGGTGGTAATCATGGCAAAATGTTGGAAGTGGTAGTGCTGGTGGTGGCGATAGGATGTTGGTGGTGAGGAAGTGTTGGGGAAGATGGTGGTGGTGATAATGATGGAGGAGGTGATAGTGGTGATGGTGATGGAGAAAGTAGTGGTGATGATGGTGTTGGAGGAGGTGATAGTAGTGATGGTAATGGAAGAAGTGGAGGCAGTGATGGTGGTAGGGGTGGTGGTGGTTGTTGAAGATAATGCTGCCATGCTTTGTGGATCTAAATTCTATACTTGACCTATCTAAATGCTGTGATAGATTTCAGAAGTGGGCAGAGAGGGAAAGCACTTAGGTCCTGGGACTTAATGAATACAGGTGCACAAAGAGCATTGGTACTGGTCTCTGCCCATAACCATCATATGTGCCTTTTGAAGTTATTCTTCTGTTTGGGACAATGCAGGCAAAACATACATGCTCAGGCAGATACACAGTGTTCTACTGGTTGTGAAATTTTCGGTGTTTGTTTGTTGAGGTTTTTTGTTTTATTTATTAAATTTTAATTTATTTTTGCTTTTTATTCCTCCAAAGTTTGAATCCTTATTTTGAGAATACAGGAATCAGGTCTGTGGAAAGAAGGAAAAGTTGAAATAGCCAAAAAGAAAGCAGGGCTGAAAGTGCTGGACACAGATGAGGGGACACAATACAGGGAGATGACAAAGGGGAAAAGCATCCTCACACGCATGAGACCAAACTGTGGTTTAGGCAGAGCTTAAAAGTAACCACCAGTGTGCAACCACACAGGATAGGTACCTGGCCCTGGGACAAAAGGTGAGAGCTGGAGCCAGTCCTGGTGGCTGCAGTGCAGAGGGAGCTGGGGCAGTCAGTCTAGCGCCCACCTTCCTGGGGACAAAAGGCGACACTCTCTAGACCAGACAAGGCAGAAAGAGTCCCTGGAGGGCCTTTGAGGTGCAGCTTCCTTTACAGACAGAGGCCTGGTGCCAGAAACTCGGCTGATTCACAAAGAAGTGAAATGCTAACAAATGGTTTTCATTATCATCATGCAGTCTCCACCCTCATTCTGTATGTGTACTGTGTTTTTTTCTTTCTTTTTTTCATCTTTTCATGGGTTGTAACTAAACAATGAGGTGATTGCCATCCCAGTGGATTGCACAACATAACCAGCGGCTGGGTTGGAGCATAGCCTTCTCCAAGGAAATTCTAGACAAGAAAAATGAACAAGCTGGAAGTAAGGAGGGTGTTTGTTTTGCACAACACCTGTGTACACTTTTAGGGCTCATAAAGAAGGTGGAACGAGGGTCTTAGATTCTTAGTTCCTCTGAGGCCCACCTGTCAGGCCACCAATGTGGCACTCTCCTTCTTAAATAAAACACTAAATAGCCAAAGTAAAAGGGAGGCTCGCCCAGTTATCCAAGAAGGTGAATTGGGACCACTTGTTATTTCCCAGTATAACATGAAATAATGATTTACTTGGGTTGAATAAACTGGCGCAGCTGTGGGAAGAGTCTTCAATTCCGTTCAATAAACATTCATTAAGTGCCTACACTGGGACAGCCCCACAGATAGAAATACACTTAAGACCTCAAGAAGTTAATCCAGCAGATGCCTAAACTTGTCCCAAATCCCTGGATAACCAAGTATAAATGTGATCATGAGGATATCTTCCATGTTGTATTCTCCTTGTGATTCACTTTTCCTGCAAGGCAGCAATTACTTAAGAAAAGATGCTATTAACTTTACAGTGCCTGGCAAGTTTTAGTGACAGCTAAACATCGCAGCGCTCCGATGAACACAGCCATAGCTGGAGCAGCTTCCTCCCTCTGACTGCGACATGGCTGAAGAAAATGGATCATTTCAAAAACAAATGTTTCAGTTTGTTACTCAGCATCTTTGTTGGCAAATGATTGCAGATAATCGCCCGGCAGCTGCAGGCTGAGCAGTCTACAATTGCTCGGTTCCACTGAGCATGTGCATGGCCAGCCATTCCAATCACAACTGGGACACAAAGTGGTGATTTCTTCCTGCCAGAGAGGGCCAGATGGGGGCATGGGATGAACAGGAGGCATCACTTTCTCTTCTGCACCCAGATCTGCCACTAACTAGCTGCCTGATTCTGGCCAAATGTCTTTAATGATATTAATAAGAGTAGCTGATATTTATGTAGCACCAACTAGGTGTCAGGCACTGGGCTAAATGCTTATTCAATTTAACCCTCTCAATAACCCAATATGGAGGGTATAATTGTTCTGATTTTTGAGAGAAGATGTTGAGGGGCAGAGAGGTTAAGTCTCTTGCTGAAGATTGAGAAGTGTGGTGATTGAGAAGGAAAACTGTCTGCTCTCATCTCTGGAATTTCTAATTACCCACAATGTTCAGGGTCTCTAGAGACAGATGCTCTCTGTGGGTCTCTCGTTAGCTCCGGAGTAAATTTCCCCAATGCAGAGTTTTTATTTTGTTCATGTTGTCATTATCAAATAAATCTTAAAAGAAGAAGCACTAGAAGACTGGGAATATTCTGAAATATAATTATATGAGAAGCAAGTGACTTTAGAAAGGACAGCAGGTTTTCATCTCTCCTGACCTTTCCTCCCGAGATAATGAAAGAGCTAGATGAAACTCCTTAACCTAAGCTCAAAAATCCCTGTCAAATAGCCCTTCATTAGAGGTAACCACCCTGATGGTATTCCAGCATTCCCCATAAGTCATATGTGTTACTGTATAATAGGAGCCCATATGGGACTAAGATAGTTAAAGCCATGCACAGGAAGTAGCTAAAGCCCCCTGACAAACACACACATGGAAGTAAATTCTTCATTTCCAGCTCTTATCTTCGCCTCAGGTTACCTAGGATTTGCATGTACTGCATGCCTGGGCAAAGCTGGGCTGAGTTATCTCTTTCATGCCTTGAGTCAGATTTTCTGGATGTGAAGTCAGCAGACAAGCCAGGAAATGTCAGTGCAGAAGAGCAAGGGAGCTCAAGACACGATGGCAGCTGTCACTCCAGAGTGGTGTGGAGTGGGACGGTATCTGATGTGTCCTCGGACTCAGTTTCCCTTGGGATGTGTTTGGTGCTGACTGCTTGTGATCCATGTTTTCTTGGATGCAGGTTGGTTGAGGTGCAGCGATTTTTGCAGTGAAACTGAAGTCCAGCTGCTCAAACAGAAATGGCCTCATCTAATGGACACTTTAATGAGTAAGGGTGGCATTTTACTTGAATCCTTACATTCAAGTGCCATGACTCATCCCTTATCCCTCCTTAATTGAAGGACGGACTGCCTGCCTTTTTTAAAGCACCGGAATCCCATGTGTCAGTTAAGCCAGTATAGTTCCTGGTCTTTTTCAGGGCTATGAATCTTTACCTTGTCTTAATTTCTGAAGTTACATCTGAATCTCATTATAGACTTCTGTGTTGTAACATTTCTTGACCTATTGCTTAGAAAACATACCACACACTGAGAGGAAAAGGCTAGCTCAAGAAGAGCCGAGGACATTTAATCCTATAAAGCAAGTAGAATAAAGGGCTTGGATCTGAGTTAACATTCACTGGCACCGTTTTGCTTTCCTTCGTGTGTTCAATCCTAGGTGGTCATTCAAGGTCTGCAGTAGCCTGGAGACTCCATAGGTGCTGTTATGATTATATGCGAACCTTGACTGCAACCAACCTGAGAGTCGTTGCTCCCAGTACCACTGTCTGCTATTAGTCCCAAGTATGGGAACAACGGACCAGGGAAAGGACAAAAGCATCACTGAAATGAAGTTTTTTGTGTGTGGTTTAAGGATTAGCCAGTTGGAACAAAGGAGATGTTTTCTTAGGATCTCAGAAAAGTTTGAAAAATTATTGGATTGTTTTTGGCACTCAAATATAGATTATAGATATATTACTAGTATTACTAAGCTGATGGGCTATACTACAAGGACTATTATTTAGCCATACATTCTTGCAAAAATATTCTGCCCTCAACTCTGTAACGGAAGGCTGCTGTGTGTTTAGATGTCTTATCTTCTACCACAATAATGTTGTTGTAATTACCCACACTTCAAAAACCTCCCTGGGGTGTGGGATGTTACACAGCTCATGAATTCCTCCAGTCAGGTAAACATGCGGATTGTGTTTCGCCACACACAATAGAAGGCCACTCTCATTCATAGCAAGTGCCCTTTGATTCTGAAGCTGAGGTCAGCCAACCACAACTTCTTCCTACCTACAGCTGTCTCACTCTCCGGGGAAGTGCTAGAAAGGGTTTTGTAATTTACCCACAAATTTCCCAAAGAGCCATAGGACCATTTTTCTTTCAGGAAAATGTGCCAGGGCACTTTAGAATTGTCAGCATTGAAACTTTTCATCAAAAAGAACAGCAATTTCACCGAACCTTAATGTCTTCCTAAGTCCTTGGTATTAATTTCCTATTGGATGTGCCAAAACCACTGGATAGTTAAAACACATCAAATCATCTTAAAATGGCCAAAGTTAATTTTTCCCTCAAAAAAGAGCTCCTTCTCAGCAAACCTCATATTATATTTCATACTAGAAAAGATTTCAAATTCCTTTTCCCATTGTGGACAGACTCAGGGTAAGGACTAACAGAGGGAGGGGAGAATTGAGGGGAATGGCTACAGCCAGGAAGATCACAGCAGTCACATCAACAATTATTCTTATTTCCTCAACAACATGTCCTTAATGTAAGACATTCCTAGTGAGTTTCCCTACGCACAGAGCTCTCCTTGGTGGAAACTAGCAGCAAGGGGGCTGAAGCTGCCCTGGCATCTTTGATGCAGTGATCAATTTGGCTATTACCAAATAGTGGGTTGGACTATTATTAAGTCCAAGGACCATGTGCTAAAATTTTGAATACCAAAGATTTGGGGACACCTGGCCAAAAAGACCTCTGGGACCACTCCTCCCATGTGCTCCAAAGCAATGGCTAGTCCCAAGAGCAGCTTGCACTACATTAAAGATGTCAGGGCGACTGCAGCCCCCTTTCTCCTAGTTTCTGCCCAGGAGAGCTCGGTGAGTAGGGATACTCACTAGGAATGTCTTAGATGAAGGACATGTTGTTGAGGGTATAAGAATGATTGTTGGTGCGATTGCTATAGGCTGTAACTATTCCCCTTAATCCTCCCCTCTCTCTGTTAGTCCTTACTTGGAGTCTGTCCACAATGGGAAAAGGAATCTGAAATCTTTTCTAGTATGGAATACAACCATGAAGTTTGCTGACTGAGAGCTCTTTTGGGGGAAAAAAATCAACTTTGGCCATTTTGACATGATTTGATGTGCTTGGTAATGGCCTTAATAATGGTCAATAATAGGCATCACTAGAGAAGATTTTAAGTGGCATGAAAGGAGTAAAACAAATAAAAAAGCTTCCAATTCACAAATGTCAGTTACATCTAGACAATTGGGCATCGGTCAGGCAGGAGAGACGGGGACAACATTCCCCGGAGAGTTTGTCAACTATATTCTCAGACCTTCTTGTGGCTTATAATGTGACCACACCTGAACTTTATGTTTTCTGAGATATATTAATTTCTTGATAATGTCTCACAATTACTAGCTTATCAAAGACAATTCCAAACTTCCCATTCATCCTATGCAGCAGGGGTTCCCAGCCCTGGCTTTATATTGGGATCACTTAGGGAGCTTTACAAATTCCCGAGGCCCAGGCAGCACTCCAGGTCAATGAAACCAGAATCTCTGAAGGTGAGACACAGGCAGCAGGAGTGCAAAAAGCTGCCCAGGAGATTCCAAACTACAGACAAAGTTGAGAACCACTGCTATAGAGGATTCAGGGACAGTAGAAACGGGGAGCCAGTGAGATAGATAGAATGTCCCACAAAATCTGAGTGTGGAAGGATTAAGGGGATGGAGATTGACAGAGTTAACGGGTTTCAATAGCTGCGGCTAAGGCCCATTAGTCCCTGACAAACGATCAGCAGAGGCACAGTTTCCTTAAACTATATATTGATTGGATTTTGGACAGTTTGCCATTAATCTAAGTTTCATGACTGAAATTGACCAAAATATTATCGATTAACCTCAGGGGTCTTAAGAAGAGCCCTCTCTCCCCTAGCTCTACCAGGCTCAGGGTTGGTTGGACATTGGGTTCTGAGATAAGTCCTAGGAGTATGGTCCAGAAGAGGGAAGAAGCCCACAACATACCTTTGACTGTTATATGGAAAGTTACATTCAAGCGGGTGGTCTACAGAGTGGACTGGCTCTGGGTTGGTGCTTCATCTTTGCACTGGATCCTTTACCCCATGAGGAGGAACAAGGTGGAAGCCCTAAAGCAATGGTTCTTAAACTTATGTGACTATCAGAATCACCTGCAGGGTTGGTTAAACCACAGATTTCTGTGTTTCATTCCCAGAGTTTCTGATTCAGTAGGTTTGTGGTAAAACCCAAGAATTCGCATTTCTAACGTGTTCTAAGATATTACTACAATACTACTATGGAACCACACTTTGAGAACCACTGCTTCAAAGCATAAAACCCAGGACAGGACAAGCTCTAGAAGAGGTACACCAGACTTTATTAGGATTCCTTTGTGCCCTGTAAGAAGGAACAGAATATGATCCTGAAATGAGCTGAGATTTATTTCCATGCATTTATCAAAAGTGTGAGAGCTGATTTCTGTTTAAGTGATTACTCTATGAAAACAGACAGGGTTTTAAAAATAGATATGTATTTGGGTTGTTTGTCCCAATGCCTTGCATTAGAAATTTGTAATATTTAAATTGGATTTAATTTTAGAGCCTCAACCTTCATTAGCATGAGACTAAAAACAATGACAACAATATCTACAAAAATCTTTTAGAGTTTCATTATTGTGGACAGAGAATTTCTCTCTGCAGTAATAAACTGCTTATATCAACACAGAATAAGACAAGGCCAAAGGCATAGGAAATGCTGGACACAATTTCAAATATAGCAATCAGATATCCAGATGAGATTGGCAGGAGACCCTGACCCTGGCATGCACCAAGGTGACTTGGTCCAGAAATTGCAGATACAGGGCCAGGGAATCTATTGTGGTTGGCTTACAGTAGACACCCTAAGAATGCAGATCTTCCTAGGAATTGTGGAATTTTTTATTTAAACCAAATGTCCCTCTTCTTCTAGTCATCCAGATTGGAGGCCATCCTAGCTTGTAGTAGAATATCCAGAATATTTCCAGAGAAAGTCACTATTCCTTCTCTGGTTGCTCTACTGATTAAAAGCGGAGGCTTTTTGTGTCCTATAGGAAGAATTTCAGTAGGCAGGCCCCAGAAGGGTACTACAAGTCTCTTAGCACCTTCTGATGTGTAAGGCCCATTCTATACTCCTCTCCTCTCCCCTACTCTTGCAATGCCATGGTGGACCTCCGCCCAGTTCTTGAACTCTGGGACCTTTCCTTCCCTTCTTCCCTAATGAGCTCTTATTCATCCTTAAGAACCCTGCTCAGATGTTATCTCCTCTATGAATATGTCTCTAACCAGTCTGGCCAGATAAAACCAATTTCTCCTTCCACTGTGTTTCCATATCATGTCACATATACATCATACTTACCGCACTGTACTTTAAATGTTTGTTTATATGCGTGCCTTTTCCTATCTCTAGATTACTTGCTCTAGGAAGTTAAGTATTATGTCTTATTCTTCTTTGCATCCCTAGCACCTGACACCTAACACAGTGGCCAGCACAGGACCTGCAAGTTTAAGTGTTTAATCAATGAAATAAATGAATCCCAATTTTGGGGTGAGAGAAAGCACTACTTAAGCATCTAGTAGCAATGCAGCCTGGAAAACATTCAAAGTCATGGAATCTCAGATGATCACAGCCAAAGGGGACCTTAGCTCTCATCTGTGCCAGCTTCTCATCCTATAGAGGAGAAAGCTCAGAGATGAACTGAATCTCCTTCTATAGAGGAGAAAGCTCAGAGTGAACTGAATCAGAATGCAGGTGTATGGGTTCCAGCCTGCAACCTTTCAGGTTTAGCCAAACACCCAGATGAAGGGTTTATGGACTAGATGAAACCGTCTTCCCATGACTAATGGGACCAGATAATGTCCACCTCTTACCCTGGGGACATGCCATTCTGCCTCTCCCATGCTAGGTCCAACTCTGGGAGAGCATGAAAATGTTCTTCGTCACAGAATGTAACCTTTTAAAGAGTGTCTGAGTACGCATTTTCATCACTAGCCTTCAACCCCAATTGAGTATTGAAAGATTTTTCTGGTTCTTTCTGGGACAAGAAGACTATTTTGAGCAGGATGGGAAAGGAAGAAGAATGGAGACATCCCAGGGCTTAATTTCATGATTTCTAGTGGCTTGAAGACCACTTCAGAGGCCCTTGCTACCTCCCCTGTTCTCCAGCTCCTCTTCGTGGTTGGAGTTTGGGGAGCCATGGTGGCTTCTCTGACATTTGCTTTCATAGCACAAGCTGAGACGGAGTTGGATGAAGATATGTGGTAGGGATCCACACTGGACAAAGATACCACAGGGAGGGGAATTTTTTGGAGTTGAAAAGAGAATATGGACAGCAAGGTTAAGATGTCATTCTAGAACTTTATTGGGAGGGCTTCTCCACCCTACAACAAATTCTGTCATAGACATTCATTCATTTACCCATAAATATCACCCTCCTGTTCAAAGCCCTCCACTCCCTTCCTAATGTCCTGAGGATAAAACCATAACTCCGTGCTGTGTCTCTGTAGACCTGGCTCTTTCTGGCTCTCCAGCTCATTTTCTAGGTCTCATTCCTTCATGCTCAGAACCTTTGTCTTGTTTCTATCTCAGGGCCTTTGCACTTGTTCCTGCTGCCTGGAATGTTCTCTCCCTCATTCCTTCTCGTCCTCCAGGTCTCAGCCTGAAGGCCGTCTCCTCAGAGGACTCCTCGCTGAAGGTCCCGTCTACAGTGGCCCCTCGATACCTCCTGCAGTTTCCCTCTATCATCAGACCCTGTAATTGCCTTCATGGCATATAACGAATCTGGAGATATCTTGCTTATTTACACAAGACTGTAAGCCCCCTGAGAGCAGAGGCCTTGTTTGTCTTATTTACTGCTGCTCGACACCAAAAACAGTGCTTGGCACAGAGTCGGTGCCCAGAAAATATTGTGAATGAATGAAGTGCCTACATAGATTAGGTAATAGAGGTGAGAGGAGAATAGAAAGCTTACATTGTTTCTAGAAACTACAGCCTAAAATTGATTTTTTAAAATTGTATCAGCTCCATAGCTTCCAATTCTAAAACCTGCTTTTCATGTGGTACTCTGAGATTCCTGTCTTCTTCTGTGAGAGCTCCATGCTCTCTCTCAAATGGTCAGTCTGTCTTATTCGTCACCATTACTCATCTGCATTTTTATCAAAGCACCAACTTGCCCTGGATTGTCAGAGATTTTGCATCTGTATAATGTATTTTAGGCTGGTTCAGAGTTGGATCTACTACGTCTGCACGTGTCAGGTACTGAACAATTTCCATTTTGATTCCAGATTAGGGATCTGCTGGGGCAAGACTGTGGCATGTGTCTAGAAACACCTGCACTAGGTGCAAGATCAGCCATGGATGGTGTCCAGGCTGAAACGAAAAGGTATGGCGCAAAAGTGAGAGGCAAGTGCCACTACAGGACCATGAGAGGCCAGGCCCCGGTAAATTTTGGTAGCCAAATTCTAGCTCCTTCCTGGGCCTTGATGCTGGTAAAATCCCAGAACTCAAGGAAATGGAATTTGTCCTATTGGCACATGCCTCCCCACTGTGTAGGGCACAGGGAATGTGGTGAGGTACCAGTCTAATGCCAGCTCTCCCCCTCCACAGAGTTTTGGTCAGTGGTCGTGCAGTCCAAGGGGCTGGATGGCATGCTGGACCCAAGCTCAGCTCAGCGTCCGGACCCAATAACAGTTTTACCAAGGGAGCAGCTTTCTATCCTGGCCACACTGAGGTAAGTGCCTAAGGGGCCTTGGCCTTGCCAAGGTCCTGCCTCTGCAGCTGCCAGAAGCATGGGTCCCAAGTGACAGAACCTGAGAGGGCAAGTCAGATTGAACTGCTGAGCAGCAAGGGCCTGGAGAAGCTCTCAGTGATGCAGCAAATGCAGCCTGCCTAGCCCAGGAGAGGAAATCTTTTGTGCCCTCAGGTTGGCCCCATGGCCCCTAGGGACATATCAGGAGTCTGAGCTGCATCAAGGGTCTAGAGTCACCAAACACAGGACCTCGAATAGCCAGTGTCAATCAGACCCTCCACACAACTCTCTGGTCCGACTGAGCAGGGAGCGTGTGAAATGGAAGGTTCACAGCCACTTTTTGTGCCCTTGGCTAGTGGAGTGGAGGGGTGTGGAAGAGTTCCAGATCTGTACACAGGAGGTCTGGCTCTGAGTTCCATTTCTGTTTGGCGTGTACCTGTGATGCAATTACTTAATCTTACTACATCTCTGGCTTCTCATTGTTAAAATAGGAATGATATGGCCAACCTCCCAGGTTTGTGTAATGGTTAATTAGAAAATTATACCCAATAAATAATAATTATTACTATCTCAGCTCATTCATGTCAAGGTATGTCTCTAAGAATTCAGATCAGTTGATTTGGTTCCCATTCATGTATCCAGCACACCTGCCCTCCAAGAACCCAATGACCCCACAGGTGCCGGTACCTGCTAGTGCTTTCTGGTTGCATATTTCTATCATGGGCATTTTAAGAGCTTTTGGATAAAGTCTATATGGTGCCCAGAAATCCAACAAAGCAGATATGAAACAATTCAATATCTAAATATTCCCTAATATCTGCATTTGTGGCATCAGGAAGGTAAAACTTAAAATCTGTTGAATGGAATTTTCATTTCGATGTTGGGGGATGAGTAAACTCACCCCAGCACCTATCAGTTACAGTGTGCATACGGCTTCAGGCCTCTCTCCTCTAAAAGATAGCAAGGCTGAGCTCAAGTCAGGTGTCCACAGACTGGCTCTGCCACTCACTGGCTGCAAAAGCCCAAGTCACTTAGCCTCTCCAAGGCTCATTTTCGTCTTCTACAAAGTTAAAGAATTAGGCTAGACTTGTGGCTCTCAAAATGTGGTCCCCAGACCAACTGCATCAGCATCATCTGGAAACTTATTAGAAATGTAGATTCTTGGTGTCCTCCTACCAGAGCTACAGAATCGAGCGTTCTGGAGATGGGGCACAGCAGTCTGTAGTGTAACAAACTCTCCAGGTGATTCTGATGCCCTGAAGTTTGAGAGCCTCTGGACTTGAATCTCTGATGTACCTTCCAAGCCATGCCTCCTCCCAATAAATCCTGTCTGGGAGATACTAACGGAGGCTCTGGATTTTACTCTGTCGATGCCTCTCTCTGTTCAGCCCAGCCCAGGACACCTCTGAAGTACCTTGCTGGGGAAATGAGAAGTCACAGAATTCCTCTCACTCCGACCCCCAAGGGCATTCGAGCCTTTACAACTGAAGACAGCAGCCAGTTAACATTTAGAGTGAAGGTCAAGCGTAAAACAAGAAACGACCCTTGACCCACTCTCAGAATGTGGCGAATGAGATGGAGGAGGAGGAGGCTGGATTTCCTTGGCCACAAGAATTTCATCTCTCGCCAACTGTTAGTGACCCGGGTTCACGTATACCATCTCTAGCCCAAGAATCGCTGGCAGCTCTTGGCATGGCTCTCTCCAAGGCAGGAATTCTCTCACTCCCTTCTACAACACATCTCCCCAGGCACGGTTGCCAAGCCTCCCAGTGCTGTCAGCCCTCCTAACCACAAATATTTGGGCCAGTTGCTTAGCTCTGTCCAGCAGCTCCATCACCTATTCAGGTGAGGCCAGAATCTTTGAAGATCATTCACCTAGTGCAAGAAATGTATCCTATTACTGGAGTGTGTGAACCACTGGAAATCCACAGAATGTACCGCTGGTTCAGAAGAGGGCAAGACAGGGGGGCACCCCATCAGTGGCTGGTTGTAAAGGCATCCCGATGGGCCACCCCACTCTTAGTCATGGATCTTCCATTCTAGGTAGGAGGAAGACAATTAAAGAGCATTCTCACATTAAATAGAACATGTTCGTTCATGTGAGCCCCTAATTGCATCCTCCCCATCTGATCATTCAGCTTGCAGAGTTCTGCTTAGTAAAGCCACACAGAAGGCTGTCATCTGTTCAGGAGAAAGGCTTCAAAGGGTGTTTTAAAAAAATAAATAAATAAAACTTCTCCTCTGGTTCACATCAAAAATAAAAAGAATGTTCTTTTCTAAACGGTGCATTATATCACTAGAATAGAGAATGCACTCAATTTTTCTTTTATCTACTGATCATTTTTTAAAAGAGAGTTTTTGTTTAAAAACTTAAAAGTTTATAGGAACACACTCTCATGAGTGAATTAAATATATATATTTTTAAAACTTTAAACCTAAAATCTAAATGAGAGATATATTTGAGACATATTCAAGTCTTAATGAAACAATCTGCCTGTGATACAAATCTCCATTGTGATTAAATGTGATACCATTTGGTATCTTGACTGTGAGTGGAAAGGTAGTGTTAGAGTTTAGGAACTTTGTGAAGTCAGTTCAGTCAAACCAGCAGATGCAAGGCAGAGTAGAAAACTTCGTAAGTGCCTAAAATGAAAGAATATACTAGTTGGAAGATACCTTAAACATCATCACACAGATGGAGAATTAAGGAACACTGGAGGCAGGAGACTTGTCTAGGTACTCACAGGTTCTTAGAGGTGGAGTTACCTGGGAGTTCTAGGTCACCTGGAGGCAACAAAGATGAGTAGGACACTTTGCTGCCTACAGGGAGTTTGTCCTCTAGAAGGGAGGATAAGAGAATACAACTGCCCTAAGAGAATATAAAGGGAAGGCTTTAAGAGATAGAGAAGGAGCCAGGCGTGGTGGCTCACGCCAGTAATCCCGACCCTTTGGGAGGCCGAGGGAGGCAGATCACGAGGTCAGAGATCAAGACCATCCTGGCCAACATGGTGAAACCCCACCTCTACAAAAAAATACAAAAATTAGCCAGGTGTGGTGGCGTGTGCCTGTAGTCCCAGCTACTCAGGAGGCTGAGGCAGGAGACTTGTTTGAACCTGGGAGGCGGAGGCTGCAGCTAGCCGAGATCGAACCAGTGCACTTCAGCCTGGGCAACAGAGTGAGACTCCACCTCAAAAACAAAACAAAACAAAACAAAAAAGAGACAGAGAGAGAGAGAGATAGAGAAGGTAGTTTGTCTTGGAATTAGAAAAAGCTCCCCAGGGGAGGCAGCATTGAAGTTGTTGAAGGACAACAGGAGGATTCCACCAGCAGAGGTGGAGAGCAGAAAAGGCCCTGGGAGGGTAGGGGAGCATACCTGGAAGGGAAGAGTCTGAAAAAGGGCAGTGGTGGGGAAGCCCAAGCAGGAACTGCCCCCAGGAGTTTTGTGCGCCCGGAATGCAAACTATGTGAGGGGAGTAGAAGGAGGCAGAATCCCATTGCCAGGCAGAGCGGTCCCTACTGACTTATAGACAAGGGACTTGGCACCAGTTCCTTTGAGCAGGGTGATATGAATCAGAGCAGATTTTAAGAAGCTAAATGGGGCAGCCAGGGATAGAAGGCATTGGAAGAAGAGAGATGAGGGTACAGGACGTCAGGTGGGAAACTGTTCCCATGACCTGAACTAGGGGCCCAGAGATGAGAATGGAAGGGAAAATACAGTTTCGAGAGAATGCTACCAAAACAAAACCAAAAAGGCTGGATGGAGGTCAGGGATGAAAAAGCAGAGGGATAAGCAGAGGTATAGAGCTAATGGATGAATGAATGATGGTTCCAGTAACAGAAAAAGGAAACTGTGAAGAAGCATGTTTAGGGAGATGAGGAGAGAGGATCAAAAGAGATGGTAGCTGTGAAACTAATAATCAAATGATCCAAAATGGGTCTGTTGCTGTTGTATGCAGAGAAGGAAGATGGGGAGAAGATGGTCCTAATTAGGATTATGAGTATGGAGATTTTCGTTTTAGATGTCTTGCATTTACAATGCCAGTATCTATGGAGAATTGCCTTCAAGAAGCTGGAAGGCAGAACTAGCTTCAAAAGACTAGTTGATTAGAGATCCAGGTATGGGAGTCGATTGCACAGAAATTTCAATGGGCTCCTTAGAAGAGGATGAGCCCACCAAAGGGGAGACCATGAATGAAGTGGGAACTTCGGGTAATGGGGAATAGGGAGAAGTATGTCCCTTATGTCCATCAAAACCTTTTTATTTAGTTATTTTCATTTTCCCCTCAAAATTCTAACAAGTGTTACTGATTTGGATATAAGGGGATGAATTTCAGTTTTCTTTCTTCTCCTTTAATCTATCTAATAAGAGATATTATGTACTGAGAAGAACAAAGAAATGAAACATGAAAAGGAGCAAAAGTAAAGGGTTTAGATTTGCTGCCAACTGAATATTCAGTCCTCTAAGAGTTGTCCAGACATTTATCTGCAAGACCATTAGCCAACAGATCTGGTAATGGTCAAAACCCCAGATATGCCATTGCCTGCTTTGCATGGTCAGCTGGAGAATTGGAGCAAACAGAAGCATTCTTCAAAGAAACCAAAGAGAAAAGAATTTGGTGATTTCCTTCTTGGTATCTCACCAAAGAGCTGTCTATTTCCAGCTGAATAAAAGCACAGTATGGAGGAGAAGAATGCGTTGCCTTAAAACAGATTAAAAAAGCAGTGTGTAGCCATATGCACAAAGGCCAAAAGAAACCACGCACTGTGATGGAAAGAAGGCAGATGGTGAGCTTCTCTTGCCACTCCCATTCATTCTTTCATTCATTCTCCTTAATTTTTGAGTACCTACTACATGCCAGACACGGCAACTGGCCCTGGAAATATTGAAGTGCAAAATGTGCAGCTTCCAAAGCACTCTCAGGGAGACAGACAAGTCAATGATTACCCACAACCCTAGGAGAGGTGATAGGGTTATGCACAAACTGTTGTGGAATACAAGGGATGGAGTGCCCAGATACACAAGTGGATGAGACACAGCTCCACCCTCCAGTACCTCACAGTCACGGTGAGACAATAAAAATGGCTTTGAAGGAGGTCTGAGAGAGGTAAACCCAGCAGTAGAAAACACAAAAGACAAAGTCCTTGACACAAGCAGACGGAAATAACTCATAATTTACACAAATTTTGTGAGAACCTACTTCATCCTAACAATGACTCTGGGAAATAGTGTTTCTTGCCCACCTCCGATCAATGAGAACACTAAGGCTCTGGGAAATTAAATGGGTTTCTTCTGCTAACAAGTAGTGGAGTAGGAATCCAAACAAGGTTTTCTAACCCCCAGACCCAATGCAGAATTCTTGTCATTGCACTGATTTAGTAGAAGAGAACACACCACACACACACACATACATGCACACACACATATGCACATACAATTATGCTATTCTGAAGTGCAGAATGGAAAGATATCATTTTTGGTTAGAGTGGTCTGAAAAGGCTTCGAGGACTAGGTGGTATCTGTGTGGAAAGGAAGTAGAATGATCCATGAGAGTGGGAAGGAGAGATGGGAGAAAGGATAGAATTGGAAGTTTGCAGAACACTCTTACAGGAGATATTTCTAATCCAACCAAGAAGATCTGTGGAAGCTTTACAGAGGAGCTGATGTTTGCTACACATCTACAAGTATGCACAGGAGAGCCACAGAGGCCAGTGAGAGGCCCTCTAGGAGAACTAATTCTACAACTACTTGACCAAGTGGGGGGATTATTTGTGGGGTAACTGCAGTGCAGTATAGAGTCCTCTTGGGGACAGATAGATCCATACCATTTGATCTATAGTCACATAAGAACAAATAATAAAAAGAAAAGACATGTTTAAGAGTGAAAGAGAAAGGCAGGGAGAAAAGAAGGAAGGGTGGATGGAAGGACAGACTGGCTTAGTAAGGGGTCAACTTTGGATTCTATTTCTGGTTCAGTTTTCATTTATGACTTCAATGCTTTAGTGTTAGTTCATTTTCTGTGAATCAGTTTCCTTATATGTGAAATAAATATGATAAATCCTAATCGAACTCACAGACTCATGAGAAGATAGAAGTGACAACATTTTAAAAACATTACACAAAGAGGAACTATTATGTGGTCCACAGTTATATATGTGGGGTAGTGTCTGAAGAGGTGCCTGGACTAAGTTGGTCCCAGAGCCACAAGGTTTTTGCCAAACATGATGCTTTGTGAATTCATAACAAGGGCTCCGAGTCACCAGATCTTAGAGCTGAGCCAGTGCACTGTCTGAAAGGGGGTACCCAGTGCTGAGGCTTCAAGACATGTCCCCAGCAGATCTCCCCAGTGCCTTCCCAGAGGATTCAGAACTGCTGAGCAGGACAGCACCATCACATAAAGGCACAAGTGCCAGGGAGAGGTGTCAAACTCTCCCCACCGGCCTCCCTGGTACACACATGGACACTTACCACCTCCCTCAGCCTCCTTAAGCGTCAGAGAACTCAAAGGATTCTGTTTGATATTTCCAAGCTCATACTGAACTACTGGGCAAAATTCCAGGGGCTCTGTCCCTTCCTGGAGAAGCCTGGATGGGGAGACCACACATCCATACTGCCTGAGTCAGCCTGGCTTATGCCTGTTGTCCCGGTGTAACCATTGCTAGCACACCCTTTCCCTCTCAGAAATGCCCCAGTTTGAATGAAATCTCTTTGTGATCCCCGTGGGAGGTCAACTCCGAGGGACCCAGAAACTGCCTTTTGACTGCATTTAGTACTCCATGGAGTCACCCTCATTTCTTTTTCATTCCAGGTGCATAGCGTAATGTCCATGTTGTTCTACACTCTGATCACAGCTTTTCTGATCGGCATACAGGCAGAACCACACTCAGAGAGCAATGTCCCTGCAGGACACACCATCCCCCAAGCCCACTGGACTAAACTTCAGCATTCCCTTGACACGGCCCTTCGCAGAGTCCGCAGCAC
Organism: Papio anubis; assembly: GCF_008728515.1. Classification (NCBI taxonomy): domain Eukaryota; kingdom Metazoa; phylum Chordata; class Mammalia; order Primates; family Cercopithecidae; genus Papio; species Papio anubis. The sequence continues at coordinate 113,615,176 of NC_044976.1, read as the reverse complement.
CCCGGCAGTGGCGATAGCTGCACGAGTGGCAGGGCAGACCCGCAACATTACTGTGGACCCCAGGCTGTTTAAAAAGCGGCGACTCCGTTCACCCCGTGTGCTGTTTAGCACTCAGCCCCCACCTGAAGCTGCAGACACTCAGGATCTGGACTTTGAGGTCGGTGGTGCTGCCCCCTTCAACAGGACTCACAGGAGCAAGCGGTCATCGTCCCACCCTATCTTCCACAGGGGCGAGTTCTCGGTGTGTGACAGTGTCAGCGTGTGGGTTGGGGATAAGACCACCGCCACAGACATCAAGGGCAAGGAGGTGATGGTGTTGGGAGAGGTGAACATTAACAACAGTGTATTCAAACAGTACTTTTTTGAGACCAAGTGCCGGGACCCAAATCCCGTTGACAGCGGGTGCCGGGGCATTGACTCAAAGCATTGGAACTCATATTGTACCACGACTCACACCTTTGTCAAGGCGCTGACCATGGATGGCAAGCAGGCTGCCTGGCGATTTATCCGGATCGACACGGCCTGTGTGTGTGTGCTCAGCAGGAAGGCTGTGAGAAGAGCCTGACCTGCCGACACACTCCCTCCCCTGCCCCTTCCACACTCTCCTGGGCCCCTCCCTACCTCAACCTGTAAATTATTTTAAATTATAAGGACTGCATGGTAATTTATAGTTTATACAGTTTTAAAGAATCATTATTTATTAAATTTTTGGAAGCATCCTGTGTGCTGACACTGGTTATTTTTCTCAGTAAAATCATCTGCAAGTCTCAGGAAGATGCAGGGGGAATTGTCCGAATTGTCCAAAGTACTCCCTGGCTCCTTCTAAGGCCCACCTGTAACCCTTACCCCACCCCTAGCCAGTGCTGCAACTTCAGGAAAGGCTAACTGGTTTCAGATATTAGAATAAGTCAGGCATGATTAGCAAAGGAAGCCTGCTGGATTGCAATTTTGTTCTACATTCCAGAGCCAAAGCTACCTAATCATTGGATTACCTGCCCACCGCCTGGAAGCATGGGCTCTGGTCTCCTCCCTTGGGGAAGTTAGTGGAGCCTCATCAGGAGGCAGATCACCACTGGGCACGGGGCTGCCCTGGCCTCAGAGGCACAGTCTCAGTTCTGGGGGCACTCGATAGATAGGACGAGGCTTGCACCAAAGATCTGTGCGCTGCTCATTTGTAGGGGAAGATGTGCTGTCTGGAAGAGTTGTAACAGAGTAATCTCATGAGGCCTGTCAAAGTAGATCTGGTTTCATGTTCAGCTGGCCTTAGTACTCATGGCCACTCCTCGGTTTATCCCTCAGCAGCCTCCTGCAGAAAGACTTCATTACCCCAAGAAAACATTAGTGCCTCTGACACTCTTACAACCTACTAACAGCCACAGTAGCAACTTCCAGGGGCCCCAACATTGGCCCACAGCCAAGGAAGCCAGAGATGGGAAAGAACTTCTGAAAACTTTTTTATTCTTAATTGGATGATTTCCATAAGTGACCAAAGGTGACTGGGGCCGTGAGACCTGCAGAGAAGTGGGTGGGGCAGAAAGACTAAGTAAATGGAGTGAGAACCATATAAACCAGGAGATGTGGAGGACAGGTGGGCCGGCAGGGAACAACGGCTTTCTGCTTCTCCCCAACAGGGGAAATGAAACAAGCAGGACAAAGAGAAGGCCAGAGAGGGGTGTGAGGAAGGGGAGGGGAGGACAGAGCAGCAGGAGGAGGAAGGTGTGATCTCTCATCTTTACCAGCACTCTCCAGCCTCCAGGAAAGTTAGCAACCTGGGTGGTTCTCGTGGGGCTTTGTGAATGTGTTCATCAACACTGATTCCATCCAGAGCATCTTAGACAGGAGTGAAGGTCACAGAGGGACTCCAGGGTTCGTTCCACCTAGCCTCACACAACCCCCTTCCCCTGCAACTTTCATTTTGTATTTTCCCTGAAGCCTCAATTTTGCCCCAGACAGAGCAGTTGTAGTAAGACAGACATTTTCCCCTCCTAGCCGTCCTGTCTCCCCCCGAGGATGAAATGCCTACACTGGTTTTCAAGAGAACAGGCCCAAATTGTCCATCCGAGAAAAGAGCAAATGGTCTTATTCATTCCCTCTGTAACTCTCGCTGTCCTGCCCCACCCCCAACCCCATCCAAATAGGGCAAATTAGAACTGTAGGGAGCTTTGGCATGAGAACCATTTGATTAGGGTCGAAGCATGATGAAATGTGCCCTGCTTTTTTCTGTCAAAGCTACTGCAGTTGGAATAAAGATTTATGTTCAAGAAACACCAGCTAGAACATTCTGTGCTGAGATTCTCGGTGAGATACAGGGCTCGGGAGGGAGCCCTCCCAGTGATCTATGTCTGTGACTTTTTACTGGGGTCCAATGCCAGTGGCCTCACCTATCCTAGGTGCCCCTACAAACAATTTCTGGGTGCCTTTCTTTGTCTTAGAACTGGACTTTGGACCTGGGATGTGGGGAGAGAGGAATGGAGAGGGAGGCCTTCAGGAAGCTCCCCATCAGGAAGGTGGGCTTGTGAGCAGCTACACCAACAAAGAGGGTCCTGGAGTGCTGCCCGCTGCACTGTAAGACATTGGGACATCTAAAAAATGTCTTTGGCTCCCCTGGGCCGCCAAGAGGGAGGACCCTCTGAGGGAGCCCGGAGGCTGAGGCCCTCACTTTCATGTAGGTTGCTCTCCTGGGTGTCCGGTAAGAGGAGGGCCCCTCACCCCAGGAACACCACCACCTACCCAAAGGCAAAATCTGCTCTAGGCGGAAACGCTGGAGTTCCAGCCTGGGAGCCAATGTTTTCACACAATATAAGGGATATCAGTTTGGCTGATCAGTGTCGGAGCCTTCCAAAAACAACCCAGCGCCCGGTGGTTTCCGCAGCTTGGGCTCTGCTCCCACACGCGGGGGAGCTCTGGCTTTCAGACCCACCCGTGCTGTCCCAGAGAGGCTGACCCGGGTCGCCAGGGCCCCAGCCACTTGAACACTTGGAGAAAACAGCTTCAAACCGCCCACTATCCTCTGCTGAGGAGCGGCAGCGGCACATTTTGCAAAAGTTTCTTTCCCGTGCCTCACTGAGATTTTTCTGCCTGGGTTCCCCAAAAGCCCAAAAGGTGAGAGCAGATCCGTCTCCCCTCGGCAGCTTCCTTTGGTGGAAGGCATCCTCCACCATGCTCAAGAAAACTAGCACCCGCCCTGGCTGTCCGCCCTGCTAGCAAGGCTCAAGCCCCGGCCTGGGAGACCGCGGGGTGCCTGGCTCTGGGGTACACTCAGTTGTCCCTCTGACGCCCTCCCCCATCCAGAGCGCCAGCCTCCCCAGCCTGACCCCCTTCCCTGCTAATAGAAAGCCCACCATGGGGACAGAGTTTCAGCAACAACGCAGCAGCTATTTTCATTTCCGTGAAACAGCAGTGTTCCTCCTAAAAGCCTTACCACTTTCTCCTCAGCATCATTCACATCATGGGAGGAGGATCCGCCCAGAGCTAGAGTAGAGGACAAAAGGGCACCCGGGTCTCCTGTCTGCTCCTTGGAGGAGAGACAGCTGGGCAAGAGAAGCGGAACCGAGTGGAAGTGTGGGCTATGGAGAACCCAGGGGCCTGGAAGTCTTTCTTGCACAGGCCTGAACGGAATAGTGGGAGGCAACGGGTGCTCAGAGTCGAGGTCACCAGCCAAACCCAGTGCCGAGGGAGCAGGCCAGTGTCATGGTACAAACTCTGGGCTTGGTGTCAGCAGAGCTGGGTTCTGGCCCCAGCTCCCCCATTTCTATCTGTGAAACTTTGGCAAGCAACAGTTCCTCTTTGAGCTCAGTTCTTGCAGCTGTGAAATGAAAATAATCATTCCTATATCCCAGAGTTGTGAGCAAGAAGCAAAACCAAGTATTTGAAAGCAAACAGTCAAGTCCTATACAAGTGTTAGGCAAAGTAATTTATTCCAAACTTAACAATTCCTGTGTTGATTATAGGAGAGAAGCAGCCATGTTGGTGCTCACTGAATAATTTGTTTATTGGCACATGTATGGACTGGAGAAGGGAAACCCTCTGGTCAGTGGACATCATGGAATATAGATGTGGCATAGCCAGGCCATTATAGATAGATAGATAGATAGATAGATAGATAGATAGATAGATAGATAGATAAGGCATAGCCTGCTTTTACCAGGAGGGTAAAAGCAAGAACAGCAGCTATTCAGCTTCAGATGCCTGAATCCGAGTTCAGGTAGGCCACCTGGATTCTAGTGATCCCAGCATAGTGGTAGGCTTTGGATTCAAACAAGTATTTCTGCTAAGGCTGTGTAACCTTAAGCAAGTTGCTTAACATCTCTGACAATTGACATATGGAAACTCTGATGATTTCTTCACCTGTGAAATATGGATGATAATAGTGCTTTTCTCAGAGGGCTGAGAGATAATTTAATGAAATAATATATATAAATATACAAAACTAGCTAACACTTACGAAGTGTATAATAAATTTTCGTTTTGAAAAGTAGATTAGCTGAGAACCCCTAAAAGCATGTTAGAATAGAGTGGAACAACTTTCCACAAGGCAAGGAAGCTTATGGACAGTTTTATAGATGTATCCTAGGTTTATTCTGTGACAAGCAATGCTAATAGTGACCTTAGCATTTATTAGGAGCTTGGTATGTGCCAGGCACCACACTAAGCACTTTATGTGGATTAGCTCTGAGCAAGCCTCTGGGTTCTAAGACTGAAGACTATCTTAAGGCAAGCGGCGGGGAAGGCTGTGCTTTCTGCTTATGTGTATCAATGCCAGAGAAGTGCTCCACTGTTCTCTGGGATGTGTTTACTCCCCCAGCCCTTGGCAAGTTTATAAACCATTGGCTTTGAAAGTTTCCACGTGTCAAGCACGTGGGATCTGTTTTGCTCTAATTCACTTGGGTTTGCAACTGAAAAGCTCTGACCTTCCCAAAGTTCACCTGGGTGTGTGAAGATGGCTCAGGGGGCCCAGGGCCAAGAGTAAGTTGTGCAAATCTTCCCTCTACCACAGCAGCCTGCAGAGAATCCCTCCAACCCAGGGCTGCTCCTTAAAGTCAAGGATGCAGCACATCTGTGTTTCTTCAGCACCTGGACCCACTCTTGCATGTGGCAGGCAATCAATGTCTTAAGGAAGGGAAGACAGAACTTAGTTTCCATCTTTTTCTCTATCCCCAGCATCCCCACCCTGTCTCCTCCTATCCCCTGCACCTACCTTGTGTCAGCCATACATGCGTTAATGGTCTCAGTTGAAAACAGGGTCCTCCCTGAGGCATGTGAGGCATCTGGGTAGTTTTCAGAGGCTGGTGTCAAGAGCAAGATCAGACCATCAGGGATAAAGCTTGGCCTCACCCATGGCTTGGCTGAGTGACACTGGACAAATTACTTCTCTCTCTGCACTGCAGTTTCCTTATATGTAAAATGTAGGTAATAATAAGAGAACCTACTTCATTGTATTGTAAGGCATTTGATTCAATGTTTGGTACATAAATCACTGTATATTGAAACATATGTAAATACACAGTACACACAGCTATATACACATATATGAACAAATATAGACACAATATACAAACGTACACACACAAGGATAGAGTGTATGCATATGTGTGTGTGTATGTGTGAATAATCCCTGGAAGCTGAGAAGCAGCCAGGAAGTGCTCGTTCTACACTCACATGCACCCACACACTGACTTAAAAACACAGTGTAACATACAAATCCATCCAATAAGCATTCTAAATGATGACTACTGTAATAAGAAGTAGCCCAATGGAAAGAGTAAGCCAGGAAAGACTTCCTGGAGGAAACAACTTCAAACTGCACATGGAAAATAAGTTGAGTGAAATTATTGTCCTATGCTGAGACTTACTCCAGAATTAAGAACAGGGTAAAATCCAACCAAGAGGCTGCCCAGCCTCAATGGGAGAGAGATCGCTAATAGAAGTGAGAGTCTCTGTCTATTCTTTCACTTCGTTCTGAGCTACAATTGGCAAAGGAGTTAGCTTCTCCTGCAATTCCAGACCTTAGAAAAATTCAGAGAATAATCCTGTGACATCCTGTAGGAAAACGCAGTTAAAGTCCCCATATGGTTTTCACAAAATCTTGTCTCTGTTAAGACCAAACACCAAAGAGCTGGTCAAATATCTTCCTGAAGATGGGGCCTCCTCCAGCCGTATCAGTTGGGTTTCCTCGATCCCCAAAGCAAGAAGAAAAAAAAGGCTCTCAGAGTAGGTACCGTGCACCCCTGGCTCCAGGGGGAGACTTGGGTTGGAGAGGCCAGCCAGGCGCCTTGGCTAACGTTTGGTGCCACAGCTAAGTGCAGTCTCCAGCTTAGCAGCCTCTCCCCCTTTATCTCACCCCCACCGTTCCTTTCACTTTGACATAATGAAAGTGCAACTTGCACACTGTCTCGAGATTGCATATGATAATTGGAAACATGTGTCTTAGCTGGCATACCTTCAAAGGGCTTTGGAACTCTGACTTGGGCTGTCTTCTGATTGCAATAGCAATCCCCCAAGCTGGCTTTCCAGTCTTCACATTCCTTCAGCTGCACCTTAGTATTAACTCTTGCCAGGAGAAGGCTGTTGCAAGCAGAGCTCATTCCTGAGGGTCTGTAGAGGCTGGCAATAATGGTTTCCTGAGTGCACAGCAAGGTTCTAGGCTTGGCATCTGGGCACTGACTTTTCAGAAAATAACAGCAAGAAACAGCAGGTCCATTTTCCTTTTTGCAGAAATGGCACGTTGATGAGTTGTCACTGAGGCAGAGGCCTGGGTCTTTTAGAGTATTGCTTGGACTCTCAAGGGTTGTGATGCTGGACCCTATGTAATCCAGCAGTGTGCTTTTTTCCTGAAGAAAATATCAAAATGTCATTATGTCACCAGGAGACTCGGCAGGAAGTATAGAATCAATGGTGACTCCACTATAATCACCCCAAGCTGTGTGATGGACAGGTAAGGCCAAAGGGACCTTATTCAGTTCGGTAGACACTGACTGCACATCTGTGATGTGCAAGGTGCCATGCTAAGCCCAGAGTAGACAGAGGAGTAAGATGGGGCCCCTGTCCTCCGGGCCCTTACATCACAGTTGGAGATTGAATAGAGGATTGGGTGTTACTTTCAACTTTCAGTCTGGATATACCCAGAGACCACATATCCACAGCACATACAGGTAGCCCCCAACTCCCTCTGGTGTAGGCAGCAATCACCCGGCCCACCCCCACACATATCTTGGCCTCCACCTACTTATTGATGACTTGCTCCCACTCCTGTCTCAAACCTACTGAGTTCCAAACTCTCAGCTGGCTGTGCACCCCTAACCCTAATCCTGCCTTGAGTTCTCTATGGAAGTGTTTCTCAAACTTTCAGGTTCACGTGAATCAGGTCTGATTCAGTAGGTGATGGATGGGGGACTAAGATCCTGCATGTCTAACAAACCCCCAGGTGACATACACAGCGCTGCTCTGGGGACCGCACAGCGAGGTCCTACACCACACATGGCTCCCCAGTGGTCTTGACCTGTTCTTGCTTAGGAACTCTGACAAGGCTCATTTCTTTGGTTCTCAGGCCAACTGGCCTTAGACAGAGCAGTCCTGGCTTGAGCTCCACCAATGGGAATCCAACCTCTGCCTTTGGTAAGGAGAAGTCAGAAAGAGGCCCACCTGACTAACATCATGCTGGGGAAAACGTGGTGTGGATGACAACCAAGTCCTAAGAAGGTAGGAACCTATCCCAAAAGGAAGCTGGAGGTGGAGACACGGGTAGGAAGGAGAGGGTGTGTGTCAGGCCTTGAAGGTATATTTGACAGAGAGGCAGAAAGAGCAAGGCACCTGCCACACAGCACCAGCCTTGGTCCCATTCGTAGAAAAAAGACATGGTGGCAAGCAAAGCACCGCAATGGAGACCTGAGGCAGAGTTTTTCCTTCTTGAAATAAATCTGAGCAAGCATCCTCTCTTCTCTTATCCTCAGTTTCTTCTTCTTCTTGATAGGAAAAGATAGAGTCCTCCTCCTCGGTGTCAGACATCTGGGACTGTCCTAAGGCTTCCCAGAGGGGCTGTTTTTACTGCACCCAGGACAGTTTACATAACACTTACATCAGCAATGGTTGTAAAAATGAAAAATGTCACGGTTCAATGTGTAAAACAAGTAGCTCCCATCAGTTTCAGAGTTTGTCTTCCTTCATCTTTAAGTAGATGAATTCTGTAGTCAAACCATGTCAGGAGTCATTTGAAGCATTTGAAAACCCCAAACCAGGCCTCCTGATGGCCATGTGTGGAGTTTCCACCTCAGGCTCTTACCCTCAAAGGGCAATATACAGTTTATTTACAGTTTGTCATATTTGAAGAATGTCCTTTAAAAATAACAACCAGTTATATTCCTTCTTTCTTAAGTTGGCTCCTTTCTCAGCCCATAACAGTTGTTGCTGTAATCACAATCTCTCTTTTATCCATTAAATAAAAATATCACTATTTTGGGCAAAAGATCATGAACACAATAAAAATGAGGCTTATGATTGTCATAAGAGAAGTTTAGCTAGAAAAAATATTGCAAAGAATTCAAACCACCAGAAGTTTATCAGAACAGATGGCCAGCAAGTTCTCTTAATTAATAGTTGCTCTAAGCAATAAAATCAAAGTAAATGTTGCCTGTGTATACAAGAAATCACATATTCAGATCACCCAGTGAAGTTCTTTGGTTTACATTTAGGTATCTCGTGCCACAGATATGCAGCCTCTGGTGGTAAATATAAATTTATCTCTGGAAAATATGTTGTTTCAGAGACTGTTTGAAGTTTTCGTTTTTTGTTTTTTTGCTTTTTTTTTTTTTTTTTACTTTTATTTTACAACATGATTCTACACAGAGCAAGAGCCAGAAGACCAAAATCTGGGCAAAACTCCCCCTAAATCACTCTTGCTCAGTTTTTCCAGCAGCCTCTGGATTCAGCGCAGGCAGGGATTCCAGCTGGGAAAGCTATCAGTTTGCTGCTGATTTTCTTCTTCTGTGCTTACCTTTCACTTGGGTCATTTTCCTGATTTTTCTACACATGTTCCAGGAAGCCTTCCCTCAGCCTCCTGTCAGACAAGACTTCTTCCCATTGAGCAATCACACAGGATAAGATTCATGGCTGGGGAAAGTGATGATAGGACTGAGGTCTATGAGCAAGAGGGCCCAACATACATCAAGGGGCTTGGATGACTCGTGGTAACAAAAAGCAAAACTCTATTCATTGAGAGATTTATTCTACATAGACTTTAATCATGGCTTTATTCAGCTGTGGTTTGTGTGTATTTGGTGAGTCACAGAGGCTTTTAAGAGGAAGAGGCTTTTCAATATTTTTCTTCATTATAAAAGCTTTATCTTATGTAAAGCAATAAAAACACAATTAAAATGGAATATCCAGATTCCAGTGGAATGAGGGGAGAGTGTCAGAAAAAGAAGGTGAGGAAGACAGGCTCAACCCATTGACATATACAGACCATCTGGAGCATGAGGTAAATCTCAGTGCTATTTTCTTTTAACAAAGACACTGCAGAGTTCAGGTGGCAAATAGTGGCAGGCTGAGGAGAACACAGTGAGCACTACTGCCTTCAACACACCCACACAAGCTATGTGTTTATATCTGCCCATTATTGGCTGGGGGTAAAAAAAATAAAAATAAAAATAAAAAATCTTGCTCCATCTACTCCATTAGCCCATATTGGCCCAAACTACAAATTCACCTGTTTGTTGTTTTTTAGATTTTTATGAATTTATGTTTAGTGAGGGAGAGGCAAGTATGGCAGAGAGGTTAGGAGAATAAGGTAGAAGAGCAGAATTCCTCAGTTCAAATCCTAGCTCCCTTGCTTAATAACTATGTGACCCAGAGCAAGTTACCTAAGCTGTGCTTCTTTATCTGTGAAATGGAGATGATCCTTTGCCTCAGGGTTTAATATCATCTCTGTAAAGTGCCCAGAATATTGTTAGTTGACGTTACCTTTCTCTCACACAGGAATGAACTCTATGGCTTCATTCCATTAGGGAAACCAAGAAGGACTAGAGAAAGAAAAGGTAACCTATGCATCATCAGTTCCAACCCTGAGAAGGAGAGGTAGAAAAGGAGACCAGAAAGCAAAGTGCTAAGAGAAGAGATCATCTGGCTCACTGTTGGACAGCCTGGATGCTACAGTGAGCTTTTCCTCATGCTGAACTAAACATCTTTCCTCAACATTTCCACCTTTCACTCAAAGTGAACAATACATGGAGTTGGCCCATGCCCTTTTCTATGTGACAAATCTTTGAAAATAGCTATTATGTCCCCACCTAAGTCTTTTATTTCCCAGGCTAAGCATTCCCGAGTCCTTCGATTATCCCTGGATGACGGAGTTTCCAGGCCCCTTCCCATCATGGCCAGCCTTCTCTGGACACACTTTAATTTTTCCATGTTCCTCTTAAAATGTGGTGTCCAGAAGGAAACACAATACTCTAGATGTGGACTGACCAAACACTAATTACAATGGGACTATTAACTCCTTTGATCCACATAGTATATTTCTATTAATGGAGCCTAAAATTACACAAACGTTTTCAGTGGCCACATCACACTACGTTTTCATTTTGAGTTGATGGTAAATTATAGCCCCTTGGTTTTTTGTTTTGTTGCATTGTGTTTATTTTTTACTACTGTATTATTTAACCAGGACTCTTCTATCTTGCATTTTGCCAGTAATTATTTAGGTTAAACACAGAAGTCTGACTGACTAAATGGTGAGAGTTAAGGTCTTTGTGGGCAGGAACTATGTCTAGCTCATCATGGCATTCCCGAGTCTAGCACATTGCCTGGCTTATCCATGTGGTAGCTGTATCTTCTACCTCTTGCCTCCCATCATGATGACAGCTTAAGGAATAAAGGCACAAAGAATGTACCAGGCAGAAGCTCAATCTTTACACTTAATTCTAGCATTAACCCCAAATCCCTATGACATCTCCCACCCTGGCAACCCAGAGTAGAGCACCTTTGTAGGACTTTTATGCCCTTACTTGAATCTGCCTATATGATGGCAAACTCAACAGGGAAGAAAGAGGAAAGGAAAAAAGCAAATCGGAAACAGGGGGTGAATAAAAGAGTGTTTGCTCAGTCCAGCTCCATGTCTATTTGCCTGTCCTTCCCACCAAGAACTCTACCACTTCAATTTGGGGCATCCTGTGAGAGGAGGGGGGATCCTTGAGCTCCCCCTAGAGGTTAGAGTATGGGACTAATAAGAGATGTTCAATACTTAAATGATCACTGATGTTGTATTCTTTCTGAACCTTAGATCCAGTATTCCAACATATTGATCAGTCCTCTCAACTATCAGATAATTGTGAGTTTAAGAAGGATTGGGCCAACCTGGGGCTTCTAAATGAAGTACTATTCCATGTGACCTTGGTCCAAGGAAGTCACTGCAAACTCATTTTGCCTGAACATGAACTTCCTTACCTTGTTTGCTTGCTCCTGTCAGCTTTGGACCCCAGGCAGCCTCCCACACACTTCCAGGCTTTGTATTTGCTTAACTTGGACTTCATATTTATTACTCATTCACTTGGTCATCCAAGTCAAGGGCTGCATAGGCGCTGGGAATACACTAGAGAGATAAATCAGGCATGGGAATTATAATCTAGTGAAAGAGGAAAGTAACCCACAAATAAGTGAAGTTGTAGCCAAAAGAATCACATAGGGTCCTGAGCACCACGATAAGGGGCTCTGACCTTATCGAGGAGGAGAAAGTGATGTGTGAGATGAGAAATGAACACAGTCAGCTAGTTAAGGAAGGGACTGAAGTGAAGGAATTTCCAAGTAGAGGAAATGGCCTTCTGCAAAAAAAAACCTGGTACATAAGGGAGCCCAGCAAGTACCAGAAGCTGAAAAGAGGCCAGCATAGCTAGAACAGAATGCAGAGAGGAAGCTCACAGGAAGATAAAGCTACAGAAGAGAACTGCTTGGCTTGTCACCAAGACCTGCCTCCAGATTAACTGTGACCATGACCCATGCCTTTTGAGCATGACTGTCATATCATTCTTTTTTTTTTCTTTGAGACAAAGTCTTGCTCTGTCACTGAGGCTGGAGTGCAGTGGCGTGATCTCAGCTCACTGCAACCTCTGCCTTCCAGGTTTAATAGATTTTCCTATCTTAGCCTCCTGAGTAGCTGGGATTACTGGCATGCACCACCATGCCTGGCTAATTTTTGTATTTTTAGTAGAGGTGGGGTTTCACCACGTTGGCCAGGCTAGTCTTGAACTCCTGATCTCAAGTGATAGCCTGCCTTGGCCTCCCAAATTGCTGAGATTACAGGCATGAGCCACCATGCCCGGCCAACTGTCACATAATTCCTAATCTTCCTTTTCCATTCTATCTGCCAGAATTTCATGAAATACACTGTCAAATACTTCAAGGCAATCAAAATACACTATGTGCATATCATGACCTTGATAGAGCTGTGATTCCATTACAGACCATAGCCATAGTATATCAAGGATGATTGAAGATTGTTTGTTTGCTCTTCTTATTTAACAGGGAATGTTTGGACATGCTTAAAAACATAGGAAGAAGTCAAATAGGGAGAAACAATGGGTGCTAGAGAAGATGGTAAATAGAGGAAAAACAGATTCCTTCATGAGGAGACACTAGGTGCCTCCCTAATATCTTTCTATGAATAGTTTCACTTATGTCTTTAAAATCATATCATTCGGCAATACTTTTTATTGGTTCAATGTTTTTTCTTGTAGGTAAGAAATATCAACTGGTGACCAAGAAAACTGAAGCCTATTTTTCTCCATTCCAGGATTATTGAATACCAGCTACACATCTGTAACCAAGCAGTAGCACCCTCTACTTTTATTGTTCATTCGTCTAATCACCCGTTCTTTCAGCAAATATGTATTAAGTTCTGTCTATGTGCTAGATATTGGAGCAAAAAATATTAATAAAACAGAGTATTTGTCCTCAGAAGGCTCACCAACAAGTGGGAAAACTATACAGGACACAATTAATGAGTGATGAGTAGATGCAAATGTAAACAACTTTTAACACGAGGTGAGAGAAAGCTCTTAATTCTGTGTATGGAGGAAAGGAAGGCCTTTCGTGGAGGGGTATTTGAGCTAAGACTTGGAGGATGAGTGGGAGCATACTACCAGTGCAAGAGGAAGTCCGAGGTAGAGGAGACGACATTTGCAGAGTCCTGGAGACAAAGAAAAATGTGGAGTAATCAGTAGCTGAAAAAAGGTAGCGTGGATAGAGTCTGAGGTGGCCTTAGGAGTCCAGAGAAGATGAGGCTGGAAGAGCAGGTAGGATTCACTCATGATAGGCAATGAACTCTGTTTTCTACAATTTAGATTTTATTGGCTAGGCAAATGGTGAAGCTCCAGTTGGCATTTTAGAAAGACTGCTCAGGCAACCATGTAAAAGATAAGTTCAATCATAACGACCTGAAGAGAATTTTAACTGAACTTGACATCAATAACTGGTTGGTTCATCTACATTTGGCAGTATACCCACAGTGCTGCCTTGATTTGTTTGGAAGAATATCTAAACCTTAATTAGAATCCAGAATCTCTGAAAAAGATGGCTGGGGTTAGCTCAGTTTTTTCTTAATTGTGTTCTACAGAATGCTAGTTCTATGGAGTATTAGTAGGTGCTAAGGGGTATGGGGGTAGAGGAATGTCTACCAGTTACATTTTAGGAAATTATACTTAAGGTTATTACCCTTAGGGGATAGAGTGGCATTATGGGTAACCCAGAAAAGATAAAGCAGAGAAAATGCTTCTATGTTTCTTCAGAAAGCATCAAAGAAGACATATTGCAGGAAGCTATAGACACAAACATAACCTCTTGCTTCCTTCTCTGTGCTTACTTTCCTTGGACTAGTGCTAAAATGGGCTGATATTGATATTCTCTGAGCACACAAGTACTTGTTGCAGTTTTAACTTCAGCTGGGTGGCAGGGAAAAAATTAGTTTATGATTTGAGAATTTGTTGTGCAGCTGACTAACCCTCCCCTAGAGAAAGGGCCAGGGTGTGTAGATGGTATCAGCCAGGCTGATCAAGGTGAGGAGAAGGCTCAAGGGGTCAGGATAAGTCAGAGAGAGGAGGGACCAGGGAAGAGATGACAGAAGAGATCCAGAACTTGAGTGTTAAGCTGTGACCATGGGAGAATGTTTGAGTATCAAGATATAGATGTTGAATCTGACATTAGACCTGGGCCTGAAAAAATCAGTAGGATATTAGGTCCCAATTAATGTAGAGACACAATAGGAAGCTGGGAACAATATGTGAATGAAACAAGAAGGTCTAGGCCTTTCTCCGTGAATGGAGACAGGTAGCTCGCAGCATCTTTTTATGAGGCGCTGTCTGTGTGATATGGAAGTGCGGGGGGGGGCGGTCACTGTGCATTAAAGGCACAGCACCTGGGTAGGCAAGGTCATACCCCTGGACTATAAGTTACTGGGCAGGAATCATTTGATTAATTTTAGTTCCTGTAGCATCCAATACGGAACTTGACACAACAGTAAGTGCTCAGTTAAGATTTATTGAACAGATGGCTAAATAAATTCTATAATTTAAGCTTTCCTCCACATCACCAACCTATCCCTACCTCTGTGTTCCAAAGGAGATTCTACTTTGACACGGTGTTTCTTTGTAGAACGACCCTCTGAGTCTTTATCCCAACAGAAAGATACGAAAACCTTCATTAAGATGTAGGCTTCCTATTTCATTAGAAAAATGACACCAGTTGGCAGACCTATTTCTGGTGGAACACCAAAAGTGGCACAGGGTCTGAATGTTTGTGTCTCCTCAAAATGTATATGTTGAAATCTAAACTCCCAAAGTGATGCTATTAGGAGGTAGGGCCTCTAGAAGATGATCAGGTAATAAGGACAGAGCCCTCATGAGTGGAACTAGTGCCCTTATTTAAAAAGCCAGAAAGAGCTGCCTTGCCCCTTCTACCCTGTGAGGGAACCGCAAGAAGGCACCGTCTGGAAGGAAGCAGGCCCTCACCAGACACTGAATTTGCCAGAACCTTGATGTTGGGCTTCTCAGCCTCCTGAACTGTGAGAAATAAATTTCTATTGCTTATTAGACATGTGTGTTAAGGTATTTTGTTATAGCAGGCCAGACAGACTAAGAGTCTTGCTAACCACTCCTCTCCCTCTTTTTACTTCATTCCAACACTAGGCTGGACTTCCGGGAAATGTACACTTAACAATGATTAAACAAGTGATTAAAATGGTAAAGCTAGATAAGCAGGAAACATGGGCGCAGAAGACAGCTTACTGAAGAGGGACCGTGGGAAAAGTTTAGCAGTGCTACCAACTTAGGCTTATTGATCAATAATTTTGTTAGGCAAGTCAAAACCATAGAAATGGTAATATTGTGTTATTTTGTTAATTTTTGCTTTTTCCTAGCTTCTATAATCATGGGAAGAATTTGAGCATGGTTGTCTTTTCACAGAAAGGGAGGAAAGGGGGTGTAGGTCTTGAATGGTGTGTGGTTCACACTGTGGCCAATCACTACGCCAAGTGCCCAGGAGTAGAGTCATATAACTCACAGGCAAAATGCCAGTGGGTCGAGAGCATAAGAAATCTGATAATGCCCGCTTCCTACAGAGCAGCAAATGGCATTTCAGAGCAATGTTCATGGTGTCATCTTTTCCAAGGTTTATGTACTCAGGGAAGATGGAGGGAACTGCTAGATATATTTGCAGGAATATGAAAAAGACAGAAACAAGGGTGGCTGGCACTCAACGCAAAAGCAAGTTGATTCTGTTGCATAACATTGTAAAACTACTTAATGTGAATGCACTTAATGCCCTAAAATGTACACTTAACAATGATTAAACAAGTGATTAAAATGGTAAATTTTATCTCATATGTATTTTACCATAATAATTTATTTAATGAGCAAAGAGAATGAGGGGAGCAACTTGATTCTTTATAACCTGCATAGAGGGAAGGGATCTATGGTGCAGTTGGTTCAAAAACATCTTTATTTGGTTTTGGATGGCAACATAGGAGTCTGCGTATGTGGCTGGTAATGTTCCTATATGTTCACCTTTCTCTTGGGCACACGCTATCTGATAACAAGAGAAGAAAGTGTTGCAGTGCACTAAGTATCATGAAAGGAGGAGCAAAAGCTACTCCTGGCCATGTGTGATCTGCAGAGTGATGGGCAGTAACTGTACCACCACTGGGCAAAAAGGCCCAGCTATTTATGCACTGCCCACACAGCTGATACTCAGCCGAGCCAATGTCCATTTTCCTCCTCTGGTCCATAGCATGTGTGTGGGGTCCAGCTAGGGCTGTCCTGGAACACAGTAATAGGCAGAGACTTCCGCATGCTCACACCCAAGGTCTTGTCCTCAGAAGCTCTGTCAGTCTCTGCCTCGGAAAGGCTGGCCAAGGAATGTTCAATTCAGAGGCACTCCCTGTCCTGCTCAAAGATGAAACAGTGACAAAAGTGACAACACTTTATGTCTGCAGGGTAATTTATAAGAATAGCCTTGCAAAATTATCCAGCTTCAGTTGGTGTTTGTCACTTGCTGCCTAATGTCTTCAGTCCAACATTAGTGATAGAACAATATCAGGTCTGGCCAGGAAAGGGGCTTTGTAGCTTCTCCCTTCTTCTTAAAGGGGGCCTCCCTTCCAACTTAAGAAACATTAGTCAAGCATTGACTGTGTATTCTATGCTAGATCCTGGGACCACACAGAGGAATTAGATAAGACCCTGAGGTCAGGGCATTGCCCTCCCTCAAACCTCAAGCCTCATGCTTCCTAGTTGTAACCTTCCCTAGAGATCTGGAACCCAAAAGATGATTGGTTCCCAGTCAGTCCCTTGGCAAGTATTCACCCTTTGCCTCCTCAGGAAATCTCATTCCATTGCACTGTCTCCCTCTGGCCTTAGCAGAAACTAACACTTCTTGAGGACACTGCTCCCCTGCCTCAGTCAGTTTGGGCTGCTGTAACAAAAATACCATAAACTAGGTAATTCATAAACCACAGAAATTTATTGCTCAGTTTGGGAGCCTGGGAAATCCAAGATCAAGGTGCCAGCAGATTCACTTTCTGGTGAGGGCTTGCTCTCTGCTTCATAGATGACACCTTCTCTTGGTGTTTTCACATGACAAAGGGGCAAACAAGCACCCTCAGGCCTCTTTTTTAAGGGCGCAGTCCTATTTATGAGGGCACCACCCTCATGACTGAATCACCTCCTAATTACCTCAGCTTTTAATATCAGCACATTGGGGATTAGGTTTCAACATGTGAATTTTGAGGAGATACAAACATTTACCATAGCACCCCCCTACCACTCTCTCTGTGGTTTCTCATTCTTCCATTCCTCATTTACCTCAAGCTGAGGTGGGGGTAGAGAGGCAGTAGCACTGGGCACCCATTGCTGCTTCCAGGCCATCACTCCTCCTGCCTCCTGTGAGAGTCTCTTCTCCTTTACGACTTTACCGTGGTGCCCCACTCCTCCTCATGCCACCAACTGTGAACCTCCAAGGTACTGAAGAGAACTTAAGTAACTTTAAAAAAAAAAAAATTCACTATCATCAAGTCCTGGGAATTTAAGCTCTTAATTTTCTTAGATCTGATCCCTCTCTTTCTGCAACCACTGCCCTGTTCAGGCCTTCATCATCTCTTGCCTGGAACACTGCTATAGCTTCCTTACTACTGTATCTGTAGCCAGTCTTGTTGCCCTCGTATCTACCTCCTCTTCCTTTCTAAAACAGAAATATACCCATCGTACTTCCCAACTGATTGTGACCTCATGGTGATACTAACATATATTAAGGCTGACGTCGTGTGAGACACTGGGCTAAGTGTTTGATATGTTACTATTATTGACCCATTTTACAGAAGAAGAAACCACAGATGAGAAATAGTCAAGATCACATAGCAATAAACATCTCAGATGAAATTCGCAGACATAACTCTCCAACTCTAGAGCCTAAGCACTCAAATATCATGTGTCATTAATGTCTCTGCTCCCACCAAGCACAAGGGAGGATTTAAGGAAGTCACTGCCTGGCCTCCGTAATGTTAGAAGCAGCCATGTTAGCTGCTTTGGTCAATGAGAAGTGAGTGGAAGTGATGTGGCTCATGTCCCGGTGGAAGCATTTCAGCCTGTGTGTAATTCTCCATGCTCTCCTTCTCTGCTGTGGTGAACCCCAAAACTTTGTGTTGAGATGATGGAATCATACAATGATAGAGCCCTTTTCTGCCTGGGTCCCGAGAGACCAGTATGAGTTGAATTTTCCATCAAGCCACAGGATTAAAGCATAAACTACAACTAAGCTTTTGTTTGGTAAACCTTTAGGCAATTGAGATTTGGTTATGCTAAAGAGAAAAAAATATATACTCACAGTGTAACTTAGCCTATCTAAATGAATACAAATATACCACCTCACCTCGGTTCTAATAACCAGGCTCTTGTCTTCTTGCAAACTCCTTCTCACACTTCAGTTTTTAAGTAATTGGACTTACTAGCTCTGCAAATTCAAGTAAGTCACTTACTTCTCACGATCTTAGTTTCTTCTGCTATGAGGAAGTAGAAGGTTGAATTAAATTTTAGGTAACAAACACTAACAGAGAGTTGGCAGGTACCAGGCACCATGCTGGATGCTAGTTGATACCAAACCCCCGCTCCTATATCTGGCAGATAGCATGAATCTGTCCTGACCAGCTGCCTAGGACGGTCCTCCAGAGACAGTCTGCTGGAAACAAACCTGGAGCAAGTCCTGGCTCTGCTACTAGCCATGACACCTTGGGCAAGTTATTACTTAACCTGTCTGTGTCCATTGCCTCATTTAGTCAAACAAGTATATTTGTTGTTACCTATCAGGTCCGTTGGGAGTGTTAAATAAAATAAAGAGTGTGTGTATAACTCCATGGTTAAGTCTGTTGGTGATAGAAGCAGACAGATCTGGTTCTAGTTATAGCAGTCACCTCTTACTTGCTATGAGACCTTGACCATGTTACTTAGCCTCTTTGTACCTCAGTTTCCCCATCTATGAGGAGAGAATAATAATGGGTCCCTCTACCTCATTGGGTTTTAGTGAGAAATATTGAGCTCTTGGCACATAGTGGCACTCAACAAAAGTTATTTTTTCTTAAGAAAGCTGCTTTACACATGCTAGGTTGCTACATATCTATATATCAAAACTCACCACAATTATTTATTGAATGGGTTTTTCTTCTGCCTTGAAGACAGGGGCTGAGTCTTGTTCCTCTTCACCTCTACAGTACCTGGAAAGTAGACGAACTAAATAATTGTTTCAGGATTCAGCCCGAATACATTCATCATGTTTTCTATTCTGCTCTTTCTATCATCCTGAAGAAAACTCAATCTCTTGGCCTTAGAAAGTCACAGGCTCATCTGGGGGACTGTTCAGTTGTCAAAGAAATCAGTCTTCAAAATGAAAGGGGAAGGAGCGAAAGGGGAGGGAGCAAAAGAGTGACGAGCTCCCCAAATTGCCTACGTCTCTGGGTTGTGTTTTTCTGCAGTCTGAGAGGTTTTGTTTTTGATTTAAAGAAACAAAACAGTTTCCAAGAAAAACTCCTTTTGCTATGATTCAAAACCATTTAATTTGTGATATTATTTCCTCTGCTGAGCTTTCAACTTTCTACACCCCTCTGGGGCTGAATAGCTCAGGGGCTGAGCGTGCTCTTGCGTATGTAACATGGTGCTTCTCTGCAGGCCACCACTGGCTGCAGAGCCCTGAGACGCAGTTCACGGAAATAAATCACGGTCCCTACGGGCTTTGTCCAGATGGACGTCAACAGCATCCTTGCAAGTGGACCCTCCCACGCCTCTTAATCATGGGTTTTTCCCTGGGGAAAGTGTAGGGTCATCTGTGACTAGAGTCAGCACAGCCAAGCTCAGGGCTGTCAGATGAGTGTCTCTGCATGGTTTTGTGGCAACAGTTGGGATTGCCTTATAACATCTCAGGGAAAAATCCCTGGAATCCCAGATAGAGTGTCTTTGTCCTCACAGTTCACAACCATACAGAGCACCTGCCTTTCCTCAAAGCCCCTCCACGCTTCAAGGTGGCCAAAAGAAAGCTTTTCCTTCACCCGCTGGCCATGTCCCATGTCTGAAAACTGTTCCACAAGTGGCCTGGTGCCTTTTAAGGCTTTTCTTGAATGGAGGGACAATTCTACCTGGATCATGGAATTCACTGATGTAAATTCTCCCAGGCGGGAGAAAACCGCCCCCTTCTCCACACCAGCACAGCGAGGAGCAAGGCTCAGGCACCAGCATTTTCCTCACTACTTGAGAGCCTCTTCAGACCAAGGGAAGGATGCTACATGAAAAAATCGTTTTAAAAAATCTACATGAGGCTGAAATTTCTAGAATAATTTTCTAAAAAATGGACTATTTGACTTGGAATGGAATGAAATTGTCACTGGAATTGTTTGAACACCAGGTAGAAAATATATAGAAAAGATTCAGACAAACAAATATTGACATTAGTTGGTTCGTTATCCCTTTCAATCCCAATATGCTATAATCGAAGGAAAATATTTTCGCTTACCAACAAATACTAAAAGCCTGGTAAGTGCACTGTACTCCTTGAGGTACCATGAGACATGAGGGGATGAGAAGACACAGTCCTTGTACTTAGCCTTACTCAGGAGGTAAGATACCTGTATCAGGCAGGATCACTTAATTGATGCTAATTTCAGAAACTTAAAACTATAAATGCCTAAATTCCCATGTATGTGAGGTGTCTTTCATAAGTCATGGAGGAGGCAGGGCTCTGCTCCACATCCTCTTGGTTCGGGGACCCAGGCTAACAGAGGCTTAGCTTTGGGGAATGCCCCGGGTTACTGCAACAACCGAACAACAATATAGGGCAGTATGTAATCAAGGACTCAGTGAAGAAAGTGCCACATTACAGTTTGATGAATGAATGAATGAATGAATGAATGGGAAATTCAAGTGAGTTCAACATTAAAAAGGAAGATTTAGGATGTGGCTACACCACTGAAAGGGGAGAAGTAAGTAAATGGGAGGCACAGAGAGGAAAATACCATCTCCAGAGGAAGTGAAAATGACAGAGTAAAGTGGGAAGGAAACTAAAATTTATAAATCACCTATTATGCTCCAAGGGCTCTGTAGAAAAGTTTACATTTTATGATCCTCATTTTACAGATGACATTGGGTCTCAGAGAAATCATAAAGCTTATTCTCCTATACACATACTTCTAATAAATACAGAGCTGGCTTTCAAATATAAGTATCCTTGGCTCCAAAGTGTGTGAAATTTTCTACACCACAAGAATGTAATAAGCGTTATATTTTTCCAGGACCATGAGGAGGCTGGATTGTCTAAAGCAGCCCTAGGGAACAGTGAAAGATAAACTCAGAGAATTTTGGCTGTGGGCTGAGTTTGGAACTGATCAGTAATCAATAAGGCATCACTGACATTCAATTTGGGTATATATTACATGCCCCTATTACTGTAACATTGCAGGAGTTTTCAGTATTAATAAAGTATTTCTTCCCTTCTAGGAGCATACAAAGCCTTAGGAAATAAGAGTTACCCTGTAATACAGGCAGAATCTGCTGCTTCATAGCACAAACAGAAGTACAAAGGGTAAAGATGGGAAACACACTCTACATGCAGGTGTAAGTGGCAAGGGAAGAAAAGGAGACAGGTGGTCCTGTTGTTCCCAGGAAGCTAAGGAGAATGGCCAAACCCTTAAGTGTAACTGTGCCTTCCCCAAGCCACACTGGCCGCAGTAGGACCCAATACAAGAATAACACTTCCCACCAGATATTCTCTATGATTTATTGCATCACTAGGGTGTATTTCACCCATGCTCTGAAACCGAGCCTTCTTATCTACCACAGAAATGGCCCATCATCTTTTTCCTTGCATTCACTCCTTCCTCCCTGCATTTTCTTCTTCCTCTAACTGAATTACAGTGTCGATTGACCTGGCTCATTAACAATGATAATGATAACAGTAACCTCTAACAATTACAAAATACCAAAGATATGGATCAGATACATTGTTTCATTTACACCTTGCAACACCAGATGAAGAACCCAAGACTCAAAAAGATATGCATCTTATCCAAGATCACACAGCTAGTAAACATCAGAGCCAAGATTCAAACCCAGATCTTTCATTCTGCACAGTACTGCCTGGAGACTGAGGGCTATTTCTTAGAGCAAACAGAGCACAATGCCTGGCACAGAGAAAGAAAAACAACCAATGTTTATTGAAAGGGTTAAAGGAATAAAAAATCAGACATTGAAATCACATTCCTGTAGTGACAAATATATTTTCAAGAGTGAGGAATGCATGTTAATGAATTAGGAGATCTGAGTTGGTGAGACAGGGGTGTAAGAAATGTCGATGGTAGGCACTGGAGTCCAGAAAGTGGAGGTGGGATTTGCTGGCATCTGTAGCAGGCAACACAGTAATTCTTTGAACAGTGGGGCAGGACCTTCACTCCAGTTGTGTGTAAGAAGGCAAGAGGTGGATGGGGCGGGAGATATGGTGGTAAAATCAGAACCTGGACTGGGGTGGAGACAGTGGGAAGAAAAGTATCAGATACTGCAGTGCAAATCAGTGGGATTTGGTGGAAGATTAGACATAGGTGATGAAGGAGGAGGAGTAAAGGATGACTCCAAGTTTTCTAGGTGGTATAAATTTGGCAAGAAATTTCTTGCCATTGAAATATTCCATGGGGCATATTCTATAATATTGCTGTGTAATTTTTTTTTCTTTTTTGAGACAGAGTCTCACACTGTCACCCAGGCTGGAGTGCAGTGGCGCGTTCTCAGCTCACTGAAACCTCCGCCTCCCAGGTTAAAGCGATTCACCTGTCTCAGCCTCCTGGATAGCTAGGATTACAGGCGCCCACCACCAGGCCCGACTAATTTTTTGTATTTTTAGTAGAGATGGGGTTTCACCATATTGGCCAGGCTGGTCTCGATGTCCTGACCTCATGATTCACCCACCTCAGCCTCCCAAAGTGCTGGGATTACAGCTGTGAGCCACCACGCCTGGACAATACCGTGTAATTTTACAGATCTTTACCATTTATAAAGAACCCCTGCACCCACTGCTTTACCTCAATCTATTTTACAAATGAAACAAGTAAGACTCAAAGCATCTCAAATAGGAATTACCCACCCCAAAGCCCTCCTTTCACTTTGGTAACCAATTCTTTTTGTACAGACAAATGGTTAGGAACAAAGATATCCATGTAGCAGGTATAACTCATTAAAGGACTTAAAGGAACTTAGTTCTGGAACTTAAAGGAAAAAAGTTCTGGAAGAAGGAACCAGACAGTGTGTGTGCCCTGTTGAAGACTGAATGAGAGGTCAATGCACACTCAGCATTCAGTTGGATGGTTTCCTGTAGGATAAAGACAGACTTGTAGACTCTAGGAGAAGGACGTGTGTCTAGCCTGAAACCAGGGACTATGGTCTCAACACCTCTGAAGAAATGAAAGTCATGAGAGAAAAAAATCCTGACAGGAGGGGAAAGGGCTGCATAATGTTGCAATCTTTAACAAAATAAAATAATCATACGTTGTTGGTTAGCCAAACTCAACATCCTTTCTGCAAACCCTGTCTTTCAAGCAAGGGACACAGCAGGAAGCCTTCAGGATTAAGAGGGTGAATCTTAAGTCCAGCTTCTATGTGGAGAGCACTGTTGTTCATGAGGTTTGTGAAGGTTGGACAAATAATGACATAATCCCTTCAGATGGATAATAGCTAGCAGAAAAATAAGAGACATATTCTTCATACTCCCAACCCTAAATGAAACACAGTGTTTATCAATTCCTGTCAATGTTTTTTTAAATTCTTTTTTCTTCCTTTTTTGTTTAATCACTGTGTATGAGAAGTTAAAAAATAAAGACACTTTTAAGGTTTAATTTAGAACACTTGGTATGCAAAGCAGTCCCAAAGAATTCATTCTGACCTGTGGCTGGAAAACAGGGTGCCTTGGTTAGTTCTTTGTATCTAACATATTGGAAAGTTTGTTCACGAGTCTGTCTTTTCTACAAGAATAAGATCTCTCTGGCAGTCAGGTACCACACACTTAGCAGATAGTAGCCCATAAATATAAAAACTCAAAAAATTAATGTGGAATGACAATATATTTTAATTCATCTGTGGAACAGAAATTAACCAGGGTTACTATATGCAGTGATCAAAACTATTCTTTCTGTTCCTGCTCAAAGCCAAGTGGAAGATACACACATTCTATGCCAGCAAGTTCCTACCAAGTTCCTCCTCGATACTCTCTTCTAAGTTGCCTCCCAAAGAACAGGGGCCAACTAGAGCATCATGCTTGCGAGGGCATTGAGATTATGTAACTTTGCAACTACCCCTCTCCGTAAGTGTGTTCCCCAAGAAGCTGCCATAATATGAGTTTTTCTACACACACAAAAAGCACTGTGGCACGGGCGGTGGTGAGTATGGCCTATCTCCACCCTTGCCATGGCCAGACCTGTTAATTGTCTTGCAATTATCCTCAAGTCATTTCATAAGGGTCAAATTATTTCCCACTCTAGATGTTAAGCTTCCTGAAGATGTGGGCCTTGTTTTACTGTTTAAATGTATTATCAGGGTCAGGAACACAGAAGCCTTAATTAAATGTACCCTGAAATAAGAGAAGGTAGGGGCGGAGAAAAGGCCCCCGTGGGTGGAGACAAAGAGTTGGGTCGGGGGTGGGCATTCTCCTTTGTGGTAGAATCAGTTGTCTGTGGCCCTGGATTTCAATAGCACAGGAGTTCTGGTGATCTCCACCAAGAAGTTAGGGTCAGGCCATGGAATTAAAACTGTTCTTTACACAAACACAAGAACCTTTTAAAATATTTAATTGAAATGGATTGCCACATTTGTTGAAAACAGTTCTTCACTTAAAAAAAGCAGCTTCAGACAGCCTGTTTAGATTTCCAAAACATCTGTGCCTGTAATGCTTGGAAACTCACACTCCAGCGCATGGAAGCTGTCTCCAACAGGTCTGCTGCCAAGCTGCTTAGAAAATAACTAAAGAAGAAGAATCAAACAAACTCTCCAAGTAAGTGTTCCCTTTCTACAGCATGCACACTTGCTTGCTTTCGCTTTTATTTTATTTTCTCCCCAAATGGCTTTGTTTGCAAGGCCTTCTTCATGCTGTGAAAAGAGATGGGCTAGAGGTGAGTGGACTGGGGTGTGACAATGGGTGGCAGCCTCTCTCACTGCCCTCTTTCCAGGAATCAGTAGACCAACTCCCAAATGCTCCTATGCATTTTCCTCCAGACATAACATAAATTCATGAGAAATTTTCTTCAAAGAAAAAATTCTCCCAAACCTCCCAGACCCACGGAATGGCAAATCTCAGAGTCAGCAGGGGCCTTTGAGGGCATATACAAAGACACCCCTCCCCACGCAGGGATTTTCTTGTCACCAGGCTGGCCTGGCTAGGGGCATCTCCCCTCCGTGGGGAGCCCTCCAATAACAGGAGCTCACCACTTCCCAGGAAGTCCAGGTCTCTTATTCGTGGTCACTTCTCTACATTCACCCAAATTGCTTCCCTGTAACTCAAATCATCAGACCTGCTCTACCCTGTGAAACTTCAAAGGATAAATCAAATCAATTCCTCTTTTCCATGGCAGACATTCAAATATGTTAAAAGAATTGTCAGGCCTTCTTGGAGTCTTCCCTTCTTGGGGCTAAATAGTCCCCATTTTCTGAAACCAGCCTGCACGTGATGGGATTGTGGGGCCGTTCCCTAGTCATTCATGCGGCCCCACCGGATATGCTCCCACTTGAAGATAGTTTGCAGACAGGCAGGACACTCCCTCAAAGGAATGAAATCCTCTGAATGTGGTCTGCTGACTACAGAAAACACTCAAACCATTACTTCCCCTAACCTCTGTTCTTTAGAAAACCATAGCATTCTGTGGTTTATCCGTGGGTTTTTCCCATGTTCCCCTCCATGTATTAACTGCTTTTAACTCACCTTCACCCTGTCCTGGACTTTGTAGATTTGTTGAGGCATAGAGCTGAACTTGAAATTTTTTTAGAGCTTTACGTCTGAAATTTTTATCTTCACAATTTAAACGCTTCATTTAGTCTGTTGAAATTTTTTTGTACCTTGACTTTGTCATCTAATATGTCATCCATCCCTCCCATCTTTGGGAAGAAAGTGACTTCTGTGTCTTAATCCAAGCCCAAGATTTAAAAAAAAAAGTGTGTATACGGTAGGTTCCAGAACAGAACATATAATAATTACCAACATTTATTGTTTTATTGTTTACCATAGGCAGGCACTATTAAATCCTTCTCGTGAATTTACACATTTAATCTTCATATCAATACTAACATATAGGTATCATTAGTAGCCCTCATTTATTGATGAGGAAACTGAAGCATGGAGAGGTTAAGCAACTTGCCCACAGTCATCCAGCTAGTAAATGGCAGAGGCAGGGTTTGAGGCCAGGCAGTCCAAGTTCAGAGCCTTTGGTGTTAGCCACGTTTCTATATTGCCCCTGCTCGCAGACATCAAGAGACTTCCCTCCACCTTGACAGCAGTAGTCCAACAATCAATGCTCTTTAGGAATAACTGGGTTGACCAGCTAAAAGGCCAATATTTGTACTATAATTTAACCTATTTTTGTTCATCCTTCCGTAAGTATATTATAAGAAACTCCATCACATGGTTTCCTGAAGTCAAAATGTACTGTCTATAGCATTACCTGGATATGCAGGTTCAACCACTTGTCAAAGAAAATGAGTTTAGTTTGGAATGATTTGTTCTTAGAGAGCTTGTGCATGTGCTAGTACTTGTCTGCTTTCTGGCCCTTTAAGCCTGCCTAGCTTGCCCCACATCACCACCCCCGCTGTTCCTGGTTATTGCAGAGGGCTATTCTTGCTTATTCTAGTCTAGTCCATTCTTGCTCCAAAACCCTCTGATGCCTAGTTTAATTACTTGGTGTTTGAATCCCACCTTTGATCCTTTCTTCTCACATGGTGTATCTATGTTTTTATTTTATTTTATTTTATAAGTTCCAGGATACATCTGCAAGTTTATTACATAGGTAAATGTGTGCCATCATGGTTTTCTGTGCCTACCTACCCATCACCTAGTTATTGAGCCCATCTCGCATTAGCTATTTATCTTGATGCTCTTCTTCCCCCTGTTCCCATAAGTATGTTTTATAAAACATTCTTTCTACCAGATAATAGGTTTTGGGTTTTTTTAAAGAGTATTCTTGGGTTAAATAAAATTAAACTATTTTATTTTCTGCAGAGTCTTTCGTATGCTAATGTGCATTGTGAATTTCTGGCTAGAGTGACATTCTGTGAAGAATTTCAAATTAGTTGGCCGGGGAATCTGTGCTCTCTCTCCCTCTCTCTCTCTTGCTCTCACTCTCACTCTTTCTCATTCTTTTTCACACACACACACACACACACACACACACACACCCCCTGTGTAGAGATATTAGGAGTATGTTATATAATATGGGTATATTTGAACACCAATAACTACTTCCTTGTCTAAATGCACACAAATCACCTGTTTGTGAATGTGTTCTAGAATTCTGTCAAGGAAACAGAGAAATCTAACCAAGTGGTATTAGAATCTATATTTTCCTATTTTCTGAAAGAACACACTATTTATTTGTCTCCATTTGAGTGGGAATAAACTCTTATGCAGCTTTTTAGGTCCTCTAGGATACATTTTTTACTGAGCCTGGAAGTTTGAACTGAAAGTGACTAAGTGATCTCTTATTTCTTCTTTCCTAAATCAGGCCTCAATGTCCTCTTAACAGTCTCTGTGCTTCCCTTTGTAGATTGATTTTTTTCTTGCTCCCATTTCAAGCGTTGCTCAAGCATCATGTTCTCAAGGAAATAAAGCCTTTGCTGACCACCTTATTTTAATTTTCAACACCCTCCCAGTGGATTCTTCTTGCCTGCTGCACAGATAAAACCAATTTACTGAGATAGCAGTCTTGCAATAGAGAAAGAGTTTAATAAATGCGGAACTAGCCAAGTTACAGAACAGAAGTTTATTCCTGAAATCAGCCTCCCCAAGAACTCAGAGGCTAGGGTTTTTATGGATAATCTGGTGGGCACACGGCTACGGAATGAGTACTGCTGATTGGTTGGGGATGAAATCACAGGAGTGTGGAAAATGGACCTTGTGTGCTGAGTCAGCCTCTGGGTGTGCTGAGTTAGCCTCTGGGTGTGCTGAGTCAGCCTCTGGGTGGGGGCCATGGAACCAGTTGAGTTACAAGTCACAGGTCTGGGTGAAGTCAGTCAGTTGCCAGAATGTGCAAGTCTGAAAAACCAATCTTAGGTTCTAAAATAGTGATGTTATCTATGGGAGAAATTGGGAAAGTCACAAATCTTGTGACTTCTGGCCCTGAGCAGTAAGGGATTATAGAAAAGCAAGCTGGAGAACAATGGCTGGTTGTCATTTAACTATGCCTACATCTTAGCAGAATTTGGGCGCCCCCTCCCCCATAATCCTAGTCTCTTCAGCTTTTATTAGTTTTACAGAGGCAGTTTCAGTCTCCAAACAAGGAGGGATTCGGTTTTAGAGAGGGACTATTATCATCCTTACTTCAAAGCTAAACTCTAAATTCCTTGCACTAAGGCAAGTGAGCATAGTACCAGGGTCTTGAGCAGAACTCAGCAGGATGGAGCAAGGAGTTGCCTGGCTGCCTCATCTCATTAGCACAACAGAGTGGAAGTACTAGGGGGGTGGGTTAGACAAAGCAAGGAAGAGAGTCTTCCAGTGCCTAGAGCTACTTGCTACAGAAATTTTAGGCAGAAGCAGCAGTCAGTTCTCTTCCTTTCATCAGCCTTGTAGTAGAAGCAAAAAGTGCATCACTATGGAACAGGAGTGGAATTTCTAAGATTTGAGATCCTAAGAGAGAGGCAGACCATACCATTAGTTCTTTGGTCTAGGCAAATTCCCTAGAATTTGATGACTCTTCAGTATCCCTCCTACTCCTTCAGATGTGGAAGAGCCAAAGGCTTTGTTGTGGTCTGAATTTTTTCCCCAAAACAATCATATGCTGAAGTCCTAACCCCAGTACCTCAGAATGTGACTATATTTGGAGATAGCGTCTTTAAGGAAGAAACTAAATAACATGAGGTCATTCACTAGGGTAGATCCTAATCCAATAAAACTGGTGTCCTTGTAAGAAGAGGAAATTAGGATACAGATAGGTACAGAGGAAAAGACCGTGTGAAGACACAGGAAGAAGATGACCATCTACAAGCCAAAGAGAGAGGCCTCAGAGGAAACCAACCCTGCCAACAACTTGATCTCAGACTTCTAGCCTCCAGACCTGAGACAATACATTTCTGTTGCTTAAGCCACCCAGTATGTGGAACTTGCAGCCCTAGCAAACTAATACAGGCTTTCTTCTCTTAGAAGAGTACTCCCCAACCTTGACTGCATATTCTAATCCCTTGGGGAGCTTTAAAAAGATTGCTGTGTCTGGGTCTCACCCCAAAACAAATCAGAACTGCTGGAATGGGATCAAGCATTGATATTTTTATCAGGGCTCTGGAGCACTGCCCTAGATGGCTCTAGATTTATAGTACCACCCCTTATTACACACTGATTTTCAGTTGGGGTAGAAGAAGGAAGCCAGGGACATGCCTTCTAGGGCAATAAAGACACTTTCACAGACTCCCTGGTTGAGAGTTACTGCCCTACCATCTGGCAAATAGCAGATATCAGATTCTTTATACCATGGCCTCACCATTATTGAACACTTAATTTTTCTTCATCCTTAGTAAGAGTACATCTTTAGAAATTATTTTTTCTAGAAGGTATAAATAGGTATATTTTCTGAGTCCTTGCATGTCAGAAAATAGCTTTCTTTTACCTTCACACATGGAAGACAACTTGGCTGTGAAAATGCACTTGAGTCACAGCTTTTTGGTGTTTACATACGTATACATTGCTCCACTATCTTCCGGTAATTAATGTTGAAGAGTACACATCTAAGGACAGCTTGATCTCAGTTCATTTGCAGTATATTGTTTTTTCATATTGTCACTTGGAGAATTCTTTTTTTATTGTATAATTCAAAATTTTGGTCAGAAAAATCTAGCCAAGAATCTCTTTTCATTGATGTTGTTTTCCCTGGAACACAATAAATATTTGTAATCTATATACACCAGTCCTTGTTCAGAGCAGAAAAAGGTTATTCTATTTTTTCTATTGCAACCTTAATTATTTCTTCTGCTCATTTTCCCCTTGACTCTTCAGAAGCATCAGTTATCCAAAATGTTAGAGCTTTTATTGGTAATTACTTCATTCAACAAACATTTATTGAGTGTTATGGCATCCACTATTGATTGCCTATCTAAAAGCCATTTCCCTTTTCCTAAATGCTCATGGAACCTCAATTTTTTTCCCAGTATTTGTTCTTTTTCCAAATGACTTAGGTTAATCCTGCTTGATACAGGCTAATCATGGTGTCTCTGCAAATTTTGTCAGTTACTGATTTAGGGAGTAGGTTAGGTGGTGGTTTATGGACTCAGTTTTTGCCAATCATGAGAGAAAGTCTCCTTGAGGGGCTTTTGGAACATATGTGATAATTTCATAAAAGAGACACAAGAAAAAGCCAGTTCTTTTTTGTTTCTGGATACCCATCAGGGACCAGGGAATGTAGCCAATTTGCCAATAATGGCGGTGTGAAAAGGTGTAGAGAATCTGAGCTCTTAATGATGTCATTGAGCCACTCAATCAATCTTGGGCCCACAGTACCTCTGAAATTCATGATATATAAGATTTTAAAAAATCTTATTGTTGTCTAAGCTAAGGTTTGGCAACTTTGCATAAACATTATGTCCTTTACAGGCCATATTTTCTCTGTAGCAACTACTCAACTCTGCCATGGCAGCATAAAAGCAGCCATAGACAAGACATAAAGGAGTGGCTGTGTGCCAATAAAACATTGTCTTAGTCCATTCAGGCTGCTATAACAAAATACCATAGACCAGATGGCTTATAAACAACAAAACTTTATTTCTCACAGTTCTGGAGGCTGGGAAGTTCAAAATCAAGGTACTAGCAGAGTTGGTGCCTGTTGAGGGCCCAATTCCTCACTCATGGACAACTAGCTCTCTTTTTGCTATAGCCTCACATGGCAGAAGGGGTGAGGGTCTCTCTAAGGTCTCTTTTATAAGGGCACTAATCCTGTTCATGAGGACTCCATCTTCAAAACCTAATCACCTCCCAAAGCCCCACCTACTAATACCATCATCTTGGATTTCGAAGTATGAATTTTGGGAGGCAATAAACATTCAGTCCATTGCAAACATCATTTACACAACAAGTAACAGCCTGGATTTGACCTGTGGGCTGGGATTTGCTGACCACTGGTCTAAGATATTTTGAATAGGACTTTCTGCTAGACACAACTGACTCTACCCTGAAGGATGCAAATACTACGTCGCAAACCCTGCCTATACTCTGAGCGATACATCACGAATCAGATAGAGTTTATGAATATTGCAAACTAACCTCCAAGGCAAGAGAGGGAGAAAAGCAAGCAGGTAGTCACACCAGAATGTGATAAATACTCCAATAGGGTAATGCAGGTTGCTGTGGGAACACAAGAGAAAGGTACCAACCCTAGTTCTGGCGATGTCCAGGAAGGATTGAAAGAGAAAACTGGACCTATCCACATCTTTCATCTTCTCACATGAGTTTTATGTCTTTGTCTCTTTTATCTATCTTTTGGAAAATCTTCTTAAACTTGTTCTTCATATTATTGATACAATTTTCTAAACTATAAAATCATCTTCCTTTTGCTTCCAATATGGATTTAAACTCCACTCTTATATATTAATTTTCCATAATTTAAAAATTATCTCAGGCCCTCCAAATTGATTCTATGCTCTTTTTTTGTTTCTCAACCTGCTGATTTTTCATCCCAGGCTGTTGTCTCCTTAGAATTTTCTGCTTCTCTGCTATAGAAACTACGTCTTCTTGCATTTCACTGAAGATCCCAAATAATTTGCTAGAGTTTTATTCTGAACCTTTCAATATATCATTTTCAGAGGAATGTTCTTTCACTCTTCAAATAAAATACATTGTACCATATGTTAATATATAGTATGTGTGATTTATGTCTACTCTACAAAAGTATGTATTAAATAAGTACACATGCAGGCACCTCTTTGTTTTAAACATAGAATATGATAATGTCTTAGTTTGTTCCTGCTGCTATAACAAAATATCTTAGACTGGGCAACTTATAAACAACAGAATTTATTGTTCACAGTTCTGGAGGAAGTTCAAGATCAAGGTGCCAGCAGATCTGGTGTCTGGGGAGGACCTGTTCCTCATAGATGGTGACTTGTAAGTGTCCTTACATGGCAGAAAGGGTGAACAGTCTCCCTCACTTTCATAATGGTATTAATCCCATTCATGGGGCTCTGCCCGTATCACTTAATCACCACCTAAAAGCCTTATGTATTAATACTATCACATTGGAAATGAAGTTCCAACATATAAATTTTGAGGGAACAACAACATTTAGGTCATAGCAATCAATGTATTTGAAAGTCCATGTAAGCCTTTCCCCTTATCCCTGTCCCTGAAATAACTGAATTTGCTGTTAATTATGCTCTTGCTTTCCTTTATATGTTTGCCATAATTAATATATCCCCCAAAATAAGTTTGTTTGCCTTTTTAGATTTATATAAATTGAATCATACTACATGTATTCTTTCATGATTTTTTTATTTTTTATTCAATATGAGGTTCATCTCTATTCGTGCGTATAATTGTCGTTCACTCATTTTTACTTTTGTATAATAGTTCATTACATAAATGTACTATGATTTATTTACCCATTCTAGTGTTGATGGACTGGCATTATTTCCGTTTTTGCTGTTGCAAACAATGCTGCAATCATAGTCTTGTTCATGTTTCCTGGGGCACCTGTGCAAGTTCTCTAGGAAAGATACTTTGGTGTAGAATTCCTCTATCACAGGACATTCACATCTTCAACTATACCAAGGAATGCCAGATGGTTTTCCCGTGTGCTTAAGGCAATTTATACTCCAGCCAGCAGTGTAGGAATATTTTTCTTGTTCCACATCCTTAAAATACTTAGTATTATAAGATTTTTTAGTTTTGGAAAACATAGCAGATACAAGTGCTACCCAGTTGTGATATTACTTATGTAATTGAACATCTTTTCACATTTATTAACCAGTCCTATTTCTTCTCTGTGAAAGGCTTGTTCATACGTTTTGCCCATGTTTCTTTGTCTTATTAAATCACAGAATTTTG
Organism: Papio anubis; assembly: GCF_008728515.1. Lineage (NCBI taxonomy): Eukaryota > Metazoa > Chordata > Mammalia > Primates > Cercopithecidae > Papio > Papio anubis. The sequence goes on along the minus strand of NC_044976.1, from coordinate 113,581,900 downwards.
TTATATAATAGATATTAATTCTTTATTAGTGAGTATGTTGCAACTATTTTCTAACAATTTGGGGCTTATCTTTTTTCTTTATGGTGTGTTTTGAAAGAAAGAAGTTTTTGATTATGATGCAGTCAAATTTACAATCTAATTTTATAAGGTTTTCCTCCTATGAATATTGTTTAAGGCATTCTTTCCCACTCCCAAAATTAAAAGATATTTTCTATATTTTTCACTAAACATTTTGTAGTTTTCCTTTTTCAGTGGAATCCTTACACTTATTTAGAGTGTGTGTCTGTGGCATGGATCCAGTTCTTTCCCCACATAGATGAGCAGTTGTCTTAATGTCATCTGGTAAATGGTTACTCTTTTCCCAGCTTATTGTCAATGCCAGCTCTTCATGTAATGGCTTTTATCAGTTATGTATGCATCTGTCTTTGGGCTCTATTCTGTTCCATTGGGCTTTCTTCCTATCTCTGCACTCAAACCACACTTCTAATTATGATAACTTGAAATAAGACTTGATTTGGTAGAGCAAGTCTTCCTATCTAACATTTTTCTCTGGGAGTATATTGTGTACCGCATTTTGATCATCCATATAAACTTTAAAAATAGTCAAATTCTTCACAATCCTACTTCAGAATTTTATTAGAATTACATTGATCCTGTGGATCGATTTGGGGAAAATTAATAACTTTTACAATGGTCAGTCTTCCTGTCTGTGACCATGATATATCTCTATTTATTTAGGTTGTCTTTAATATCTTTCAATAAATTTTTATACCTCTCTCCATAAAAATCTTGCATATGTTTTTTAAAATCTATTCTTAGGGGCCAGCCTTTTTGAGAGGGAGTGATATTATACATTCTTTTTTGACTAGGATGTAGGGAATCCTTCTCTACTCTGATATTCTCTTCCACGTGGAGGGAGCTTCACCCTTGAAACAATCCTGGTTGTCTCTGCCCCTCAGTCACTCTGGCCCTGGGGGAGAAGAAGCGGCATAATCTGATTAACAATTTGAAAGGATAAACTTGGCTTTCATTCCCAGGCCCTTCCTCTTTCCTTCCTCTTAGGAGATGCTCTGTCTGTGAGAATATGTGGTCTTGATTACTCTAAGTCATGCAGAAAGCCTAACAGAAACAACCCCTCCTTTACAGGAGATACAGGAACACCAGCATCTGGTGTTCATATGCTGCTGGTGACTCACTGGATAAGGCTGTCTGGTTCTGGAATTCAGGATTATGAATCTCTCTTTTGCATAAATATTAGCGACATTCTCCAAAATCGATGTTTGCGGTAATAAAAGGATTTCAGCCTCTATCTACCTGTTATTTTTTTTTTCAGCTTTATTGAGGTAAGATTGACAAATAAAAATTGTATATACTTAGGGTATAAAATGTGACATTTTAGTATATGTATCCATTGTCAAATGATTACTACAATCAAGCTAATTAACATATCCATCACATCACATAGTTACCATTGTGTGTGTGTCTGTGTGTGTGTGTGTGAGTGGTAAAAACACTTAAGATCTACGCTTCTAGCAAATTTCATGTACATGACACATTTTAGTAACTATAGTCACCATGTTTCCTGCATTAGGTCTCCAGTACTTATTTAACTTATAACTGAAGGTTTGTATTCTTTAATCAATACCTTTAATCAATACCCCTTTTCCCCCACCCTACAGCTCCTGGTAACCACCATTCTACTCTCTGTTACTATGAGCTCAAATTATTTTTAGTTTCCACATGTTAAGTGAGGTCATGCAGTATTTGTCTTTCTGTGTCTGGCTTATTTCACTTAGCATAATGTCCTCAAGCTTCATCCATGTTGTTACAAACAGTACAATATCCTTTTTTTTTTTTTTTTTTTTGAGAGAGAGTCTTACTCTGTCTTCAGGCTGGAGTGCAGTGGCACGATCTCAGCTCAGTGCAACCTCCGCCTCCTGGGTTCAAGTGATTCTCCTGCCTCAGCCTCCTGAGTAGCTGGGACTACAGGCACGTGCCACCGCACCTGGCTAATTTTTGTATTTTTAGTAGAGACAGGGTTTCACCATGTTGGCCAGGATGGTCTCGATCTCTTGACCTCGTGATCCACCCACCTCGGCCACCCAAAATGCTGGGATTACAGGCGTGAGCCACTGTGCCCGGCCAACAATATATTTTTTTCAAGTCTGAAGTGTGTGTGTGTGTGTGTGTGTGTGTGTGTGTGACATTTTCTTTATCCAGTCATCTATTGATGGACATTTAGGTTGTTTCCATATGTTGGCTATTGTGAATAATGCTGCAAAGAACATGAAAGGGCAGATATATCTTCAAGATAGTGATTTATTTCCTTTGGATAGATACCCAGAAGTGGGATTGCTGGATTATAAGGTAGTTCTATATTTAATTTTTTGAGGAATGTTACTGTTTTCATAATGCCTGTATCAATGTACATTCTGACTAACAGTACACAAGGGTTCACTTTTTTCCACATTCTCACCAACACATACTATCTTTTGACTTTTAACAATAGCCATCCTAACAGGTGTGACATGATATCTCACTGTGGCTTACATTTAGTTTCCCAGATAATTAGTGATATTGAGTATCTTTTATATACCTGTTGGCCATTTGTATGTTTTCTTTAAAAAAAAAAAATGTTTATTCAAGTCCTTTGTCCATGTTTTAATTGGGTTGTTTAGTTTTTCTGAATCCCTATCTTTTGTCTGGTTCAGAACTCAGGCTGGGGAAATAGGTGCTATTAATTGGAATCCCTCAAACTCAATATAAATGTGTTCTCTAAGTAAATGCTGCCATTATACAGACACACCATAGACTTTTCTATTTATGTATAGATATTTGTATTTATACATTGATATCTGACAAACATGAATCTCTAAATTCCAGTTATTTATTTTAGTTTTTTGTATTGATAATGACATTATCTATAAACTACATTTTTGTTTTTTCATTTATTTCCCTATTCAAATCTTGTAAGTTTCATTTATAATTCTTGTTTTATTTGCTAGGTATATCATCTAGAAAAATGTTAAATAGAAGTGTGATAGAAGGTATTCTTATAAGACTTGCTTATAAAACAGTCTGGGCATGGTGTTTTCTCTTTAGGAAGCTCTTTCAATACTTAATTCCTTAAATGTTCACACAAACATTCATCTTTTCTAATTTTTCTTGGATTAGGTTTGAAAAGATTTTATAATGTTGAGTCCAGGAATTTTTCCCTCCCACCTATGTTTTCCAATTTTATTGGTATACAGTTTTTCATTGTATTCTCGTCTTTTAAATATTTCCTGTTTCTATAGATATGTTATGATCTATATATGTCATACCTCCTTCTTTTCTTGATCAATCTTATAATTGATTTTATAATTTTTATCAGTGTCTGCACTCAGGCTTCATTGGTCTTTTGTCTTAGTTTTTTAATGCGTTAATTTCAGTTCCTATCTTCTTGATTTCCCTTATTCTACTTTGTTTGACTTGGTTTTGCTTTTTTCTAACTTAATTTACTAATTATGACCTAACTTCTCTTCTAATGTAAGCATTTGAGACTGTAAATTTTCCTCTGGGTACAGCTTTAACCAACTTCAAAAGTTGCTGTTTTATTGTTATTACTTTTTAAAAATGTTTAGCCATTTTATTGTAAAATGAAACACATATACATAAAACAGCATAAACAAATGTATAGACTAGTGAAATATTTTAGTCAACATTCCTGAACCATCACTATGGTAGAAAAAGAAAATAGAATTTTGCCAGCCACCCAGGAGCCCTCCATTTGTCTTGGCCCAATCTCAACTGCCTATTTCTACAAAAGTAACCGTATCCTGATTTTTATGGTAATCACATAAGAATATGTTTTAATGTTTTTTTTCCTCACCTAAGTAGGCATCGTTAGATACCATAGTGTTTTGTCACGTCCATTTGACAAATATTGTTATGTCTAATATTTCTTTCACTCTACAGTTTTTCATCCATTTCTTTCTTTTTCTTATAATTTAGCTGTTGAAACCCAAGACTTTTGACTCCCAGAGTTTCCTACAGTCCGGATTTTGCTTATTGCATACCCATGGTGGAGTTCAACACATTCCTCTGTTCTGTTCCCCGGATTTTTTTTAAAAATGGCAGCTGCATCTAGAGGTTCAGTCAGATTTAGGCTTGATCTCTTTCACAATACTACAGGTGGTGTCATGTTTATTCATCAGGAGGCATATAATGCCTGGTTGTCTCTCTTCTTATGATATTGTTGCTTATCGTCCAGATCCAATAATTAATTAGCAGTTGGATTATGGTGATATTTCTAATTTTATAATTTTGTTTTTATCGTTAGCTGGGAGAACTTTATAAAGAAATGATTCCCTCATTTTGCTATTTTGTTACCCAGTAGTTCCGTTCATTTAGGAAGGCAGAATAAATGCTTATTCTTTCTCCTTACTAATTTTAAGAAAATGAATTGATTTTCTATCATCACCCAATTAGTTTTTAAAATATCATTATAAACACAAGAATTTAAATATATTTCAATTTTCTTATCCTTATTGATTCTTTATCCCTTCTTGCCAAAAGGAGTCTCTTCAAGTTGGTTCCTTAGTCCTTCTGCTTTGTTACTTTCTTTGCTATTTTGCTTGACAAAATATTCTAGTTTAATCTAATACATTCCTTTGCCAAATGTTGAATCAGTCATTTCTCCAAAAAGCCCTGGTTTCTTTTAGAAGAAAATGATAATTCAATATTACATTCTAGGTTCTAGCAATGTTCATTGCTACTGGCCTAGTCTTTCTCTAGGCCTTTCAGTAGATATACATATATAAAAATTGTTTTTATCCTCAAGGACATGAAGGGTAATAGAATTAAAATATCCATTACTACTCATTTGCTTTAATCCACATTTCACACATATCTGTCTGAGCATAATACTACTACTGCCACCACCAATCATGATTATAAAATATATTTGCATATGCTATTCTTATTCTAGCCCAATTTTTATGCTAATACTAAGCATACATTGTCAAATGTATGCCATTACATATTGTGTGCCACAGAGATGAGTTACCAAATTCTCCTTCACAGAGGGACTTCCTGCCCAGTTTCAAGAAGTTGGAGCAGTAGAGAGCCTATACCTGGAAGCTACTTCAGAGTCTACCTCAGCTGCAAAGAGATACTTTCCTGAGATTATGCTCTTCTTGCTGCAGTCTTCATCTAGTGATTAAGAGAGGAAGGGTTTAAAGACCTGGCCTTTTTGTGCTAATAGCAGATACTCTGATAGTCAATACTTGCTCCAGAGCTTCTTACCAAGTTGGCTAAGACTTTGTTGGGTTTGTATGATAACCCAACAATCCTGCTTTCTCTCCCTTTCTTTCACAGGTGTTGATTCCCTAATAAACATCTTAAGCCCCAAACTCCGTCTCAATGTCTGCATCTAAAGAATCCAAACTACAACAGTTAGTACCACAAATGTTGTGAGAAAACAGGCAATAAAATGATATTTTGAAGCTGGATTGCTCAATGCTTAGCTGGCAATGAGAATCCCATCACTGATGATAAGACAGTATAACAATGGCCTCTGGCACGAGGTGGTGGTTCAGTCATTAAAACCGTTAAGTGATGAATTGGGAGAATATCCTAGGGAAAGAGAATGTAGTACGGGTGATGTATCAGTTGTTTGATATGTATAGAGAAAATAGGACAGGATTAGATGGCTATAAATAACCACCACTGATGCACTACAAAAAAGTAAGGAATAACTAAGTGTAACATGCAATTGAAAATCTGCTGTGAAAGCCAGAGAGCCTCTTTAGGTACTTACAAAGAATCTCTCATTGCCTATTGTCACCTAATAGAATGGCTAAACATCAAACATGGTTAAATGCACAATAAAGTAGGTCTGTTTTAACAAGATCAGGCTCCTATTTGAGAAATCTGGAACTTCAAAACATGAGATAGGGATATCTGGATATCTAGGCCCTGAGTATTTTGACTACCAAAACTCCTCCAAAGCTTCTTAGGTTGCATATGCAGCCCCACTCCTAAAAACCAGCATGGTCTCCCTTACCTTCCTCTCATCCTCTTGCTGGAAAAGAGCCTGGAATCTTCTTCTCTGGAAAGTAGCATGTGTTCCTTTTAGTAACCATTCCCACCTCCTCTCCCAGCCATTCACTAGCCCTATAATCTACGGTTCAGTTGCAACAAATCCCAGTGGGGGATGTGCTGGAACTAGTAAGAGAGAAAGTCGTCTATATACCAAAGGAACTTTAACAACTAACCAGCATATTTCAGGAGGAGTCAGTCAAGCTTTCCTGGGACTGGATTCTGAGAGTGATTAGTCAAGAGGCCTCAAGATATAATTGGATAGAAAAGGGTTCATTGACTTGGGAACATTCTCATAAGACACAGGATTTAAAATACTGGCAAGGCCCCCAGAGATGATTCAAATTTCCTAATAGGAGGGCTTAATGGAGCACTGAAAAACCAGTGGCTCACACTGAGTAGAGTTGAAAATGCCAGACTTGCCATGACATATGGTAGATGAAGAGGTTTGTTTGTTTGTTTGTTTTTTAAATATCCAATTGGATGGGGAGGTAGGGGCAGGAAATCTCAAGAAATTGGGAATACTGGAATATACTATGTACTACTAGGAGATCTGCTAGATGATTATTTTCCACTTGAACATAGTTACACATTATTTACAGAAACAATAAAGAATGTGCTGGTGAAATAGCCAGCAAAGAAATGAAGGCTCCCCTCTGTAGGCCATGGCTGATAGTAAAAGAGGCTGTTAGAGGACTTAACTTGCTGATAACAATGAAGATAATAGGATCCTGAAATAGAGGCCAGGTGGCAGCATTTCTGTTAATGTCTCTCTAATCATTTAAGTTTTTCTCTATTAGATTTCTCAGGAAAAGCTCATGAAAACAATGTTCCACGAGTTGTTGTGTGTTGACAGTTTTTGTTGCTTTTACTTAAAAGTCAGTTTTGCTGAATACAAAAGTTTTTGTTTTTTATTTTCTTTCCCAGGCTATCTTAAATGATATTCCTTTTTTCTTCCAACATAAAATTTTACTGTGAAAAATTCTGATGTTACAATAATTTTCTTTTCTTTATAAATCATAGGATCTTTTTTTCTGGATCCCAAAAGGATTTTCTCTTTTTCTTTAAAGTCCAATTTTAGTATACGAAGTCTATATTTGTATATGTCTTGGTATTGGTTATACTGGGTGAGTATTCTCAAATGCATGTGTGTTTTTCCCATTTGTATTTTCATTTTTTGTCAGAAAAGTTTTATTCATTTACAGTTTTTAGTGTTTGTTCTGTTTCTTTTAGTATTTGTTGAGCTTCTCCTTTTGAAACTACTATTATTCATGTGTTGCATCTTCTTTGCTTGGCTTCAATATTTGTCATTTTATTGGAAATTCTTTTTCTTCTTTCTTCTTTTTTTAAAATATATTTTTTATTTTTAAACAATGACAAACTTATAGAAAAGCTGTGTGAGGTACAAATAACTTTTTTCTGAACTATTTAAAAATAAATTGCCAATCTGATGCTCTCATCATGCCTAAACAAATTAATTTGTATTTCCTTATTCTCCTACATAACCACAATACAACCATGAAAATCAGCAAATTAAGATCTTTAAATTAATTTGTTGTAATTTTTTCCTTTTGACAATTATAAACAGCATGAAACTAGATGTTGCTTTTGTTTTTATCTTCTGAAATCCAGCCTTTTACTTTTCACTGGGGAATTTAGTCCACTGACATTTATTGTAATTCATAATATAGTTTTACTTACTTAAAATTTTATATTTTGTGCTTCCATTTATTATATTTCATATATGCTCATTTGATTTTTTGCCTTCTTTTAGATTAATTAGATTTTGTAGGGGCTTTTTCTTATTTCTTATATTTTTTCCATCACCTAATTTAAAATTTTTACAATTTCTATTCTTTTATTGGTCATCCTAGACTTTTAACATACACATATAACCTAACAAAGTCAAAGTTAAGCAAAAGTTTTTACCATCTCCCTGAAAATAGAGCTTAGAACAGTTCATTGCTAAATCACAGCAACCTTCCACCCCCAGTCATATTTACATGTATTTTTCTCCATGATTTTAATTTTATGTTGTTTTTTCTCCAAAATTGGATTTTATTGTAACTTTGATTTAGTTAATGATTATATTTTCCCACATTACCATTTTCTTTGCTCACTGTTTCTTCTTGCATTTTATATCTTCTTTTTCAGTTTTCTTTTTCTACCTTAAGTGTACCCTTTATAATTTTCTTTAATAAGAATAAATTGGTTGTAAACTCTCAGTGTTTATTTCTGTGGAAGTTTTTATTTTACTCTTATTGTTGTCAGAAATTTTTCCTGGGTGTATACTTCTAGGTTTACAATTATAAGGCATTATACTATTGTCTTCTGATTTCCATTGTTCCCTTTAAAAGTCTATTGTGAATCTAACTGGCATTATTTTGCAGGTTATTGATTTTTTTCTCTTTTGACGGCTTTTATGATCTTTATGATTTTTATGAACTTTCTTGTTCTGCACTTTACAATGATGTGGCTAGGTGTGGATTTCCTTTTGTTTATTCTACTTTGGCTTCCTGGTATAAGGATTGTTTTATTTTTTAATGATGGAAAATTCTCAGCCATTCTCTCTTTGAATATTATTCATTACAACCACTCATTCTCTATAATATTTCCTTGTGCAAGTCTGATTAAGGTAATGGCATACCTTATGCTAACCTCCGTGCTTTCCAATATTCCATTTCTGTTTTTCTTTTCCTTGGGTCTCTCCGCTAAAATCTGGATAATATTTCAGTCTGTCTTTCAACTCACTGATTTTTTCTTTTGGTGATTCTAAACTGTTATTTAACCTCTTTAATCCGTATGCTGAATTTCTAATTCTATTTGATTCCTTTTCAAATCTTTTAGTCACTCTTATAATCTCCTCTTTTATATTTCTAAATGCCCTATTTACTTCCATTTTTAACAATTCTAATGCATTGTGCATCTGATTCTGCAGTTTATTGTGTGTTCTGATTCTAGCACATGATGGCTGTGTGTGTGTGTGTGTGTGTGTGTGTGTGTTGAAAATATTCCTACAGAGGATTTTCATTTGATTCTTCCATGGATCTGGGTAGACTACCAATCCTGACACCTCTGTAAAGTAAATATTCAACTTGGAGGTTGGTTTTTAAGTTTTAGAGTTGTTGGGGAGTTTGGTCCCAGATACCTGTGAAGGCAAACTTCAGGTGAAGACTTCTTGCAGAAGGCTTTTACCTTATTTCACTCCACCCAGAATCAAAGCCAAACAGGCAAAGTTCCCCACAATCTTGATGGTGTGAAGTTTTATTCTAACTGACCACTGAGGATTCTGCCTTACAGTGATGCCAGCTTCATGTAGTAGTTTCAGATCTAACTACATTCTCACCTTACATGGGCTTTATCTTCTGCCTAATTAAAGTCTAGGCTCTAGGCCATGAGGGATCCACATATGCTCCATGACAAATGCAGGCCATAACTCTCTTGTCATTTTCAGGCTTTGAAGATGTATTTTACTTTCCCACCAACTTAGAAAAGCATTTAAATAAATTATCCAGCATTTTTAGGTGTTCTAAACTTGGAGGATTTCTCCAGTCTCTTTCATGTCATTAGAAATAGAAATTCTTTCCTCTGAGTTTTCACAGTGATGTTAAATTTTCTTTGTCATGTAGTATTTTTTGGTGCTCTCCATGGACAATTTCTCCTCTTCATTCATCCTCTTATAAGGCAGGAACTATATACTATGCCAACTATATACTTTGCCAACACCAGGGTATATGAATTGTCCTTGAGTCCACTCTAACTCCTAGTCTAATGGATGGCTCCTCCATTCAACAGATAAAGGGTGGGTTGATATTCACAGCTCAAGTTACTACTGTGTTTAACAAACTTTCATCTAGTTCAACTTCAGTGGCATTTTTTCCTAAACTCATTGTTTGAGTCTCTAATACCTTTAACAAACATGGTTCCAGGAAATCTATAGTTTCCAGCATATATTGTTATCAATGTTGTTGTTCTCTCTGACTCTACCTACTTTACTCATGAGAACCACACCTATTTAAATGAAATGTTCAACCACTAGTTTCTCCAGCTCTTCCCTCCATCTTTTCTCCAATTTCTGTTCATTTTTGTCATCAGAATTATTTTCTAGAAGTACAGTGACTTTTCCCAATACAATGATATTATTTTCATAACTGACCAGACTATATCTGTCTACAAATAGAGGAAGATAAATGAGTGGTGGAAGAACAGTTTTCAGGTAGATCAAAATGCTCTATCCCATTCCCTAAATGAATGTTCTCCTGTTTTGTGGTTTGTAAACATCCTCAGCCTCTGGTCAATGAAGCAGACATCAAGGAATTATGAAATTACTTCCCCCCGCACCTTAGGTGTTTTGTTTCATGAAGTTAAATAAATAAAACCTGGCTGTGTCATAAAGAGAAACCTATGCAAGGTTTATTCCTCTAATTTAGCTCCATCTTTCTTATATTAAGGAGATTCTTCTTAGATTATAGCACGAGATTGTCCATTAATACTAATTTTTAGTGTTATAGGGTTTTGTCTTTTTTTCTGGTCCTTCAGGAATATTTATATCTTTCGGATATTTTGAGAAGCTGTATCAGAAACTGCAGGCCATATGCCATTTAAACAAGAAGACCCTTCCTTGGCCTTCACAAATTACATGAAAATATGATGCTTTCACCCAAAGTTTGTGTCTTCCACATCCCTGATAAGTTGGCAAATGTTTCCATAGGAGGCTGGTATGCTGAGGGATTCCAAATATCTTGGATCAAACTTGAGAGTGATGACTGCTTCATGCTCATCCCCCTACAAGAATATATACCAGTTGATAGAGGCAAAAACCAACCCAGATGACCAAGCTAAGCCTATGGTCTCAGGAAAATATTTATATAAACAACCCCTTCCTCCCTCTGACCTATCCCTGATACCAGGCCTCACTCCCAGGTCCACTCCTCTCACCATGGAGGCCAATGTTCAAAGCTTCCTTTGCCAAGTTTTAGGTTTCCTCCTAATGACAATACTTCCTCCTTCCCCAGTCACCAAATCCTTGATTTTCTTAGCAGTTCCTCACAACAGCAGAAGCTGCTCATGTAATTGCTGATGAAAGGAACAAAGTGAAAACAGAGAATCCCTTGAAGATTGGACATCCTTGGGTGGGTGAGGAATCCTTTTACTAGCAGAATTGGGTCTAGTCAGCTCTTCCTTAATGCTCTGAGACATCAAGACAAGTCAATAATTTCTCATGTGCATTTCCCGATGTTCCTCATAGTCAACGAATGAATATTTTGCCCCTGGGTTAGAATAATAATTTCTGCATCACTCCACCTGGGTAAGTGGCATTGTAGGCATCCAGAAACCTCATACCAATTAACATTTTCTGCCAAGTATATGCATTTTAAGAACCCCACCCAGATTAACAAATAAACTTTCACTTACTAACTGAATGACTGGAAATGGCCAAGCTTGGGAATTCTCAAGGTTGTAGCCTCAATGAGAGAACTATTAAATAATTTTGCAGTTCAGCAATCTTACTCAGGGATGATGGATATGTGCCAGTTTTAATAAAGCCTTTAGTGTTGGGCTGAAGGGCTCTGTCATTGGACCTGCTTAGTTAAAATTATAGATGACACAAAGCTGGGAGGAACCACTAGTGGGTGGATTGACAAGTTAAGATCCAGTAAACAGACAAAGCAATGGCCTGAAACAAATGGGGAAAGAGAGAGAGCTTTTAACTAAGAATAAAATTATCTGCATTTAGAATTAAAACATTAAATTGCTTAATATAATAGTCTAATCAGGGGAATGCATAAGTTGATAGCAACTCCTATAGAAATATCTTGAGGTATTAATTTATTAGACACTAAATATTAAACAACCATGTAATCTGATTAGACAAACAAACAAAAACCCTCTGTAATACTATCAGCCTAAATCCAGACCAAGGGAGATTATAACCTCCCATTCACTACACTGTCAGAACCATCCTGGGGTAGTGTTCAGGTGCCATAAGTTGAGAATGCTGGAAAACGTGGGCATCCTCAGAGAAGAGCGACTGGGATTATAAAGGATCTAAAAGATCTAGAAACTCTATTACATGAGAAAAAAAAATCAGATAAACCAAGTGATGGGGGCTGAAAAAGAGAAGATCACTATTTTTAATGATTTAAAGTGCTGTCAGATGAGTGAGGCAGCAGATTTACCTCTGCTTGGTCTATTTTATAGAACTCAGACCAAAGACAGAAAATTTTGAGAAGGGAGATTTATTTCAACTTAAAAAAGAATATCTAATCAACTTCAGCTGTACCACAATGAATGGGCTGTCTCATAAAGTAGTGAGCTCTTTATCACTGGAATCATTCAAGAAGAGTCTAGATGACTATCAGGAAACTTACCAAAATAATTCTTTGAGGGGGGTGGTGAGAGTTGGACAAAATGGTCTCCAACCTTAAGAAGCTCTGATTTTAAAATTATTTTATACTAAGGTTTTAATGACTAATATGTATAATATGACCATCTGACACACACAATGACTAATGGTACCACATTAGGCATTATCACAGACATTATCACAGGACTTGGGAGATAAAATTTTTGTCTAGGGTAGGGCAAGGAGGGTCTTCTTAATGCATTTTCACTGGCAACTTCACTGTTGCACAAAACTGGTTTCGGTTTATTATGCTTGCCTGCATCAGTCTCCTTCTGAGTTATTGAGGACCGAGAGCACAGAGAGGAAGAAAGAGAACACATTTTATGTTTATTAAGCCTCTGTGAATTTTAACCATGCACTTTTATATATATTACTTTATGTAGTTTTCAAGACAACCTAGAGCAGTAGAAAAGTATTAGGCCTATTTTACGTTTGGAGATAGGACATCCAGAAAAGGCAAGAGCCAAAGGTCACCCACCTAGTAAATGAGAACGATAACATCATGACAAAGAAAAAGCAGAAGATACATGGGCTCGTTCAAAGTCCGTCTTATGGAATTCTAGATTCTTGAGACGAAAAGAGCTTTAGAGGCTCTATATTCCAACCCACCTATCAGTAACATGAAGTCCTTCTTAGTTTTGGAAAATTGGCTTTGTGCACTTAGGTCAACCTAATAAAAGAATAATAAAGCTGACTTTTAAAACCTAATGACTCTCATGGCTCTGTCCTTCCCAACTTTACCTACTTCAGACCAGGCTCCTGTTGCAGATACCCAGTACAGATTAATGAGTGCCTGGCCTTGGTGGCAAAGCCCACAGCAGACTATCCCCACAGGATCCTGGAGCTCACCACTGGAATCTGGAACCTGGTGTAGTCTCAGGCCAAATTTCAGTTCTTGCCAGTCTAGGCACCCAGAGAGCTGCCTCTGTTACAAACCACCCCATAGGCCCGCACTCCAGGGAGCAAGGCTCAGTGGGAAAGAATGTGTTCCTAATATCCGTGTCATTGGTTTCGTTTCTTTCTCTGAATTTCCTGACTGGGCTGTGGATGCTTCCATGCTGTCTCAGAGAGAAGGCCCCAAGATGCAATGCTTTCCACCCCATAACTTCCTTTCATTCCTGCAGGCAGCCTTGGGTGCAGTCCAGCCTCAGAGCCAGTGCAAGGGGTGGAAACTCACGGCTTCCTGGTGTGATTCATTGGCCTCTCTGTTCCCAGCTTGTGATATATCCTGGCTCCAAAGTTCATTAAATCTTTGAAGAGGAGCCCAGGAGAATTGAGTGGCATGAGGGAAAAAAGAGAGAGAGAGAGAGAGAGAAGGAGAGGAAGGAGAAAGGAAAATGTATTGGTCCCTAGCATCCTTCAGAGCAGAGATCAAGAACAGGTTTAGCTAGTTCTCTAAATTCTAAAACAGTAAGCTCTGCTGAGGTCTCAGCTCACTCTCCTGGCTTCTAGCATGCTGTTCCAGACTGGAAAAAATACCAAGTTGTGTCAGGTATTCTCCCTGCCCTTGGAAAGTTCATGCCTCCTGGTAAAGTCTTTTTGGACCCTCGAACTCACAATGCTCCCTTCCACTGTGATCTCATAGCACTCTACCTATTCTGTGAGTCTGCTTAAGTCCCTTATGGCATTAGAAGCACACTAAATCCAAGAACAAGATTTTAATCATCTTTATATTCACAAAGCATCTAGCACAGTGCCTGGCACACATTAAATGATCAATCAATGTAAAATGAATGCAGTCTTACTGGGGAGATAAAAGATATGTAAGTACAGATTAAAAGTACATGCTAGGCAGTACAAGTGGGGAATAAATGGGGAGAACCCCAGGTGGTGCGTCATCTCACATGGCTCTAATCCCAGCTTGGCCATTAATAGCTGTGTAAACTTGAACAGTTTGCTTCTACTCTCCAGACCTTGCCAATCCAGGCACCCAAGCTTTCATGTCTGTAAAATCAAGGCGCTGATAAAGGATTTAGAGGAAGACCCAAAAAGAAGGTTCAGAGGTGGGAGACATCTAAAGGACTGGACTGAAAAGGCCATGTAAACTCAATACTTTCTGGTAGTTCCCGCCCTCAACTTCTCCCTTGGAGGTAGGGCTGCCCTCACCAAATTGCATCTCCTGATTCTTTTGCCACCAGGAAGTGAAGGGCCTCAGGTGGAGGAATCCTCTTGTGAATATCTGCTCTTACGGGCTTCTGTCCATACCACTTCCCCATTCTGTTTCAAAATGGAAGCAAACTTTCTGGTCTCTGAATTCCTGAATATACTTTCTCCCACCATTTTGAATGCTGAGGCATCTGCCCATCCCCGATTTTGAAGCACTTAATATTCCATAATTACATCTGCAATTGCATCTGGCCCCTGGGATGCAATTTATCTGCTTTGGGAATTGCAATTCATTGAAAGACTATGTTGCGGGCCCTCTCACCAGCTCCTTACCTCTCTCAGGCCTCTACCCGTTTTTATCACTGACTGGTCCACACCTTTCCTATGTGGAAGATAATCTCCTTTATGGAGACAATGGATACAAAATTAGTTTGAGTAGTTCTGGTTTCTTTCATTGTCCATTAACATTTCACCAGCCATCCAAAAAGTAGACCTGTGTCTCCTTTGATCATCTTCGGCAGTTTGGGAATTCTGACACTCTTCTTACATGTCTCTGTTAACCTTGGGTAGGTCTTCCCTCCATGTGTTAGATACGAGTTCTAAATTTCTCTTCAAAGACTCAATATGTCAGCATGTTCAATTCTTTGCCTTCTACTTTTAAAATTAACTTCTTCCTAAAGCAGCCTTCACACACACACACACACACACACACACACACACACACACACACACGTCTTTGGATATTATTTATATGAAACATACAAAATATGTTATGGAGATTATAAATATATCCACAGCATATTGTGTGTGTATGTATGTATAATCTCCAAAGACATATATATCCAACAGCACCATGCTATCTTCTGTCTTCCTCCCTGGGCTGAAGTCTTTCTTTTATTTATGCAATCAATCCCTGGCACCCACTTCGATCCCCATCTCGTTCCTCAAGACACATTTCCTTCTGACATCTTCTATCCTGCTTTATTCCTTCTACCTTGGCTGAGTGTCCAGGACTCATTTATTACCTAATAATTTGAAGCATAATGGTGCAGTGCTCAGGTTCTTTTGCCTTTTCTTCCTGAAAGGACATGATTTTACCTAGAGCCTACATTGGGGGTGACTACCTTTTCTCTGTGACAGCTAGCTGAGAGTTTATTTTACAAGAAAAGCTGCCATAAACTGCAGCCTGTTGTCTGAAAGAGGCTGCATGAGCCCACAGGCTACCTGAATGAGTGACCGATGATCCTCGTCCCATGCCAGGGAAGAAAGGGACAGAAAAGGAAAGGCCCGGGAGAACGAAAACTCACCTCCCTCTTTTGTGTTTTCTTAATGTTAATTCTGTGTAGGACAGACAATAAAATAGAGGTCATTAAGCCAAAGTAGGAACCACATTAACAAAATTTACAAATGAAGTTTTGTGTGCAAGATATGCAGCAGATATGAAATTGTTAAACGACAAAAGCTCAGCCTACTTCAGCAGGTGGAGAGGAAGAGTTTAAGAGTGCACCGGAAGTAACCATATGTGATGAAGGATGATGAAGTTAGCATCATCAGTCCTAAATTTGTTCTCTTATGGAATCTTATAAATTCTCAACTGCCATAGGTCAAAGAAAGCAGGGATTCTGTAATACACTACAAAACTTACAAAAAAAGACAAAGAAAGTCCAGCATTGCACAAAATTTATTGCACACAATAATAGCAAGATCAGAATAAATATTGAAGTAATCAGAGGGATGACAATTCTGTACCTTAAACCATTCATAAGGCCAGGCGTGGTGGCTTACACTTACATTCCCAGCACTTTGGGAAGCTGAAGTGGGAGGATTACTTGAGGCCAGGAGTTTGAGAACATAATGAGATCCTGAGGACTGTTTTATATAAAAAATTTGAAAATTAGCCAGGTGTGCTGGTGCACGTCTATAGTCCTAGCTACTCAGGAGGCTAAGATCGGAGGATCACTGCACTCCAGCCTTGGCAACAGAGCAAATAAATAAATGAATAAACCACTCATAGGTAGAGAATGAGCCTTCTCCATAGTCAGTGTGAAGCTCTGTGATTAATCAAAGAAAGTGACGTATATACTGTTCTGAATCAACTTGACACCCAGAAGAGGACAACAGAGGTAGAGGCCTAAAACTCAATTCACTAGAAAAACTCTCCTTAATCACGCCTGGGCTCAGGATCTCACTAATACTCTATAGAGCATGTGTTTTTGGTAATAAATGCCAGAATCAAAACTATTCTACTACTTTGGTTTTCTTTTATTTAACATGTATGATTTCGGTATATACACATACACATATATACTCACCATGCTCTTGAGTTAGCTGCTTGAAAAATTCTACCCGGTTCTTTCCATGGTGGGGGTTCAGTTCCTATCAACTCATTTTCTTGTATCCCTTATTGTATTCGATTCAGCATAAAGTGATTTTTCTTGAAAGTTGTTAATAAATACTTGAAATGGACTCCACTGACATTTCCTGTGAAAGCTCTGTGCCAAGAATGGGAAACTTGGGAAAGTCGACCCCTTTAAAGAATTCTTAACCTAGGCAAGCCACATGTGACACCAGACAGGATCTAGAAATGTTTTAAAATTCAGTTTCCACCAGGATGGCACTTATAATACAGTTGAAAAAGAAAGAAGTATTATTACATGAAATGTTAAATAACAATAAGAGTTCAAGTTAATAGTTTAGATAACATGAAACAATACACCATTTGTTGCTACGTGAATGTGAGCGATCTCAGTTACTACGGTGTATCAGAGAGGGACAGATACATTTCATAGATGGACAGTGAAGTATTTGCATTGCACAGGAAGCTATATACATGCATTTAAATAACTATAAGTTTACATTATTTTACATGGTTTTAGGACTTTAGAGCTTCCAACACCAATTTACATGCCTTTCATCTGATCTTTACAACATCCATGTACATCAGGCAAGGTCAGTACTACCTCCTTTTAGAGATGAGAAAGATAATGCTTAGAACTGCATTATTTTGCTCCTTCAAGGGCAAAAGAACCAAAGTAATTTGACAAGTCTTTGAAAACTTTAGCCTTTATTGAAAACTGTAATGTTTATAGTTGAAAAGACTCACAGACTTTGGCTCAGGAAACTTAAGAACCAATCAGGAGCTACAGGCACGAGGTATAAAGCACAAATGCTCCATAAATTATAAAACTACATCATGTTAGTGGCGATGGCTGTTTTCTTTTAGACACCATTTCTGAGCCCAGAGATGTAAATGCCATTTCAGTCCTAACTACAGCACTGTCTGTGAAACATCCCAGACCCTGCTGAGCGAGGAGTCAAGACCTGCTGGAGTGTCCCCTTCCTCCATCAATTCCTGATGCCGCCAGAGCCAGGACTGAAGAGAGGAAATTGCAACCCTCCGTTTTACGACCTTGATGCTGTGGCTGAAGCATTTAAGACAGCCAGCCTGACTAATCAGGGAGGCTGGACGCCTTGGGAAGCCTTCTCTTCATGTTTTGTTTGCTCCTAACATGTCGCAGTCCCCGTGGGAGTGATGAAGACAAGCCCTTCCTGGCAGCTGGCCCTGGCAGGCCTGCCAGCCTCCTCTAGATCTAAGTCAGGGAGGCTGGGGGTAGCGGGCTGGGTGGACTTACAGTAGACTTTCCACAGAGCTTTATATATTGTGTGTCATGCAAACTACAGTGGCTAAGAGAGGGGCTCTGGGACCAGCCAAATCTAAGTTCATATCCAAGCTCTGCTGCTAGCTAGCTTTGCAATCCTGTGAATTACTTCACTTATCTAAGCCTTTGTTTCCTCTTCTGTTAATATGAGCATAGTAATAATCCCTACTCTAAGAATCTCTAATTCTGTAAAGATTTAATGAGATAATGTGGGTATTTAGCATAGCACCTTGAACAAAACAATCATTGTTAACTATTGCTTTTTTTTTTTTTTTTTAAAGAGATGGAGTCTCACTATTTTGCCCAGGTTGGTCTTCAGCTCCTGGGTTCAAATGATCCTCTCACCTTGGCCTCCCAAGTAGCTGGAACTACAGGGCTGTGCCACTGTTTCCAGCTATAACTATTATTGTTGTAACAACTATTACCAATTATTATTACTTAGTATGCCAGTAAACTGGTTAGAGCTGAATGAAGTGAAAGATCTAAGTAACTTTGGGTCCAGGATCTGTGGTCAATAGACCAGAGTGCTCACTGTTCTTCCCTATTTGGAGTGGCTGGAAGAGATGAGAGGAAGGAGGTTCAGTAAGCACCCCTGATATGTGGGAGATTTACTTCTACTATTTATGCAATCCTCACCCCCACTGTCATACTACTACCTTCATGTTATAGGTGATCCACGTGAGGTTCAGGCAGAGCCCAAGGTCATGGTGCCAGTCAGTGACTAATCAAACACAGGTGTGGGTGACTCTAAAACCCAGCTCCATCTAAAATGCCCCAAGGTTTTGCCCAGGTCCAAGACAGAGGTCATGAGTCTGAAAGTCTGGAAAGTGAATTCTAGCTACTATTTTGTCCCAAACCAACTGGGTGCCCTTGGACAAGCATCTTGCTTCTGAGGGCCCAAGATGCCACATCTGTAAAACGAGACCTGGCCTTGATGACACATTAGAACCCACCATGTCTGCATTCTCGGAGTGTCTGATCCAGGGCAGTCATTATAGGCTTACTACACTGGGAGAGAGCTCTCCCTATCCTGAGGACCCCTCACCCATGGAGCACTGGAGCTCCATCTATACAATTTATTTCCCTTCCATTGATCTTTCCTGTCCCCTCCTACCCTAGACACACAGTCCCACCAGCCATCCCTCTGTGCACATCCCTCTGCTTTAAGCCACACAGTCGACAACACTTAAGTGGACACTACTGCATTTGATAGTGTCCCAGAGTAATATTAAATAAGGTTGTTATTTCCTTTGAGATTGTGTTATTAACAGTTCTTGTCCTCAAAGCATAAGGGATGCCCAATCTTTAAATGTTCTGGGGACCAAAAAGGCATAACCTGATGTTTGGCCTAGAGAAAGCTATGGCCCTTTCCCTCTTTCCATCTGCCCAGCTACATAAAGAGCCAAGAGACTCTAGGACCACACTCACCCTGATGTCCTCATAGATGGACAACTATAGCCTCTGGGTTTCTCCATGAAACTCTGAACAAATTCAAAACCTGAGGTCCCAGCTTCGCTGGGAGGAGCAAAGGGTCAAAGTACTAGGGAGACTCACACACAATTGTTAACAGTTTATCATCTGAGACCACTCCACCAGCATCCCAGACATTGATGTGGGAAATAGAGCTGGGTGGTATTTACTGTTCTAATGACAAGAGTAACCCTTGGGGAAGGGAGAGAGAAAGGAGGCATTCACCCCAAGAATGTGTTCTTAGGGAGGCAGATGTGACATTTTAAGCTGACAGAGGGATGCTGAATGATGTGGAAGCTGAAGGCATGACCCTGAAGTGGCACAGTTCTGATTCATAACCTGTGTGACCTCAGGAGAGTTATCCAACCTCTGTTTCCTGATCTGTAAAATGAGTCTGATCACTATCAGAAGAACAGTGAGCAGTCTGATCACTGGTCATATAGAGTCTTTTTAAAAATTAAATGAAATAGCACAAAGATCTTTCCACTTAATAAGCACTCATTAGATTATAACTACTATTTTTGGCAACTGGTGGGTGAGTCCTGCCACAATGCCTACGTTCTTTTGTTTGACAAATTCAGATTATCTTATATCAAGTTTTCTTAAATAAATCTTGAGACTATCAGAAGAAAATGTGCTTTCTTTCTAATGGGCAAGACAGGCACGTTAGAGAGGAACTATATAAAATATATAGTAACTATATAAAATAAATAGGTAGTATGGAGTCCCACAGGTCCCCAAAGGCTAGTGGCTGGTCCTTCTCCTCAGCACTCCCCTCTGTCTGGGGAGCAGGACCTGGGGGCACATGAGTTAAAGTTCTGGGTTAGGGGAGTGGGGTACAAAGACAAATGCTGCTGTACAGAGAGCATCCTCTCTACAGCACCTTTCCGGCTAAAAAGCAAAAGTCACTGTGACCATGCAGTGGGGGCTCTGCACCTCTTACTCACAGTGTTCCCTGACTCCGCGTTCCTTGCTGCTGTTGCTGAATGGCTCACTGGCCTGCAGAGAGCTGAGAGCCAGCCTGTCACTTCTTAAGAGGGACAAAAAGTAAAGGCAGCGACAGCTAGTCATCATCCCTTAGCTGCCCTATCCTAACTTTGATAGTCCTTGAAGATTTTGAAGCACATTTAGGAGTGGCAAAGTGAAAAGCATGTAGCAGGGTGGGCAGATGGGTGACAGTTGTTGGTCATCGCACAGCATGCAGCTTGCTCTGGGATGGTTCTCACCCAGAAAATGGCAACCATCAGGAAAACAAACCAAAAATGTGATACAATACTCTGGGGAAGATGGGAACAGGCAAGACCAGGAGGAAGTAAGAACTGATTCTTCCCCACAAGGGACAATCAGAAATTAACAGGTAGAACTTTCATGAATGAAAGAAGCAATGTATCAATGAATTAATGAATTGCAATTATCCCAGCTGGTTCTTCAGTGGATTGATGCCAGATGTCTATTAGGAAAAGAGCAAAAGGAAGCCAGGATGGAGGCTCTAGGGACCTATATGGGCTTGTCTCAGACCCACTTCAGCCTCACAACAGGAGCCATAGTATTTGAACATATGAAAAGTCCCACAGTGAGAAAACCTCCAAATACAAAGTCCTGTTGAGCCATTAGGCGTCAGGACAATATATGCCAGAATTACTTCCTGCACTGCCCTGTGTTCAGCAAATAGAAAAATGTGTTTGTTCTGTGAGGCTGGCTCATTAAAGTGACATGAGCTAATCTTACCATATCGAGAGATGTCTGAAATAAAACAAAAACCACAGTTGGTGCCAAATCAACTTTAAACACTCAGAATGTTTAATCCCAAGATTTTCATCCACTGGTGGGCAGCAGGGCATTTAGCAAAACCCCCTCCTTGTGACTGAACTTGTTGCCCTCATCTTCCCCCTCTAGCCTCATGAGCTGAAAGCTTTGCAAGCATTTTTGACTCCTTTCTTTCCATCCTTCCTGATCCTAACAGTCATTATGTCCTGCCATTTCTTCTTTTGAAAAACATTTACATCTGCTCTTGGTTTTCCATCCAGATGGCTACAACCCCAGCCTGGGCCTTCATCCCCTTGTGATTGTTTTAAGACCCTCTTGGGAGGACACCTCCATATACTGTCAGCATGTTAGTGTCCCACCAATCTTCCTAAACACAGATTTTTCATGTCATGCCCTTATGTCATGCCAGTGGCACCTCATTCCTACCAAGTCTTGTCTTCCCTTAATCGCATTGAGTTTGTCATCCTTTGAATCTTGTATTAGGGTTCTCTAGAAAGAACCAATAGGATGGAGAGAAGGGAGGGAGGTGAGGGGGAGAGAGGGAGAGAGAGATGAAAGGGGACATATTAGGGGAAATGGTTCCCAAGATTATGGAGACCAAGAGGTTCCACAACAGGCCGCCTGCAAGCTGGAGACTCTGGGATGCTAGTAGTGTGGCTCAGACCAACTCAAAACCAGGAAAGCTGATAGTGTAACTCTCAGTCCAAGGCTGAGGCTTGAGAACCTGAGGGGTCACTGGTGTAAGTCCTACAGTCCCAAGACTAGAGAGCCTGGAGTTCTGATGTCCCAGGGCAGGAGAATAAGAGTGTCCCAGCTTCAGGAAAAGAAAAAATTCGCCTTTCCTCTGCCTTTTTGTTCTATTCATGCCCCCACCAATTAGACGGCACCTGCCCACATTGAAGATGGATCTTCTCCCCCACTCTGTCCACCAACTCACACACCAGTCTACTCTGGCAACACCCTCACAAACACACCCAGAAATCGTGCTTACCACGTTAATCCAGTCAGATTGACACCTCCATTCACAGATCTGTTCCATCATCAAAGTTTTGAATCCTGAAGCCCTCTATCATTCCCTGGCAGAGCCCTGCCCAGTCTTCATAGCTGCTCAGGGCCACCTCTATTGTGAAGCCTTCCCTGACTCTGCAGAACAAATGTTCTATGTTACTTTACTCCTTCCTTTTATGTAACACTTATCACATTTTATCTTTTAAGTGTACTTACAAAGTTAACTATGAGCTATTTATCCATCTCAACCAACCCCCTTGCTGCCAGCTCCGTGCATGAAACCTCACAATAGTGAACACTGGATAAATATTGTTAAATTTATCCTAACCATTCCCGTCATGTCTACACTTGCCTGTAGTCCATTGCTCATGCTTACCCCAACCAGTTCACAATCCTTTTTATGATTCCCTCCACTTTTTAAATCCTACCCTCTCATCAAGGCTCACCTGTGTTTCTAAACTCCTGCACAGGACCCTGAAGTACAAAGTCCTGCCATATCAATTTCGTCTCCTGCTTCAACAAGATGGGTCTAGACTGGTAGATTATGGAATCTAACTTTGTAGTGAATCTGATTGCAGCAAAGCATTTGACAAGCATTTCAAGAGAGCCTCATGGGCAAGCATAGAGAAACATGGACTGAATACTAGTGTGATTAGGACAATTAATAGCTAATTGAATTACCATGTCCAAAGGGTGTAGGCCTCAGTCCTGTACTTAAATTATTCAACAAATATTTATGAGGTTTCATTTTCATTAAGGGCTTAAATAAAGGCATGCTTAATACATAAGTGATGAATATCAAATAGCACTGCCCAAATAAAGGGAAGAAGGGTGAAGGACTTCACACGTGATTTATCAGCAATAGGTTTGAAAAATATGTAGGAGGTTTGACTGACACTAAAATCAATATGTAATGATAGTGTGATAGAAGAAGGAAGAAAAGGGAGAAAAGGAAGGAAAGAGGAAAAAATAAATGATTTCAGGTGGCATAAATGGAAGTTGAACAGTGCCACCCAAAGCTTCATGGCACACTAGGGAGGTTAGTGAGTAATACTTTAACAAATGGCTCAGTGGTCAAATAATTCGGGAAAAATTAGATGAAGTAAAGGTAGACAGGACTACTCAGATCCTTTAGTACTCTAACATACATTCTGAAATCTCCAAGAGGGATATTAGTCTGCAGGATTCCCTGAACATATTTGACTGTGAAACTAAGTGATCACCCACCCTTGACCTCCAGAGCATGTCACAGGGGCTGGGATTGATGGGACACACTTTGGGAAACATCAATTTAAGGCAAAGGAATTCAATTCCCTGGGTTGATTGGAGCCTATCTAGAGTATTGCGTGCAGCTGCAGGCACCTCAAAGGAAGAGGAATAGAAATCAGTTGAACTGGATTAGGAAGAGCCATCACGTTGGCAAAAGGATTCAGAACTGAAATATCTGAGGAATGCTAGAGAAATTGACATGTTTTGCCTAGAGAAGAACTGACTTGGCAGGAGAGGGGGTGGTCACCAAAGGCTGGGGACTTGATCATTATACTTAAATATGTGAAGATCTATCATATGAGAAGGAATTCGGCTTGTTCATGTGTGACCTCAAAGGAAAAATCTAAGACTAAGAGTTGGAATTCTCAGTGAGTCATATTTTAGCTCGATCTAACATGGTTTCTTTTATACATATTCCTTTTGGCTAAAATTCTGGTGCAATACTTACTGCCGAGCAAGGAGTATTATACTGTAAATCTTCCAATTCCCTTGCCTTTCTTTTTTCTTTGTCCAGCAACAGAAATTGAGTCACAAGAGATCAAACAGGACACTCAAATCCTATCTGAAGTAGTTTGAAAAAAAGAAAGATGAGTCCATGGATGGGTCCCAGCCAAGACCTTGAGGGAAAACTGAGAATCAAGACAGGAAGAGAAAAGAGCAACCCTAAGTCCAAAGGGCAGAGAACAGCCAAGGCCAAGGGTCAGGCCAAGACAGTGAAGCACTGACAGGGGTACAGGTCAAGAGCCTGGCCCTGATGATTGCTGTGAACAGCAACTCCTCTGCAGGGAGTTCTGATGCGACATGTCAGGCTAGCAGGGTTCACAAAGGGATACACCAGGCAGCAAAAGGGTCTTTCTTAGCTACTCCAGGGACATCATTTGCCATAGACAAGAAGCAGTTAAGTGTCACTCATACAAAACACCAATATTTGATTCACTTCCATGAATCTCCTTCAATTAACCTTTTAGGACTAATATTTTAAGACTCTTCCTCTTATGCTGAATTTCTTCAGAATTCATATTCCTTGGTCCAAGCTCCTCATTTGACAAATGAGGAGGCAGAGGCCCAGGGAGGGGAAATGATTTGTCCCAGTGACAGAACTTGATAGACAACGGAAGGAAATGGCTTGAACCAAGACCTTCTGGATTGCCCATCTCATATCTGTCCCTTTGTGCTCATAATGATGCCCAATACAATGACCAGTTCCCAGTCTGTGCCCCATACATGTCGGTTGAAGTAAATTAGGGGGACGTCAGTGTATCAAGGAATAGTTTGACTTCTCTATTTAAATGGCAAAAATGGAAGACTCAGGAACAAATGCCGTTTCTGCTCTGGATGTAGGCTGATGTCTTTATTTGGCACTGGGGAGTGAGGCGTATCTTTTCCACAGAGTGCTGGCATGAGCTGTAAGGGTCGCCCCAAGGAAGGGCCTGTGAGCCCAGACACACCACACTGAGGTGACGCTGGAGAAGTGTTCTGGGGAGTCTTTTCTCCCTGGCTGCCTATAAATAAAGCATAATTTTCAGTTGAAATATGGTCTATGGGTTTCTTCTTTCCTGGCATTTGGGAATTCCCTGAGGCCCCCAGAGTTGTGCCGCCAGAAAAGGCCATTAACTCCCACAAACTCAGGGGTAAGTGCTGCTTCCCAGCCAAGGCTCATAAAATTTCAAACGAAACCCTTCCGAACCCAGGAAGATCGGCCTGGTTGACAAGAAACACATGGGCAGGGCCAACACATGGAATGCATTTTGCTCAGAACAGCTTCTTTTGATGATGTTTCCAAGGACTGAGACCACAGCTCTCGGCACCTTCATGGCAAGTACTCAGCTCTTGTCTCTCTGGGCCTTGGCATCTTGTTAGGACACCTAGTCTCGGGGACTGCTGACTCTCAATACCTTCATTGTGCCACAGCGTGGTCCCTGGCCCTTCAGGCACAAACACAAAGCACATTGTCACTATCTTAACCAGACCGTTTCCTCCTCCACATGGATTCAGAGCCACAAGTGTGGGCTCTCCTTGTGGGCGGACAGCCTGATGTGGAACGTGCATCTTCACTTGCACCACGGACCGCTTCCCTGCTTGTTTCACCTCCCCAGGAAGCCCCAGGCTCACAGTGAGTGCCTTCTCCATGAGATGCTCATTGCACCCTGACAGGGCCCTCCTACCTCATCTATTCCTCTAGCCCTGCCTCAGATGCCATCACTGCTTTCACTAACTGAGTGCCCTACCCACAGATGGCCCATGGAACATGTTTGTCAGTCCCTTCATCCCCACCCTCAGGCATCCCCTAGGTCTTCCTCACAACCTAGAATGCTTGGTCTCCTCCCTATCCTTTCTTTTCTACCTCATGCATTTTTCTAGGAAAGTGTCCTGAATTGGCCTCTCCTCTTTTTTTTTTTTTTTTGGATGTTGTTTATTTTGTTGTGGATTTTGAAGGAGGAAGAATACGTCTGTCATTGTTACACTTTCATTCTGTTTAAAACCCTTCCAGATGCTTTACTGGGGCTCTGTCACCAGGATCCCCATGTCTGCTTCCCAAATACAGGGGCTCAGATAATTGCCTTTCTCCTTTCATTTCCAGTCCTCCAGTCCTCCGGGCACATCACAGTTACTTGAATGCAAGTGGATAAAACTTTAGGACATTTGACCACATTTATCTTCTAAAAATTTCTTCTGTTTCACTGCAGTTAGTAATTGTGAATGGATGGATCAGTGGATGGACAGATGGATGGCTAGATGAATGGATGGCTGGTTTAAATAAACAGATACTTCTACCAGGCCCTAGATCTTGTCTAGCACTAACTTCCTACATTGGGTACAAGAACCACAAATAACAAAGAAAGTAGTTGGTACCTTTCTCTGGCCATGAGGCCAGTCAGTTTTTCTACCACAGGAAACTGCCCAGCCTCTAGGTTCAAATAATAATGTCTTTTCTGTTCTGAGAAAAGCAATCAGAGGTCCTGGCCTTGTTCCTTGTCCTTGACTGTGTCTGGCCACCACTCCCAGCAAAACCCAGGAGACCCTTCCTTAACTAACTCAGCTCTTCTCCCTGTCAATCACCAACTGCTTCCAGGCCTCCACCAACACCCACCCAAAGCCTCCAGTGCCTCGGTTTTGCCCTCCTATTTTTACATACAGCAGCAATCATTTTAAATATTTTTCTGTTGGCATTTTCTTAAGAATGAGGAGGAGTTGGGGTGGAGAAGTTAAACATCAGTCGTAAGCAGAGAAGAGCAGATAATTTTTAAAAAAGAAAAAAAAAAAAAAGAGCCACTGCCCAGAGGGCTTGCAGGGTAAATTAGATACACAGAGAAAGTGTGACAAGATGGGGCAGGCACTCACTGGGAGACAGGTGGCAGCCAGGGATAACTGTCTTTGTTCTGGACAAGCCAGCCTGTCACCTGCCACCTTCGAGGGATCTCAGGGGAAAGCTCAAGGAAAAGATGAAAAGAGAGCACAAAAGTAGTCATGAATGACTTTAGATAATAAGTGGAAATGAAAGCATGACTGAGAGAGGCCCAGACACTTTGCTTCTGGTTCCTTTCCTCCTTATATTGCTACAGGTGAGAAAGGAGGATACCAAAGAGTTTCCCACTCCCACAAGAATAAGAGAAAAAGGCAGGCACGAGGACCTGGCAGGGATATCCAGAATTTAACACTGACTTTGCTCTCTCTCTTTCTCTCTCTCACTCTCTCACACTGTGTGTGTGTGTGTGTGTGTGTGTGTATTTATTGTTCCAATGTTAGTTTATTCGTCTAACATATGTTGGTGTGCTGAAGTTTTGTGAGTGGGTAACATCTTCCAGCCTCACCCCCGCCATAACTCTGCAGTATTCTCTTTTTGTAAATTCCAGGACTAGAGCCCAAAGGCATCTCAGTCCAACACATCTTGTCACATCAAAATAAAAGCAAAATTAAAGCCAAGACATCATGGAACGCCTCATAAAGCTCTCCCAACAGCCAGTCCATGCTCAAATCTCCCAACACAAAATTGCTGCTGCTAAGACAATTCTCTTGATATGCATGTTGAATAGGAAGGTCAAGAAGGGGGGGGGTTAATTTTTTCGCTACAAGAAATTACATCAGTTCGAGGAGCGATATTGGAGGAGAGTGTCTTTAAAGAGGTTTATAAAAGTTGGCAAAGTCTTTCCAATGTGGGACTCAATCCTGGGTCCATTGAAGACACAACAGGTCCTGCGCTGAAGACCCACAACGCCCACCTCTCTCATGTGAATGCCACACATGAACAGCACCCCTGCCACCTTGTGGCAATTGTGAAATAGAGAAGAAACGTGGCAGGCTGTGAGTGCCCAAGTCCTGGGCTATGGGCTCACCTGCCCACTGTACTTGCATCCTTTTCTTAGAGAGTCGCCCACACCAGCACTTACTGAACGGTGATTACCTCAACTATGCAGCAGAACATGACAATGTTATTTGGAATTGAGTTCTTTGTATTTCTACCTTTCTTCAGTGATTTAAAACTTGTTTAAGATGCGTGTTTTAGAGAGAGTGAGCCAGAGAAAAAGAGAAGAGATTCACCAGGTTTGACAATTCTGATGAAGGGGCAATTGAAGCATCAGAGGCTGATTCTTCAGGAGCTATGGAAATAGCAGGACCCAGAGGGCAGCAAAAGCCATTCTTAGAGAGAAGAGATCCTCTCTCTGATTTGTAGGAAGGTGACAGCCTTCAGCTCCTTCCAAGCTCCTCCTTTGACATGGGGGATGGGAAGTGGCAAGACAAGGGCAAAGAAAGCAGCCTCCCTGGGGTGCCCAGGTCCAGGTTGCCAGCATCCAGAGCTGAGCCCAGGCTGGACACTAGACCCAAATCCTCCCTTCCTAACTGTTTTGGGGGAAGCAAGGCAGAGGCACCTTAAGCCGATGGTTCACACCCCGGCATCTCCCACTGTGAGTAGCGAAAATTTGGGACAAGCCCTGATGTGTGCAGTGAAAGTTGTCTTTCTGGATTTGCAAGTAGATGAATAAGGTTGAGTTTTACAGAAAACATGTTTCCAAACACATTCGCCACAGGCCAAATATCGCTTCAGAGGAGCTTTATTTTTAGAAGAGCTTTAAAAGTATTTTCTTTATGGTACTTGAGACTAAATTCAGTCCCTGTGATGACTTGAAATCCCATTTACATAGACCTTCTGAGACTGGAGAGTCATTTGACAACTTCTCACCACAGCGGTGCTGCACGCTTCATGAGCACCAGTGGAAACTGGGAGTGGAGACACTGGGAAACCTCCGGCAGCTACACTCATCCAATTCCTGCTTTCAATGTCTGACGGAAACTGCAAGTTCAGAGAACCAAGTTCCTATTTGGCTTTGTCACAATCTTGAGCATGTCACAACTTTTCTAAATCTCAGTTTTCCTATTTATATAAGAAAGAATTGCAAAAGTCCATTTACTTCCTAACCCAGAAACCACAGACACACCTGAGACATATTTCGTGGATCAGTAAGTCTGGGGTTGCTCGAACATGAGTAAGGATGGAGTGAGGATTTAGCCCCATGCTGTGCCACCTTCTTCCCCATGAGTAGGAGAGAAAGCATTCCATCAGGGGACACTTTGGAAGTCACATGACCTTCCTAAATATCCCTGGGGTCTCAGGGACTTCAAGTCAGGGTGCCATTATCAGGACCAAATCTTTAAAACTCACCCAAATCGATATGCTGTTGGCTGTGGGACATCCAGAAGACATGGTAACTACCTCAGAGTCTTCCATGAAGACGTCTCACATGACCTGAAAACTCAGTCATGTTCCGAGGAAGTCCAGACCTTACTAACCTTCCACCTCAGACTGCAGCACATTAGAGCCATTCTTTTAAACAATTATTTGTGTGTCTTCAAAATGTATTATCTTCTTCTTCTTCTTCTTTTTTTTTTTTTAAGACAGAGTCTTGCTCTGTCGCCCAGGCTGGAGTGCAGTGGTATAGTCTCAGCTCACTGCAACCTCCGTCTCCCTGGTTCAAGCAATTCTCCTGCCTCAGCCTCCCGAGTAGCTGGAGCTACAGGTATACGCCACCACGCCCGGCTAATTTTTGTATTTTAGTAGAGACGAGGTTTCACCGTGTTGCCCAGTCTGGTCTCGAACTCCTGAGCTCAGGCAATCCACCCGCCTAGGCCTCCTAAAATGCTAGGATTACAGGCGTGAACCACTGCGCCTGGCCTAAATCTACTATCTTCTTAATGAGCTTTGGGCCGCAGAGCCCGTAGGCTATACTTCGGTGTCCTTTTTGCCCTTCAAAGAACAGGAAGCTGATATTCCACATATGCATCAGCCAGGTTGGTGGGTTGGTGGGTTGGGCTGCAGGAAGCTTGGGGAGACTCCAGGTTACTCCAGAAATTCCTAAAGGACTGCATGAAGAGAAGGGGGAGAGAACCATGAAGCTACATTTCAAAACAGCCCAAGAAAGCAAGCTCTCCATCCCAACAGGCCAAAGATCTCAACCTCACACCTAACTCAGAAGGGTTAACACCCAAAGCAATGTAAAAATGAGAGCATTTTCCCCTTCAGGAGTCTAGCAAAACTGCAGCAACAAAAAATGCTTCTGTGTTCTAGGTAGTAAGCAGCAAGTTTGCTGCCACTGGGGATATAAAGGCAGTGTCCTCAAGCAGGGTGTCAAAAACCACATGCTCCTGTCCCAGAATGATAGCCCAGGTTCTCAGGAGCCCATCTGTGCTTTTCCTCTCTGTTTTCCTCCCAGAAATATATCCATAAGTTAATCAGACACCCCAGGTGCACTGGAGTCACCAGCCACCTCAGAGGGCCGAGCTGGCCCACAGGGATGCTTTAAAACCTACTTTGCTTAAGGAAGAAAAAATTCTCTTCCACTCCCAGACTGATAAGAAACTAATGAAAAGGAATAGAAACATTACCAAGAAGTTACAACACATTCCATTTAAAAAGAATCCTCAAGTGCAGTAAACACTCCATTACACATATGTGACTTCACTATTTAACAAGTTTTCCACCCAATTTGGCATCACAGGGTGACATACCCCCCACCTCTCTGCCCACAAATGTTTCAAGGTATCTCAGAACCTGTCAATAGTCCATGAGGATTCAGGAAATGCTGATGCATTTTAATATCAGCCAAAACAAGCACAATACGAATAAGCCTGCTACTCTCCTCCCCTGCCCACCCCTACTCTCTCTCTTTATGCCTCCTCCTCACATACACACAGACGCACAGGAGCACACATGCACATACAATTCCAAAGTGAATTCTTCATGATTTGGGGTTTTTTCCAGAGCTAGGGGTTATCCATATTCCTGTTCCTCTAGAGCCTTCACTGTGGCCCATTCTGTTATCTTGATCAAGGAAGCAGCAGTCTTGACATCTCACCCTGTGGTTTTGTTCGAAACAGAAAAACAGCAGGAATTTCACAGGATTGGACTAGACTCTCAGCGGTGCAAATCTGGGACGTGTTAGAGATGTGAAAACAGCTCCACATTTGCATGGCGCCTTCCTTTCTCCGAGCTCAGGATGAGCAAGAGACTTTTCAGTGGGGGACTCACTAGCAAGACAGGGTCTCATCCAGCCCATCAGCCAGGCCTCTGCGCCTGACCGACTCCTCCTGATCACAAAAGGCCTCCCTGGCCTTCTGCAGGCAGATTGGACCCCATCCCTTCAGCATTCCTGATTCCACAGTTCCAGGCCAAATTCCCAGTTGATAATGCAGTCTCCATTTGTTTCCCCTCTCCACAAAATTTTAAATGAGAAATGTGTTGCTCTTCATTTCCTGTCTCACCCTCTCCACCGGTTTTTAAAGTCTGCCACTTCCCCCCCCCCCCCCCCCCCCGAAGCAGATGTCCTTCAGTGCCCCAACAGTGCCATGCCAAGTGGCTGCATGAACTCTAGTTGGTGTCCTGAGCTGACAACACGGGCAGAGAGCTTCAGGATCTGTCTGATTCAGAGTGGTCTAGCTGGCCAAGATGTAATCTGCTGGATCCAGGCTCATGTTGAGCTTTCCACTGGAGGCTTCTTGTGCAACTAGCCCTACACCCCTGTCCACCCTTGCACCTATTTCCTCCCTTCCCTTGGGAATCATATCTTCAGGCCTCTGATGTTCTGTGCTAAGGAAGGGACAGGCATCATTCCCCTGTTCCCAAATTTGCTAATCGCAAGCAGCAGGGGAGATGGAGATGTTACGCCCCTGTTTGTGGGAGATGAATGCACACACACATAGCTCGGTTCTCTACCCTTGGAAGGCAGGGTTCTTTATTTCCACTTCCCAAAGGAAGTGGCTATTTCAAAACGAGCTTAGGGGATATAGAGATAGCCGACCATTCTTGTTATCCAAAAAGAGAGCAAGATTTTCTAGAAGGTGAGAGGCCATCTGTGGTTGGTTTGAATACATTCTTTAAGTTTTACATTGAAGCTGATTCTTTTCCCATACAATTTCCATAATGTTTGTCTTCTTTATTTTTCCACAAAACACTGTCCTCCTACACCTCACCGTTTGGGTCTCTCAAGGCTTATTAAAACACCTTGAGCGTAAAAAACACAGAACTCACCCCCAAGCACACTATTAGTGCCCAATAACCTGAATCCTGAAACAAAACTGTGAAGTTCAGATTTTCTCCAACACTCACCCCACCCGTCATCCTCATACTTCGCCTGTCTATCTCCCCATCTCGGCGTCCTCCTGAGGCTTCCTGGCAGCCTTGGGCAAGCCACAGAGGCACTACCCACACCTTCCCTTTCTGAGCTATCCCTTACGCTCTAAGTTCACCTCTTACCCTAATGCTTAATCTCGCAAACTAGTTCAAACCCATGTGTTAATGGGTGGTAATGGGAAATAATAAGAACAATTTCTACATGTATTGAATGAAATACTTTTCAAAGCCTCTTCAAGGCTTTTACATTAATCATTTTATTTAATAATGTTATTACATTGACCCATCAGTCAGACAGGTACTTAGGCTACAATTTTCTTCTCCATTTTGTGGGTGAGGAAACTAAATTTCTTAGAGTGTATTTGTATGGTGCAAAATCACAGAGCAAGAAGGGTGGAGAGCTGAGGTCAGACCCTAGCTTTTCTGGAGCCTGGTTCCCATACTGCGGCTGGATGGTTACTCTTTGCAGCCTGTGTGTCTTCTTTTGAAAGAGAATAGCTGGAATAGGCAATGCCTTAATTGTCTCACAAAGTAGAGACGTGCTAGAACCATTTGGGATACTTGTTCATAGTGCACATTCATGGGAACCACCCCAGACCTACCGAATCTGAATCTCTGAGAGTGGTCTCCGCCCAGAAAGCTGCAAATTAACATATTTCTAGGATGATTCCTATGCACACTTATGTCTGAGAACCTTTTCCTTAAGTCAAAGAACTAGATTTCTAATGATGAAATTTTAGACTTCGAAGAAAGAAATAGTAAAATCTATGTGAGAAACAAACTGTCGTGTTCAATGCCATTCACACTTTCTGAGTACTCACCTACTGTGTATCTGCTCCTTCACCCTGGAGCTGCCAGGCTGTGCCTAAGTATTGTTTCCATAACTCCTACCCCGCTCCAAGGCTATTTCTATCCAACCAGGAGCACCCACCTGCAATTT
Organism: Papio anubis; assembly: GCF_008728515.1. Lineage (NCBI taxonomy): Eukaryota > Metazoa > Chordata > Mammalia > Primates > Cercopithecidae > Papio > Papio anubis. The sequence continues at coordinate 113,548,571 of NC_044976.1, read as the reverse complement.
GGAGGAGGGGTCTTGCCCTATGCTTCTTTCTGTTTTCTGTCCTCAGTTTCCATGTTCTGTTTTGCTGGATGTTGTTAAACATAAACCCAAAAAGGAGAAGAAAGTATAAAAGGGTATGAAGAAAACACACTCTTCTTCCTTTCAGAACATTTTTCTCTCACCATCTTGCAAGAATAATACATTATTACCATGGACCAAATCCCCACTGTGACTATGTCCAGGTACAATTCAAAAACATCTGGATAACTGATTGACTTTTTCTCTTTTCATTTCAATGTACACCATTGTGTACAACCAGCCTGTGAGTTCCCCCGCGGGAAATGCTGAGGATGTGAATCCATCCCTTGGCTCTTTAATTAAAGTTGCAAAAACATCAGGAGGGTCTCAGTCTTGCAAACACTGAGAGCCTTTCCTGGAAATAGCTCTGCCTTTTGTATTAACAGATGTCATGGGGCAGTTGGGTCGGAGAGTGTTGTTTTAAAATTCTCAATCAGCCTTGCAAGAGGTTTGTCATTAGACGGTTCCTGGATAGCACCACACCCTTTTCTGTTTTCAACTTGCACATCACTTCATGTAGCTTTTCTCCTCTGATTCATCTTGAATGTTTGTCATATGGACCAGAAATCACCCAAAGGCCAGCTCCTCAGATCTGTGATGGCCATGACATGCCGTCAGTTGATTTCCCTGGATTGGGTCGCATTTGCCTCCTGAAACTGAGAGTGAGCAGCTTTGTAATTATGCAATATTAGGCACATCTGCCTGACTTCAAACATCTGGCTGAAAAGTGGAAAATGCTTTTAAAAAATTAAGATGCTCAACATCATGGTGACAAAGTTCTAGATCCTGGACAGAATTTTTTTTAATCAGATCCGTTTTAGGTTGTTGGTTTCAATGCCTCTTTGCATGTTGTTTTGTTGACATCAAGCAGCCTTTTAGGCATGAATTCTTCTGTCCCAAGGAAAGGAAGCAAGCTTCTAGAAGGGAAGCACTGCGTGCCTTCACCCAGATAGGGGACTGAGTCAGCAAGGAGAACTAAGAGGAAAAGAACACTTCACAGACGTAGAGGAGTGAAAAGACTGAATGCACAGGAGAGTAGAGCCAGAGATTGTGGAATCCTGAAGATAAGCAAGTCTGTGTTTGGCGATGGCCCAGCAATTAGACCCAAGATTTGACAACAACAGCTAAAGAGAAACAGAGATAAGCCAGTGGAGCTGACTCCGTCAAGAAATTGAGCTGGGAGTGTAGGAATGGGTCCGAGTGGACGCCAACATCCCTGAGATGATCACAGCATCTCGGCATGTGCTCAAATCATGGAGAACAGCCACAGATTGGCCACACTGGAGTCACGTGATAAATGCAGTGAGGCAATAAATGGTGCAAGTATGAAAGAGTTGGCTTCCAAAGTGGGCTGTGCTCAGAAGCAGACTAGATACAAGGATTATCCCAGCCCAGCTCATCATTTGGGCATGCACAGGGAGAGAAGTGGTGCCCCCAGGACTTCCTCACCCTCCTCCACATTACTCCCAGCCAATCCTGCTCCCTCATCCCATTGCCTGAGAAGTTCTGGCAAGGCTGTCAATCCTTGTCCTTGTGCTACAGGATCAGTCTCTGTGTGCTGGCTGCAGAAACATTCCAGGGCCTATAGCTCTGTTTAATCAGCATACAGCAGAAGGTGAGAGGAGACAGAAGTGAGAGTCCACCCAAGGAGAGCACCACAGGAGGAGAGATTGGCCCCCACGGAAATGGACTCTGAACCTCTGACATCTTGGAGCCAAAGTTAAGTAGCAGTGGAGGAATCAGCTCAGAGAGAGAAACAGTGCTCAGGCAAAAAGAAACCCTTGGATTCACACTACTCTTGGAAATGGGTCTCCAAAAGTCAAGGCTGAGTGTAACATGACTGATACCTGACAAGTCAGTATCATGGGGAGTGGCAGAAAGAGCACTGGGCTGAGAGTCTGAAAACTGAATTCTTGATCTGACCATCACAAATTTCTTGTGTGACCCTAGGCAAATCAGTTAATGCCTTTGGGGCTTAGTTTCCTCATCTGTAAGAGAAAGGGGTTAGGTGGGCAATCTATGTGGCTTCCTTCAGCTCTGACTTCCAATCCCATCTGGTGCAGGGAGGAGGGAGGTGAGGGAAGTGCAGAGGCACTAGATGATGGGGTATTGCTGCCAAAATCACCCTTTCCCCCTCCCCTGTCCTACTCTCTCATGGACATGCCCTTTATTATCTTGTTGTTGTTGATGTAGTGTGTTTTTCCCACAGAACTCTGTGGGATAGGACAGCAGAGCACAGACAGGGCAGATAGGAAAGGAGGGTGTGAGCGGGAAAGGGGAGAAAGGGCCTTTCCAGCATTTCCCAAGTCCCTGCTCTCCAGGCCACAGGCTGAGCAAGTGTGCCTTCCAGACTGGGAATCTGAGAAGGCCAAGAACCCTCAGCTTTCCCCTCCCCCAAACTCTGCACCCTTTCACCAGTGCTCCCCGTTCCACACCAAGGCACCGATCACTGTTCTCTGCCACATCCTACTCTCTCCAGACTTCTTTGGGATGCTGGCTCCTTCCTATAAGGCCAAGAAGTGAAGTTGGTAGGATCTGTAAAACACAGTATACTTCTGATATTAGAGAGTTTTTACTACAGAATGAAATATCTCAAATCAGTGATTTATAGCAGCAACTATTTTATTTGCTTCAATTCTGAGTCACTCAGGTGGTTCTGGTCTGGGATGACTTGGCTGTGGCTACATGGTCTAGGATAGAGCTGTCCAATAGAAATATGATACAGACCATGTATGTGTTCAAAATTTTCAAGTAGCCACATTTTTAAATCAAAAGAAACTAGTAAAGTTAATTTTAATATTTTAAAATTTAACCTGATGTACTCACGATATTATTATTTCAGTGTATAATTTACAGAAAAATTATTAATGAAATATTTGGCATTTGTTTTATCATACAAATTTTCAAAATCTAGTGCAAATTTTAAAAAATACATACAGTACATCTGCACGTGGACTACCCATGTTTTAAATGTTTAGTAGCCACCATATTGTGAGTGAGGTCCTGAGTGACCTCACTCATGTCTGAGGTCTCTCAGTTGGGATGACTGGCACAGCTGGGATGGCTGAAGCTTCTTGTCATACAGCCTCTTATCCTGCAGGTTTGTTCTCCCATCAAGCTTTTATCAGTGCAGGTTTGTTCACATGGTGGGAGAAGAACTCCCAGCAGTAAGATAGTCCCAATGCAAAAGTGCTTTTTAAATCTGTTTCATGTTTGCTAAAGCTCCATTGGCCAAAGCAAGTCACATGACCAAGCCCCAGCATCTGTGTGAGAGGGATCTCCCTGAGGGTGTGGTTACCTGGAGGTAACAAAGAGAAGGTCATTTCTCCTGGTCCCCCAGGGCCGGGGGAAACACCCACCATCACCAATCCCCTCCTCTCTCCATCATAGCAAAGTTCAAAACAGAGAAAAACACAGAAAAGGAAAATTGAAATAATCTGTCAACTCCATCTCCAAGAGATAACTACTGTCAACTTTTGGTTATCTCTCCACTATTTTTTCTGTACATGCATACATAGGCATTTTACAAATTTGCAATCAAATTATACAATACTCACTATTTGCATTTTACAACATATCCTAACATGTCTCCATGTTATTAAAAATTATTCTCAGACATGAATTTTAAGTTTATAACATTCTATTGTATAAATGTACCACAGTTTATTTAAATAATCCCTTATTGCTGAATGACTGTTTCTCATTTTTCACACTTCTAAGTAATAAGGAAATGAACAATACTAGTTCACGTATTTTCCATTCATTCATGCCTATTTGTGAAGAATGGATTTCTAGAAATAGAATTTCTAGGTCAAAAATATTGCATACTTCATGGTGTCAGATTCATTTTCTCATTCAACAAATAGTTACTAATCATCTATAATGTCCAGACCCTCTTAAAGGTGCTAGGGATGCAGAAGTGAAAAAAACAGACCAAAAAAAAAATCCCACCCTCATAGAGGAGCTTACATTCAGCTCCCTTCAGTAAAGGGAGGCTGCAATAAGCAAAGAAGTAATATATTATCTAGTGGGTCTGAGACTAATAAATGCTATGGGGGAAAGCAGATAGGGAATGCGGATGGGGAGGACCAAGTAGGGGGAGAACTACAAATGTAACTAAGGTTGCCAGGATAGGCTCACTCACATGACATTTGCTTAAAATATATGTTCAGTTTCTTTCTTCAGGGTATGTAACATTAGGGAAGGGCAGGACCAGTGGGGCAAAGCACTCAAAATGTGACCAGAAAGGCCAGAGTCCAACACATCTCTGTCATTGTTCTTCCATGAGTCATACTATTTGCCTTCACCTGTACATGCCTGTAAAGTTTTAGCCAGACCTCAGGCTGTCAAGTCAAGGGTCCATGGGGGAGAGCTCCTACATTACTAGCCCCAGAGGTACACAGACAGTGGTACCCATATGACTCCAGATGACAAACACAGTGAGGGAGATGTTGTGGGGGCAGTAGGGATTTTGATAATTTTTCCCATAGGCCAACTCTCAGTCTCCTAGGAGTAGACTCAGCTCTTTAGTCAAATGTTCCTTCTGTTTGGCCAGAAATCCCTCAGCAGCTGCAATCAGTTCCTTTTCTTTTTCAGAAAGCTCAAACCACGAATACAGAACCTCTTCTACAATCATATCAAAATGTTTGGAAACACTGAACATTGAGTATATGTCGAATAAATGCATGAAGATTAAATAAATGAGTAAATTATTTGAATTAATTAAAGAAACACTTTTATTTAAGGGAGGTGAAGAAGGCTTCACTAGTCACACAGCAAGCCCTTGATATTATGGAGACAGAGTGAGAGACAGATGATAGCGGTCTCGTGAAAAGAGACCTGAGGTCTAACTGTAACTCTCTCATGAACTAGGTTTGTGTCTTTGAATGCAATATTAATCTCTGAAATTGTCACCTTTTTTCTGGACATATAAACAGAACAGTGTACATCTCTACCTCTGAGGACTGGGTCATAGAAGACACCTAGAAAAATCTCCCAGAAACCATTCTTTGCAGCTACCCACAAAAGCATTCATATGATATGCCTATTATGTGTCATGCATTGATCTAGGTATTGGGGAAAACTATTCTTGGTGCTGGAGATAAATAAGAAAAGTCAGTCCAAATCTACATTCTACAGGGGGAAGTAAATATATAAGTGCATGAATACAACCAGGTATCAGTATGTACTATAAAGAAAAATTAGGAAAATGCTGATGATGTCATAGAAAATAACTGAGTTTTCCTTTAAGTTGGGTGATCAGGAAAGCCTTCTCTGAGGAAGTGACACTTAAGATCTAATGCCAAGCAGGAGCCAGGCAAGTAACAATCAGAGACAAGGGGAGTAACACCAGTCTTGAGGCAGGAATGATATTGGCTTGGCATGTTCAAGAAACAGAGAGGATGCCAGCGAGCTGGCATGTTGGGGAATGTGAGATTGGTGTGAGATGAGGGTTAGATAAGGAAGTCATGCAGGAGTTATGATTTTAACGTAAAAGCCATTGAAGGGTCAAGCCATTGAAGAGCTTTAAGTAAGAATTTGCGTTGTTATTTGATTTGTGCATGGAAAATGGAGATGGGATTGAAGGGAAGAGTAAAAATAGAAGAATCAGAGAACAGGCTACTACTGCTCTTCTATAGTGATCTTGGTAAGAGACAGAAGAAGGGTTAGAGCAGGATGGTAGAGAAGAAAGAAGTGCACTGATTTTGTTGTATTTTTCAGTAGGATTTCTCATGGATGAGACTTTGGCTTGGGCTAGTGGGTAGATAACAGGGTGATTTACAGAAATAGAGAAAACTATGGGAGTCGCTGACTTGGAGGTAAACCTCAAAATATTTGTTTTGTCTTTGTCAACTTGGAGAAGCATACTAGCTATCCAAGGGAGATGTTGAGTAGACAGTTGGAAATTAGTCCATAATTTCAGGTAGAGGTTAGGTTTGCAAGGCACAGTTCTAAGATGGTAGGACACGGCCGTGATTCAGTGTGATCACTTATTAACTCCTCTCATTAAGTTGCCGTAAAAAAAGAATAAGTGGTTATAAGAACAGTAAGGAACACTAACTCAGCTTCATAAAACCAGAATAATCTGCCACTTTCTGAGCAAGCTGCTTCCCCCTCTCTGATCTTCATTTTGTTTGTCTGTGAAATGGAGTTCTTGGTATTATCTACCAAGAAGCATTGTCCTGAAGCTCAAAGGAGCCAAAATTTGCAAAAGTGCCTACATAGGGAGGTATCTAACACAATGTAGACCTTTTTCTTTTTTTCCTTCTTTTTTTTTTTTTTTTGAGGCAGTCTCGCTCTGTCGCCCAAGCTGAAGTGCAGTGGTGCAGTCTCAGCTCACTGCAACCTCCACCTCCTGGGTTCAAGCGATTCTCCTGCCTGAAGGTCCTGAGTAGCTGGGACTACAGGTGCACGCCACCACACCCAGCTAATTTTTGTATTTTTAGTCGAAACAGGGTTTCACTATGTTGGCCAGGCTGATCTTGAACTCCTGACCTCGTGATCTGCCCAACTTGGCCTCCCAAAGTGCTGGGATTACAGGTGTGAGCCACTGGGCCTAGCCGGCCTTTTTCAATAAATGGTAGAGTATTCAATCCAAAAGCCTTCTAGAAAATGCAAAGAATAATGTGGGGACCACCCTCAGCAGCAGTCTTCTCCATGCCTCATGGACCTTTCCTTGGCAGCTTTGGTAAAGGCAAAATCACAGTGCAGAGCTTCATTTGAATCTGAAACCAGCTGCTTTGCGGGGGAAAATGGTGATAAATTTCTTGACAGCCGTGCTATTAGTCAGCCGATAACATATTTTTCACATTTAAACTCGAGCCAAGTGAGCAAAAGTAGAAATGCATTCTACAAATATTATTATTCCTTCTGGATGAATTTTTTGTTTTTTGTTTTTTTTTTTTTAGATTTTGCTTTTTTTTTTTTTTTTTAAAGGAAGTGTCTGCAAGGAGCCTATTTTGGGGGTTGGCTTGAGTTGTTTTCATGGCCAAGATCCAGGGAGGTTCATAGTAAGGGTTGCTCAATCTGCAGATAGTAGTTTTGTGGGTTATTTGTTGCCACTTTTAAGTGCCTAAAAGACCTCTTATTCCCATATCTTCCTAATTCAAAAGGAAGCTGCAGGACTCCTGACCACTAATAGTGAGTGCAGATCCTCCAAAATCAAAGGGTTGAAGAGGGAAGGGGGAAGGGCTATTACTTCATTCCATGGTCATCTGTTCCTTTCTCATGTCAGTGGCAATTCCAAACTGGACCTGCTCCAGGATCCTGGTGGGAAAATCTGTAGACGGACTACCACAGCAAACAGTACCCTTGGGGAATGTACTTGTGGTGCTTCTGTCATAAAGGGGCCATTTGCACTCAAGAGGCTTCCACAGAGGACATCATCCCAGCATGGTGTGTCATAAAGAGAGCACAGGGCCTGCAGTGAGCCACTGGGGTCCCCCATGCTGAGGTGGAAGCAGGGGCCAGCAGGGCTGGAGCAACCTGTAAACAGAAGACTGTGAATTGGCCAGCTCCGAGTGGGCACTAAATTCTGGGTGGGTAAATTAAGCCTTCATATGTCACAGGACTGGCTCTGCCTGGCAGTACAAACCCTCATCCTGAAGTTGTTGGGAACACTAAAATCTCCCTGGAGCTTCTGTCTGAATGATGAGAGCTTCCCCTGGAGACTCTAAAAATAGTTCGTTAGGCTGGAAGGTGCATCTCGCTGTGGCAGCAAGTAGAACAATGAGGAATAGGCAGAAATCCAGGAACCAAATCAAAGCCGAGGGGAGCTGAGTCTCAGAGATGTGTACTCACCTGTGTGCTCCATTAAATCGTAAATCCAGAGAGCAGATTGCATCTGGATTGCTGCCTCTAGGGAATTTGGGGCACGTACATGAAGCTCAATACATATTTGTTGAATGACTGAATGAAGACTCCTCAAAGAAACTTAGTGTCAGATGACAGATCTCTCCCTTTCATTTTACCCAACTTCTTGACATTCCCTGAGGTCAAAGAGGTTTTTCCAGGGCAACATACATTGTAGAAAGGTAAGGTGAGGAATTCCAAGTGAGGAATTTCTTTTCCTTCCGGCATGTGATTAGGTCAGGACCAATCACCATTCACAGGACTGCACATGCAGTAAGACTGCACTTTTGACAGGATATTGGTGAAAGCAAGGGGAAGTTGAGGAGGATCTGCTTTATCAGGATGAAGCATGCATACAACACAAATGACTCAGTTGTATATATGTGTCAATCATTGTATACAACACAGATGACTCAGTTGTATACATGTGTCAATCGTTATGAATGCATAATACCATTAGCACAATGGTCTTTACTAATAGATTATGGACACATGTCTTTGTAGTAAAACAAGCATGGGAACAAGATACCAAATTTAGAAAAAGTATTATCTTTAGGGAGGAGAGGAATTGGAAGATGCACTCAGAAGTTTTCAATTGAACCTGAAATATTTTATCTTTTGTGCGAGCTACTAGGTACACAGGAGTTTGTTATATTATTATTTATATTTTTGTTTTACCGATAATATATCACAATAAAAAAGTTTAATACTACGTTTAATGTCTATGAATAACCCAAAACAACAGATAACCCTCAGCATATCTGCTTGGATCTGGAACATGCCATTTGATTTCAAAGGGAAGAGGAAGGGAAAGGAAAAGGTTCAACTTGCTTTTTCTTTTTTCTTTTTTTTTTTTTTTTTTTTTTTTTGAGACTGAGTCTTGCTCTGTCACCCAGGCTGGAGTGCAGTGGTGCGATCTTGGCTGTGATCTCCTGCCTCAGCCTCCTGAATAGCTGGGATTACAAGCTCATTTTTATATTTTTGGTAGAGACAGGGTTCCTCCATGTTGGCCAGGCTGGTCTCAAATTCCTGACCTGAGGTGATCCACCCACCTCGGTCTTCCAATGTGCTGGGATTACGGGCATGAGCCACCGTGCCTAGCCGACTTTCTGATTATTATATTTATTGTTATCAACACATATTGAGTGCTTGCTGTGTGCCAGGCATATAGTACATAGTCACTAAGGATGTTCCATGCATTATTATCATTGTAAGTGAGGATGCTAAAGCTCAGAGAAGTTAAGGAACTTGCCAACCTTACATGACCAGTAAGTAGGGAACTTGGAATTCAAATCCAGATCCATTTGCCTGAGTGGTCAGCAGTAAGAAGCTCTAAGCATGGGTAAAACTCCTGGGCAACTCAGCACCAATCCTAATTCACTGCTTGACACTGAGCAAGTCCCCGTCCACCCCCACCCTGTATCTGGGCTTTCTCTCAAGGCTGGATTATGGAGACAGTAATAATCAGCTACCACCTGCAAGGACTTTCTAGTTGAAAATGTGCAAATCTCTTTGTAGACCTTGGACCAGACGAGTCACATACAGTTGTGTACAGTGAGACAAAGGTCCCATGCATTGTCCCTCCCTTGGTGCCACCCCCTGCTACTTCCTCTCATGGTCACCTCTTTACTCAGCTTCACCCTCTCTGTTGACACTTCCACTGTCAACTCTGCGAAAGTGGGGTAAGTTCAAAAATGGCTTCTTAATTAGGCCATTAGATTCCAGATCTAAAATACATTTTTTTCTTTTACTGTTTGTCTTTTATTTATGCTTAATTTAACAAGTAACACGTGAATACATTTTTATGACAATAAAACTAAATTTTCCACTAAACACTATGCCAGGCTAACCTCTCCAGAGGTAACACTGTTTTCTGTTTGGTGCATATTCTAGTCTTTCTCCAGTCACTCACACATCCATGTATGTGTCTATAAAATATAGTGTGGAGAAATTTATAAAAGTTGTATTATACTATATCATGCTAGAACTTGGTTTGCCTTTTTTTAACTGTTTTTTATCAAAGTTATACAAGCAAATAGTCAACTAGATCAAAGTTTATGAAGTCAAATGGCCGTCCCCAGCCTCCCTGCCCCCTGCATTTCTTTCTCCCTGCGTCAACCCCTTGCATTTCCTCTTGCTGGTTCTTTGGGTTCTTTAGGTATTTACTTCCTACCTCTTAAAATATTTGCTACGTTTTTCTCCAGTTTTAGGAATTATCAACTAAGTTTTCACAGTAAAAGGTGAAGTTTGGCTCTTCCCTTCCCCCCACCCCCTGCCAACTCTGCCACATACATTCTTCCCATCCCTTCAACCTCTCAATATACGTAGATCACAACTTTGATTAGAACAATATTTCGTATGATGACTATTATGCAACTCACAGCTGAGTTTGACGGTAAGCTCTAATTAATTCCTTCCCTGCAGAACTTTTTGCTTTCTCTAGATTTAATAATTATTTTTCCCCCATTTTCTTCTTTTCCTAACTATGATTAATTCAACAAACTCAGTACCAATTGTTTGCATTTTCTCTCAACATATTCAGATACTCCACGTAATCTGTTAACTATATCTTCTAGAAGACGCCTGTCCTGGAGTTTTCTCACCTGCTACTATCTGATTTTTTTTTTTTTTTTTTTTTCCTCCTCCAGGTGCACAGCTCTCATCACAGGATCTCCCTTAACCATCATCCTGAGAATCCTCACTTCTCTCCTGTATTGGGTCTCTTACTTCCTGGATCCTTTGTCTTCCTCTTGCTTGATTTTCTGTCTCACTTAATGGAACACATTCTGTGGTAGGTTCCTGAGAAAAGGTACATGGAAGGCAAGTTGAGACCTTCAATGTCTGAAAAGGGGTTTACTCTGCACTGACCCTTGATTGATAGTTTGGCTGGTTATAGACTTCCAGGTATAAGTTGTTTACATTGAAAATGTTTAAAGCATTACTCCATTTTTTCTCATTTCCAGTGTTGCTATTGAGAAATCCAAAGCCTTTTTGCTTCGTGATCTTTTATGTATGAACAGTTTGGTTTTTTCTGAAAATGTATAGGATCTTCCTTTTATAACCCATATTGGTATGCAAAACATCAAGTATTGCATGTGCCCCTCTGGGTTTTCCAGCCTCTCCCATAGTTAGGTTGGAGCCATGTTCTTGCAAGTGGCCTGGGAGCAGAAGTGACAGATGTCAACTCCAAGCTAAGGAAGCTAAAAGCCGGTGTGCCTCCTTCAACCCTGTTTTCTCCTGCCACAGGTACTTCAAGGGACACATGATTCAAGTGACATGTTTACAAGGTGAAGTGGAACCACCTGAAACATATCAGACCAAGCCCATCCAACTCACAGCCCATGGGCCGCATGCAGCCCATGACAGCTTTGAATGCAGCCCAACACAAATTTGTAAACTTTTTCAAAACAGTATGAGACTTTTTTGCAATTTTATTTTTTTTTTTTTTAGCTCATCAGCTATCATTAGTGCTACCGGATTTTTATGTGTGGCCCAAGACCATCATTCTTCTTCTTCCAATGTGGCCCAGGAAAGCCAAAAGATTGGACACTCCTGCACTAGATTTTGTATAAATGAGAAACAAACGGTTTTGTTAAGCCGCTGAGATTTTTGAGGATTGTCTGCTTCAGGAGCTGGCATTAATATTCCTGACAAATACACCAATATTCTGGAACTTCACATGCATGTGCTTGGATGTGGATCTATTTTTAACCATTGTGCTAGATACTCAGTGGGTCCTGAAGACTCATAGCCTTTAGTTCTGGAAAATTTTATTTCATTGATATTTTCCTCCCCTTTGTTTTCTCTGGTTTCTTTTTTGAGCTCCTATTATTCAGTTACCAGACCTCCTGGATTATTCCTCTAATTTTATATCTTTTCCTGCTAATTTTCATTTCTTTTTGCTATAGTTTCTGAAATATGTCTTCCATTTTATCTTTCAATCCTTCTACCAAATTTTAACTTGTTATGTTAATAACTTTCAAGAGCCCTTTTTCTTACAAGTCCAAAGATCTTTTTCCACATTTGATATATTATTCTCATGCATGATTTTTTTTGCCTTTACTGTAGATACGTGCCTATAACCCATTATTGTTTTGCACATTTTAAAACCTTATATGAATAATCTACTAATGTATCATTCTCTGGTTCACTTTATTTATTTATTCACATTGATAAATGTAGTTCCAGTTGATCCATTTCACTGCTATATAGATTATCATGATTATACCACAGTGTATTTGTGCATCCGTATGTGGCTGGCCATTTATGATATTTCCATATTGTTGCTGTGGCCCACATTTCAGAAACAGAAAATCGGAGTCTCAGAGAGGTACTCACCTGTGTGTGCCATTAAACCACAAACCCAGAGAACAGATTGTCTCTGGATTGCTGCTTCTAGGGAATCTGGGACCCACGGATGAAGCTTGATACGTATTTGTTGAATGACTAAATGAAGTTTGCTCAAAGATCCTTAGGGTCAGATCCAGTCCCAGAACACAGGTCTCCTCATTTTCATTCTACTCAACCGCCTGACATTTCTGAAGCCAAGATGGCTCATCCAGGGTAACATACATTATAGAAAAGTTGTAAGGTGGGAAATTTGGAATGAGAACTGTTAAAAATTTCATCTATTACATGGATTGTCTGTCTTCCTTTAGTTCTGTCAGTTTTCATTTCATAAATATAAAAGCTGGCCAGGCATAGTGGCTCATGCCTGTAATCTCAGCACTTTGGGAGGCCGAGGCGGGCAGATCACGAGGTCATGAGATCGAGACCATTCTGGCTAACACGGTGAAACCCCGTCTCTACTAAAAATACAAAAAATTAGCCGGTCGTGGTGACGGACACCTGTAGTCCCAGCTACTCAGGAGGCTGAGGCAGGAGAAAGGGGTGAACCTGGGAGGCGGAGCTTGCAGTGAGCTGAGATCTCGCCACTGCACTCCAGCCTGGGCAACAGAGTGAGACTCCATCTCAAAAATAATAATAATAATAATAATAAATGTAAAGGCTTTGCTATTAAGTGAATACTCATTTATGATTGTTATGTCTTCCTAATGAATTCATTATGATGCCCTCATTTTATTATTATGAAATGCTTCTCTTTTCTTTGATCACATGCTCTCCCTTAGAGTCTATTTGTATATCTTCCTTTGTGAAGTGCCTGTTAAAATCTTTATTGGATCATTTGTCTTTTTATTACAGAACTGTAAGAATTCTTTATATATTTCAGATAGACGTTTTTTGTCAGATACATGTGAGACAAATATTTCCTTCCAGTTTGTGGCTTGCCTTTTTCATTTTCTTAACAATGACAAAGAGCAAAAGCTTTTAATGTTCATGAAAACTAAACAATGTTTAACAACTTACATGGTTCACAGTTATTTTAATTTTATCTGTAAAATTTTTTGCTTATCTTGAGTTTGCAAAGATTTTCCTCAATGTTCTCTTGTAGAAGTTTTATGGTTTTAGCTGTTACTTTTAGATCTAAGATTAATTTCAAGATAATACTTATATAAGGAATAAGTTTAATGCTGAGGTTTATTTTTTCAAAATGGATAGCCAATTGTTCCAACACCATTATTGAAAAGACTATCCTATTCTCATTGAATTATCTTGATGCCTTTGGTAAAAATCAATCAACCATGAATGTGTGGGTCTGTTTCTGAATTTTCTGTTTTGTCTCATTAGCATATTTATCTATCCTTACATGAATATCACACTGTCTTGTTTACTATAGCTTCACAGTTTACTATAGCTTCACAGTATTAAAATCAAGTAGTTTAATCCTCTGAATTTCTTTCTCTTTTAAAAATTATTGGCCGGGTGTGGTGACTCATGCCTGTAATCCCAGCACTTTGGGAGGCCAAGGCGGGCAGATCACGAGGTCAGGCAAGACC